>NW_026535952.1:137500-482500 GCF_028551555.1 Melozone crissalis | reverse complement strand
CTGGCAGAGGGTTTTTCTTCCCTTTTCTGCTGAAGAGATGAGTCGCTTTTCCCGTGCCAGGGGGTGGCGATGGGAGGGGGGACCTCTGTGTGTCACCCACAGCCCCCTTGCCGCCTCCCCAGCCCCCCATAGGCCCCCGAGTGAGGAGCGGGGCTGGGGGCTCGGGGTGCCTCAGCCCCACGAGGCCGCTTTGGCCCCGGCGTCCCGGGGCACAGAAGGGGTTAAATGTGCTGCGGGCCGCGGGTCTCCCGGAGAACAGAGCTGGCCTTGTGGCGGCAGCGGAGCTGGCAGCAGCCTGGGGGCACAGCAGGGCCGAGGCACCCGCCCAGTGTCACCAGGACACCACCCAGTGTCACCCGGACACCCTCCCAGTGTCACCCACACACCCTCCCAGTGTCACCCGGACACCCTCCCAGTGTCACCAGGACACCCGCCCAGTGTCACCAGGACACCCTCCCAGTGTCACCCACACACCCTCCCAGTGTCACCCACACACCCGCCCAGTGTCACCAGGACGCCCTCCCAGTGTCACCCACACACCCTCCCAGTGTCACCAGGACACCCTCCCAGTGTCACCAGGACGCCCTCCCAGTGTCACCCGGACACCCGCCCAGTGTCACCAGGACGCCCTCCCAGTGTCACCCACACACCCTCCCAGTGTCACCAGGACGCCCTCCCAGTGTCACCCGGACACCCTCCCAGTGTCACCAGGATGCCCTCCCAGTGTCACCCGGACACCCTCCCAGTCCCAGTGTCACCCAGACACCCTCCCAGTGTCACCAGGACACCCTCCCAGTGTCCCCGACCGGCCCAGCCCGGCCCCGGGGCAGCGGGGCCCTCGGGAGCCCCAGCGTGGCTGCAGGGACACGGTGACCTCCAGCCCCTCCCTGGCACCTCCAGGATGGCACCGGGCAGCCCTGGCCTGTCCTGGAATGGGGTTCCTTTGGCAGGGCTCCTGCCCACCCTCCTGTCCCGTGCTGGGGGACACAGGGGCTCAGGGGGCAGGGCACTGTCCCTCCTCATCCTCCCTGGGACGATGAGTGTGAGTCGGGGGCTTGGCTGGGGCTGGGGGGGCTGCTTGGGACTGAGATGTGCTGGCTGTGGCTGCAAACCTTGGCTGTGACAGAGCCAGAGCCCCCTGGCACCCCCTGGCTGTGACAGACCTGGAGCCCCCTGGCACCCACATCCCCCCTTGGCACCCAGACTGACTTGGGGCTGCTGTGGGGGCTCTGCCCTGCACAAAGCCCACCCCTCAGTGAGGCATTTGCCCTGTGAGTGTGGGCCATGCCTGCGGGTCCCCTCGTTGTGCCACAGGCTCCTTGTACCTGGTGCTGGCAGTGCCAGGGCTGGCAGGAGCCAGAACGCTCCTGTGTGAGCCCTTGGGTGCTGCCTGCCCCTCCATGGGCACCGTGGCGTGTGCCCACCTTTGCTGTGTGCCGGCGACAAACCTGGGGACACTGGGGCTCCACACCCCCGGGGTGCTGGGTGATGGAGAAGTGACCCCTGGCCTTGAGCCCCTCCTTCTCCTCCTCTTCCTCCTCCTTTCCCTCCTCCTCACCATTTCCCATGAAGTGGTGATGCCCTTCATGGGCACAGGTGTTTCCTCTGCTGCGATGGGAATGGGATGGCATGGGATGGGGATGGGGGTGGGGATGTGGATGGGTTTGGGGATGGGATGGGGTGGGGATGGGCATGGGGATGGTTCCTGCCCGGTGCAGCTCATCCCGAGGTGCCCACAGTCAGTTTGGGCTCAACATCAGCAGCGTGTGACGTGTCCCACTGTGGGATGGGCACAGGGCCGGGCTGGTGCTCAGGGCTGCTTTGGCTCCAGACTGTTCAGACAGACCAAACGGGGCCTTGGGGTGACAGGGACAGCTGTGTCCCACCCCAGGGGCTGCCCTGGGAGCCCTGGGCCAAGGGATGGGGTGGCTGCAGGACAGAAGGGGCACAGGGGACGTGGGTGGCATTCACAGCCCCCATAGAAGGTGCGTGTCCCTGAGGGTGGCCCTGTGCAGCCACGGAGGCGGCTCAGTCTCCACAGTCCTGACCCGGGTCCCATGACCCTGTTCCTCCCACTGCCCCGCTCCTTCTCCCTCTGCTGCTGCTGCCATTGCTCTGATCCTCTTCCTTCCCCCACCGTCCTGCTCCTGCTCCAGCTGCTCCTGCTCCAGTTCCTCCTCCCACTGTCCCGTCTCCTTGATCCCGATCCCGTGGTTTTGATTCTGGTCCCGTTCCCATCGCTGTCCCTCCGCTGCCGCCCCTCTGTCCCCTCTCCCCCCTCGTGCCCCCCAGCCCAGCAGTGCCCGCGCCTGCCCCGGGCTGAGCAAAGCGCTGTGAGGAAACCTGCGGGCCGCGTTCGCTCCCGAGCTGGAGGCCAAAGGCTGGGGCTGAGTTTGCGGCCCCCGGGGACCCTGCCGGGCTTCCTGCGGGGATGGGGACGGGGATGGGGACGGGGGCCGCCCGTGCGGGCCCCGCTGCTCCCCGCTCGCACGGCGGGGATGCGGGGGTGCCTGCCCGGGGGAAACTGAGGCACAGCGCTGCCCTGGCACCCCCGTGCCCGTGCCGGGGGTCGGGCACAGCCGGGCAGGGCGGGGGTCACGGCACAGCCGCAGGAAGCCGCGTGTCAGCGCGGGAAGAGGAAGAGCGACTTCCCCATGCGAGGGGGCAGGGCCGGGCCGGGGCTCGGGCCGGGGGCTCGGGGCCTTCCCCTGCCCAGCGCTGCGGGCTCAGCGGGCTCGGGGAGCGGGACCCCAGCCCAGGGCTCCGGGACACTGCGGCCTCCCCGCTCCCTGTGCCTGGCACACGAGCGGGGCTCCCTCCCATCCTCCCGCAGCCATGCCGTGGGTGGGCACCGTGCCCACGGCCGCATCCCGGCGGGAAAGGGCTGCGGGCCCAGGGGGGCACGGCCCCGGCCCGGCACCGTGGGGCGCCCCCGCCCCGGCTGGGCAGGGCTGGGCAGCGCCGGGCTCCGGCCGGCCCGCAGCAGGAAGGGGAGCAGGATGCAGCCCTTAATGGGAATCGCAGAGGGAACCTGAGGAAGGAAGACGCGCGCCGGGCTTGGGGATAAACACAGCTGCAGGAGCGGACGCTGGCTCCGGGGCCACGCCGGCACAGCGCCGGCCCTGCTTGGGGTGGGCAGGACAAACGGCGACAGCCCACGGGCTGCCGCAGCCCCGGTGTGGCCCTGCTCCCTGCCCTGCTGCCCTCCGTCCCATTCCGGGCCGGGGGCACAGCACGGGGTGGCACAGCACGGCATGGCACAACATGGGATGGCACAGGGTGCTGTCTCAGCCTGGCTGCCATGGATGCAGCACCCTGGGGACAATGTGGTCCCCATGCACACTGGCCATGGTGGCACACACGTGTTCCTGGGTCATGGTGGGCAGATCCCCATTGGGGGTCTCTGTCAGGGGTTTGCCTGCCTGGGACGCTCATCTGGGTTGGATGGTGAACCAAGGGGATGTGATCCTTGTGCGGCCCCTGTGTTTGGGGTGTCAGTGCCACGCTGACCCAGCCCCGGAGCGTCCCCTCCCTGAGCCTGTTCTCTCCCCACAGGCTGCTGAGGGGACACCAGGAGTGCCGGCATGCAGAGCATCAAGTGCGTGGTGGTGGGTGACGGGGCGGTGGGCAAGACCTGCCTGCTCATCTGCTACACCACCAACGCCTTCCCCAAGGAGTACATCCCCACCGTGTTTGACAACTACAGCGCCCAGAACACGGTGGACGGCAGGACTATAAACTTAAACCTGTGGGACACGGCCGGCCAGGAGGAGTACGACCGCCTGCGGACGCTTTCCTACCCCCAGACCAACGTCTTCATCATCTGCTTCTCCATCGCCAGCCCGCCCTCCTACGAGAACGTCAAGCACAAGTGGTACCCCGAGGTGTGCCACCACTGCCCCAGCGTGCCCATCCTCCTCGTGGGCACCAAGAAGGATCTGAGGAACAACCCCGAGACCGTGAAGCGGCTCAAGGAGCAGAACCAGGCGCCCATCACCACCCAGCAGGGCATCAGCCTCTCCAAGCAGATCCGCGCCGTCAAGTACCTGGAGTGCTCGGCGCTCAACCAGGAGGGCATCAAGGATGTGTTCACCGAGGCCGTGCGGGCCGTGCTCAACCCCGCCCCGGCCAAGCCCAAGCGGCCGTGCGTGCTCTTGTGACCGGGCTGCCGAGGGACGATGCTGCCCTGCCCCGTGCCCCCCGCGCCCCCTGCCCGCAGCCACCGCCGCGCCTCCGCAGCCTCGGTGGGAGCCCAGCCTCCAGCTTTAACAATACAGACCTTGTTTGCACTAACTGGCCGCCGCCCCGGGGCACCGGGCTCCCCGCCCCGCCTTTGGTGCCGCCTCTCCGGTCCTGGCACAGCAACGCTTCCTGAGAAGGGGATGCCCGGGGTGGGCACCCCCACTGCAGCCCCGAGCACCCCACGGGGACCTGCCACCCCCACCCTGTACACCAGCCGGGGCACAGGGGTGCCCAGCCCCTCTGTGCCAACCCCGGCACTCGCCCAGCCCGGAGCATCTCGCTGGCACTGCCCCTTCCTGCCCCGGGATCCCCTGGGGGGGTTTGGGGTGAGCCCCACAGCAGGGACCTCCAGCCCTGCTGAGAGCAGAGCCAGCGTGGCCAGAGCAGAGAGCTCCTGCCCTGGCTGCTGCTGGAGCTCCACAGGGCAGCAGGACTCACCTGTAACCAGCTGCCCCCAGAGTTGCTTCTCCTGAAATAAAATCCTGCCCAGGCCCCCCGTGTCCTGTGCTCTCCCACACGCACCCACCTTTCCTGGGCATGGGGACACTCCCTGGAGGGACGTGGGTGTCACTGGCCCGAGCTGGGCTGGGACCCCTCACCGTGCCAGGGCCAGGCTGGGGGTGCTCAGGGTGCCTGCCAGGGCTCTCCTCTGGGGGCAGCTGCGGAGGAAGCTTGGGATGTCCCTGCCGTGGCCAGTCCTGACCCCACCATCTCTGTGCCCAGCTGAGCTCCCACCCGGGGGCTTGGGGACATTGTAAGGGACAGCAATGGGGACGGTGCAGGAGGTGGCCACGGGGCCATTGAACTGTGTGGGAATGGGGACCCTGAGGATGGGGACATTGCAGGAATTGGCACATGAGTGTGGTCCCCCCTGGGCAGCCCCCAGCCACCCCAGCCCCAGTGCTGCCTCTGGCATGGCAGGTGGAGGGCAGAGCCCTGTGCTCCCGTGCCCAGGGGTGTCCGTAGTGTTCCCGTGTCCTGTGGCTGGTGATGGCAGCAGAGAGGGAGCAGTGAGGGAGCAGAGAGGGAGCAGAGAGGGAGCAGCGAGGGAGCAGAGAGGGAGCAGTGAAGGAGCAGCGAGGGAGCAGAGAGGGAGCAGCGAGGGAGCAGCGAGGGAGCAGAGAGGGAGCAGCGAGGGAGCAGTGAAGGAGCAGAGAGGGAGCAGTGAAGGAGCAGAGAGGGAGCAGTGAAGGAGCAGTGAAGGAGCAGAGAGGGAGCAGCGAGGGAGCAGCGAGGGAGCAGCGAGGGAGCAGCGAGGGAGCAGAGAGGGAGCAGAGAGGGAGCAGTGAGGGAGCAGAGAGGGAGCAGCGAGGGAGCAGAGAGGGAGCAGAGAGGGAGCAGAGAGGGAGCAGTGAAGGAGCAGAGAGGGAGCAGCGAAGGAGCAGAGAGGGAGCAGCGAGGGAGCAGCGAGGGAGCAGCGAGGGAGCAGCGAGGGAGCAGCGAGGGAGCAGAGAGGGAGCAGCGAGGGAGCAGTGAGGGAGCAGCGAGGGAGCAGAGAGGGAGCAGCGAGGGAGCAGAGAGGGAGCAGTGAAGGAGCAGCGAGGGAGCAGAGAGGGAGCAGCGAGGGAGCAGAGAGGGAGCAGCGAGGGAGCAGAGAGGGAGCAGCGAGGGAGCAGCGAGGGAGCAGCGAGGGAGCAGCGAGGGAGCAGAGAGGGAGCAGAGAGGGAGCAGCGAGGGAGCAGCGAGGGAGCAGCGAGGGAGCAGCGAGGGAGCAGAGAGGGAGCAGTGAAGGAGCAGAGAGGGAGCAGTGAAGGAGCAGCGAGGGAGCAGAGAGGGAGCAGCGAGGGAGCAGCGAGGGAGCAGCGAGGGAGCAGCGAGGGAGCAGAGAGGGAGCAGCGAGGGAGCAGCGAGGGAGCAGAGAGGGAGCAGTGAAGGAGCAGAGAGGGAGCAGCGAGGGAGCAGCGAGGGAGCAGCGAGGGAGCAGAGAGGGAGCAGCGAGGGAGCAGCGAGGGAGCAGAGAGGGAGCAGAGAGGGAGCAGAGAGGGAGCAGCGAGGGAGCAGAGAGGGAGCAGAGAGGGAGCAGTGAAGGAGCAGCGAGGGAGCAGCGAGGGAGCAGCGAGGGAGCAGAGAGGGAGCAGAGAGGGAGCAGTGAGGGAGCAGCGAGGGAGCAGCGAGGGAGCAGAGAGGGAGCAGAGAGGGAGCAGAGAGGGAGCAGAGAGGGAGCAGCGAGGGAGCAGAGAGGGAGCAGTGCCATCCCCGGCCGCCCTCGCCACCCCCTCGCCGCCCCCCCGGCACGTGCTGGCGGGCGGCCACGTCCGGACACGGCCCCTTGTCCGGCCCCGGGGCTTCCTGCAGGAAGGGCAGGGACCCGGCGCCCGCCACAAGCCGCCTTTGTTCCCGCTCCCCTTGGCACCAGAGCCGGGGCAGGCGTGGGCAGCGGGGCTGGGGGCTCCGGCCACGGCCCGGCCCAGCCCAGGCTGTGCCTCCTGCAGCCTCCTGGGGCCCTGCAGAGCCCACCCTGGGAGCCCAGGCCAGGGGACACGGCCCCGGGGCCGCTGCACAGCCACGGGCTCGGGGTCCCTGCTGCACCAATCCTGCTCCCACCGTGGGCATCCAACAGCCCTGTCCTGGCCTGGCTGTGGGACGGTCCCCCTGGCCATATCCTGCTCCCACTGTGATGGACCTCCATGGCCACGTCCTGCTCCCACTGTGATGGACCTCCATGGCCACGTCCTGCTCCCACAGGGGGATCCCCACAGTCGTGTCCTGCTCCCATTGTGGTGGATCCCTACAGCCATGTCCAGGACCCACAGGGGGATCCCCACAACCATGTTCTGCTCCCACTGTGGTGGACCTCCATGGCCACGTCCTGCTCCCACTGTGATGGATCCCTACAGCCACACCCAGGTCCCACAGTGGGGATCCCCAGGGCCATGTCCGGGTACCACAGTGGGGCTGGCGAGGTGCCACCCTGGTGGGGTTCGGTGTAGCAGTGGGTGCTGGGATGACGAGGGGACCCTGTGATGCCACGAGCGGGACACAGCCCTGCCCTGGCCCGGCACAGCAGGATGAGCTCACGGCTCTTCCCCTCCCAGCTGCTCCTGGGGCGGCTGCAGCGAGGGCAGGGCCCCACCACGGCCCGGGACAGGGGGAAGCAAGGCCCTGGCAGCTCCCCTGCCCAGCCCCAGCCCCAGCAGGGCCAGCCCCAGCAGGGCCAGTCCCAGCCCTCCTGGCTCCAGGCTCTGTCCCCGGGGCTGGGCTGGCCCTGGCCCCGCAGCATCCACAAGATCTGCAGGATCTGCGGCCAAGTGAGCGGCCCCAGGAGCTGGGCGGGGAGCAGTGGGGCCGCCAGCTGCGGGGTGGGCTCAGTCCCACGCCTCCAGCCCGGCCCCTGGCTCGTTCCCAGCCTTGCTGAGCCTTCCCGGGCTTCATCCGGCACCCAGGGACACGTCCCACACCACAGCCCCAGGAGCAGGATCCAGAGCCCACACCCCAGCCATCCACACCCAGCACCCAGGATGCACATTCCAACCCCAGTGATCCACACACTGCACCCCAGCACGCAGGATGCACATTCCACACCCCAGAAATCCACACCCCACACCCAGCACCCAGGATGCACATTCCAACCCCAGCAATCCACACTCAGCACCCAGGATGCACATTCCAACCCCAGTGATCCACACACTGCACCCCAGCACGCAGGATGCACATTCCACACCCCAGAAATCCACACCCCACACCCAGCACCCAGGATGCACATTCCAACCCCAGCAATCCACACTCAGCACCCAGGATGCACATTCCAACCCCAGTGATCCACACACTGCACCCCAGCACCCAGGATGCACATTCCACACCCCAGAAATCCACACCCAGCACCCCAACATCCAAGATTCACATTCCACACCCCAGAAATCCACAGCAGATCCTGCAGGGATCTGCATCCTCAGCCCCAGCTCCAGGGATCCACACCCCACACCCCAGAACAGGGGGTCACATCTTGCATCCCAGCTCCATCACCCAGGGTCCGCATCCCACACTCCAGCCCCGTAGCCCAGGGTCCGTGTCCTGCACCCCATTCCAGCCCCCATGCTGCCCATGGTGCTGGTCTGGACCTGCTGGCTGCTCCAGGGCTGTGCCAGGGCCATGCCAGGCTGGGCCAGGTAGAAATGCTATGGAAGTTGCCAGGAGCTCACAAAAATACTTAGTGCTTTATTTCCACCTCAAAGCCAAGGCGCCACACGCATGCAGGGACACGGATGGAGCCTGTGGATGGGGACACCGATGATGGACACGTGCAGCAGGACCTGCTCAAAGCCAGCCCGGCCCCAGCTCTGCCAGGGCCCCGCAGCTCCCGCTGGAGGAGGCTCTGCCCACCCTGGGATGGACTCTTGGTGGTGGCTGTGCTCAGGTGAAGGGCAGGGGGGGACCCACACTGGTCCTTCCGTGGGGTGGGACAGGCCCTGGCAAGTGCAGACCTCCCCAAAATCAGGACAGCTCCAGGTGCCCCTGCCAGCAGCACTGCAGGAGGAGCTTGGGCACACTGTCAGCCCCCATCTGCCATCCAGCCATGTCCCCTGTGCCCTGGCAGCCAGGGCTGCACGCTGGGGGCACTGCTGCACCCCAGAGGTCCCAGCTCCAGCCCCACGGCACAGGGGAAGCCATGGGGACGCTGGGGCAAAGCCCTCCAGCACCAGCACACCCAGCCTTCCTCCTCAGACTGGGCCGGAACGGGCACAGCACCCCTGGCACAGCCTGTGCTGCCGGGCTGGAACGGGCACAGCACCCCTGGCACAGCCTGTGCTGCTGGGCTGGAATGGGCACAGCACCCCTGGCACAGCCTGTGCTGCTGGGGGGCCTCTGGGAAAGGCAGGAGTGAGACCTGGATGCTCCCAGCACCTGCTGTGCCCTGTGCGCTCCCACCCTACCCCAGGCAGTCCCTGCACGGCCCAGCACCTTCCTGCTCCCCTCCTGGGCACTCAGGCACACGTGGGCCAGGACCTGCCCCAGTCCAGCCAGAGAGCAGCGCCTGAAGCCAGCCCAAAAGGCCACCAGCCCTTTCTGAGGACTTGCCCCAAGACCCCCAGCCTGGAGGAGGAACTGTGAGACCCCCCAGGCCAAGAAAGGGCAGGGCAGGGCTGGACCCCCACGCCCCGACACTGGGAGCAGCATCCTGGTCTCCCTGGAGCATTCTCCAAAGCAGCAGGTCCCTGTCCCTGCTCTGTCCTGCCCTCCTGGAGCCGGAGGGAGCCAGGACAGGGGGTCAGTCCCTGGGAGAGCCCCCAGCTCCCCTGGAGCAGAGCTGCAGGTGCAGCAGGGACAGACACTCGGGGACCTCGGCGGACCCTCGCAGCAGCTCCACAGCAAACAGGCAGCCCTCCTCCAGCAGCACAGGGAAGAGGAGCCCCAGCACGGGCTGCCTAGAAGTGCTTGTCCTCCAGCAGGGAGCTCACCACCAGCTCCTTGTTGCCGAAGTCCCAGAAGGCAGTCATGTGGAAGGCCATGTTGGAGAGGACAACCAGGTACTCCAGGAAGGCGAAGACAGTGTACACTGGGGGAGGAAGCACAGCAGGTGAGGGGCACCCACAGCTGCATCTGCTGTGGGGGAGCTGGGGGGGTCTCTGGGCCACCTGTTTGGGACAGCAGAGCAGGGGCTGGGGGGCTTGGGCCCCCCCAAGGAAGAAGCGTGGCTGGGCACCTGGAGCTTCCCTGGGCTGGGATTGGAAGGCAAGGCATCGCATTAGGAAGATGTCAGACATCAGGAGGAATTCTTGGACACCAAAAGGAATTTTTTCAGAGATGGGGTGGTCAGGCATTGGAGCTGCCCAGGGAGGTCTGGAGTGCCCATCCCTGGAAGTGTCCAAGGAAGGCCTGGAGGTGGCACTCAGTGCTCTGGGCTGGGGACAAGGTGGGCATGGGGCACAGCTGGGACTTGCTGATCCCAGGGATCCCTTCCAACCTTAACAATCCTGTGATTCAGTGATTCTGGGAGCACCCAGCCCCTTCCCCACGCGCCCCCAGCAGCCCCCTCACCTCCAGGGCCGCAGTACCAGTTGTGGTGGAAGTAAACGCACACGGCGAACGCGAACGTGATGAAGGTGAAGAAGAAGAGCAGCTGCTTCCACTTGTACGACTTGCGCTCCTGGAAGAGGCCAAGGACCGGCTGATGCCAAAGCAGCCATGCCATGCCATGCCATGCCATGCCATGCCATGCCCATCCCAGGGAAGCTCTGCCCTGGCCCTGCACAGCCCCGGGGGTCTCTGCACCCTGGCCCCTCGTGCAGAGCCCCCCAGGCCAGCCCCAGGGGTGGCTGGGGCAGGGCTGTGCCATGCCAGGGGCTCACACCTACACGGAGATACAGGGTGTGAGGGAGCCACAGAGCCCCAGCAAATGTGGTGCCCCCGGTGCTGGGGTGCTCAGGGGACCCCTCGAGGATGGGCCAAGGCTCTACCAGAGGCAGATCCCCGGGCCCGGGTGGCTGCAGGTGGCCCCAGGGCACAGGGAATTCAGCGGGTGCTGCACCCCCTCAGCCACAACAGCAGCAGGGAGGAGGAAACCACATGAAGGGCGGCAGCTGGGGCGGGTGCTGCGCTGGAGAGCTTGCCCAGCACGCCCTGGCACTGGAGGGGCCCCATCCTGCCCCCCAGCACCCCCTCTGATGGGGCAGGGACAGAGCACGGGGATGCTGCCAGCAGCCCCACACTCGCAGCTCACCGCTCTGTCCCGCAGGGCTCAGCCTTTGTGACAAGCCAGGGGCCAGGCCTGTCCCCTGTGACAGGCTCCCAACCCTCTGCCCAGCACCCCAAACTGGGGCTGGGGGTGCACTGACCCCCGGCAGGCACAGCAGGTGCTGTGAGCATCCAGGCTCCAATTCCCTGCCTCTCTTTCTCCCATCACCCTGAGGGTCATGGATAAGGATCCGGCAGCCTGGGGGGCAGGGGAGCCCCAAGCCGTGTCTGGAGCCCAATGAGCATTGGGGCTGCAAGGGGGGACAGCCCCACAGAAGGGGCTGGGGATACCACAGACAGCCCTGGCTGTTGCAGGTGGGAGGGGAATTTCCCCCTTGCCCGACGCTTCACATGAGACAAAGATTCCATTCTGACGGAGCGCTGATAACAAGGAAAATTTAAATTGCCCCATCACACTTTCCATTACCCCCATAACGCGTGCCAGGGAGGAAAACCCAGAGCGGAAGGACGGATTGACGGGCACCTCAGCGTGCGGGGACACGCGGGTGACGCCACCTCCAGCCCACGGGGCCGGGCTGGCCCTGCCTGGGCACCGCCGGTCCCTCGGGCCAGCCCAGCCGAGCCGAGCCGAGCCGAGCCGAGCCGAGCGTGAGCAGCAGCGGAGGCACCGGGAGCGCAGAGCCAGCCCCGAGGCGCGGTGCCGCCGAGTTTCACACCGGAAAAGCGGCTGGGAACGGCGCTGTCACCGCGCTGCCACCGCGCTCCCACGGCAGCACACGGCTGCGCTGGGCCCCGGCACGGCACCCACACACCCTGCCCGGGCCCCCGGGGCCCCGGCACCCGCTCCTGCACGGAACGCCTCGGCTCATGGTCGCACACATCTCCTCGGGAAAACCCTCTCCTTAGGGACTTCTCTGCCTGAGAAGCTGAGAGGCTTCAAGAACAAAATGTAAGCAATGGTTATCTGCTGCTGTGGAATGCAACAGGTAGATCTTTGATTATGATCAAAGATCATCTTTCATCTTAGGTGTTTATAATTAATAGCCAATCACAGCCCAGCCAGCTCAGGCAGAGACTCGAGACTGTTGCCTTTGTTACTCATTCTTTTCTGTTCCTAGCTTAGCCAGCCTTCCGAGATGAAACCTTTTGTTTTATTCTTTTAGTATAGTTTTAATGTATTTATATATAATATAATATAATAAATCAAGCCTTCTGAACATGGAGTCAACATTCTCATCTCTTCCCTCAACCTAAGACCCCTGTGAACACCGTCACAGGTCATCCTGCCCAACGCCCCGGTCCCGCTGCCACCCTGTGGGAGCCACCCCGGGTCACCAGAGTGCCCTTGCACGTCTGGGTGTCCCCTGAGCTCCCCTCTGCCCGTCTGGGCCGGGGATTATCACACGGATGATTAGGTGTTAATCCCTAATTCCAGGGCACAGCTGGCTCAGCCCGGTGCCAGGGGATCACAGGGCACCTGGTGACATGCCAGGAGGCTCAGCAGAGCTGGCTGGGAAGGTGGCACCTCGGGAGGTCCCTGCAGGGGCACGGGCAGGATGCCCAGCACAGCAGGGGCACTGGGGTGCACGGGCACCCCGGGGGATGTGGGAGCTGGAGTGCCACCCTGCCCTGCTGCAGCAGCAAGGGAAAGGGCCTTTGGGGAGCATGGTGGGAGCTCCAGGAGCTGCTGGATGAGGAGCTGCCCATCCCCTCGCTGGTGTGGGCTGGACCCACTGCCCTGCTCAGGGCTCAGGCAGCGCCAGGCGCTGTCCCTGCTTCCCATGGCCCCAGCTCTGTGGGGATCCCCCGCCTGGGGACACCCCAGGGAGCCACATGGTGGCCAGAGGAGGGCACCGAGATTGGAGGGATGGAGCTCCTCTGCTGTGAGGAAAGACTGGGAGAATCGGGATTGCTCAGCCTGGACAGGACCAGGAACCCCCAGGTCAGAGCCCTGGAGAGGAGCTGGCAGCTCCAAGCACCCTGGCAAGAAGCCACCAAACTCTGGCTGCCTGTGAGGAAAAAGGGGAGTTAGAAAATCCCCAGGATGGGCGCTCCCAGCTGAGCTGGTGCCAGGCTGCCCTGTGGCCTGGCTGGGGCTGCTGGGCTGGCACAGCTGGAGCTGCCAACTTCCTCCTGGCAAGACAGACCGGGGCAAGCAGTGTCACAGAGCCAGCCCAGCCCGCCGTGGCTGCATGTGTGTCTGGCTCAGAAAAGCACAGGGAATTATATTTAGTGCCCAGCTGGTGGGCCTGAGCTGAGGCACATTCCCCAGCAGGCAAAGGTGAGTCAGGAGCAGGAGGCTGGACAGCTCAGGGAGGAGAGAGTGGCTGCAGCAGAGAGCCTGGGGGCACACTCAGGGACTCTGCTCCCAGCCCAGCCAGCCCATGGGCACACTCTGGGATGCTGCTCCCAGCCCATGGGCACACTCTGGGATGCTGCTCCCAGCCCAGCCCATGGGCACACTCTGGGATGCTGCTCCCAGCCCTGGGCACACTCTGGGATGCTGCTCCCAGCCCAGCCCATGGGCACACTCTGGATGCTGCTCCCAGCCCATGGGCACACTCTGGGATGCTGCTCCCAGCCCATGGGCACACTCTGGATGCTGCTCCCAGCCCATGGGCACACTCTGGGATGCTGCTCCCAGCCCAGCCCATGGGCACACTCTGGATGCTGCTCCCAGCCCAGCCCATGGGCACACTCTGGATGCTGCTCCCAGCCCTGGGCACACTCTGGATGCTGCTCCCAGCCCATGGGCACACTCTGGGATGCTGCTCCCAGCTCTGGGCACACTCTGGGATGCTGCTCCCAGCCCATGGGCACACTCTGGGATGCTGCTCCCAGCCCATGGGCACACTCTGGGATGCTGCTCCCAGCCCAGCCCATGGGCACACTCTGGATGCTGCTCCCAGCCCTGGGCACACTCTGGGATGCTGCTCCCAGCCCTGGGCACACTCTGGATGCTGCTCCCAGCCCAGCCCATGGGCACACTCTGGATGCTGCTCCCAGCCCTGGGCACACTCTGGGATGCTGCTCCCAGCCCATGGGCACACTCAGGGATGCTGCTCCCAGCCCTGGGCACACTCTGGATGCTGCTCCCAGCCCTGGGCACACTCTGGGATGCTGCTCCCAGCCCAGCCCATGGGCACACTCTGGATGCTGCTCCCAGCCCTGGGCACACTCTGGGATGCTGCTCCCAGCC
This sequence comes from Melozone crissalis, assembly GCF_028551555.1. NCBI lineage: Eukaryota > Metazoa > Chordata > Aves > Passeriformes > Passerellidae > Melozone > Melozone crissalis. The sequence goes on along the minus strand of NW_026535952.1, from coordinate 468,426 downwards.
CAGCCCATGGGCACACTCTGGATGCTGCTCCCAGCCCTGGGCACACTCTGGGATGCTGCTCCCAGCCCAGCCCATGGGCACACTCTGGGATGCTGCTCCCAGCCCAGCCCATGGGCACACTCTGGATGCTGCTCCCAGCCCAGCCCTGGGCACACTCTGGGATGCTGCTCCCAGCCCATGGGCACACTCTGGATGCTGCTCCCAGCCCTGGGCACACTCTGGATGCTGCTCCCAGCCCATGGGCACACTCTGGGATGCTGCTCCCAGCCCTGGGCACACTCTGGATGCTGCTCCCAGCCCTGGGCACACTCTGGATGCTGCTCCCAGCCCAGCCAGCCCATGGGCACACTCTGGGATGCTGCTCCCAGCCCTGGGCACACTCTGGGATGCTGCTCCCAGCCCTGGGCACACTCTGGATGCTGCTCCCAGCCCATGGGCACACTCTGGGATGCTGCTCCCAGCCCAGCCCATGGGCACACTCTGGATGCTGCTCCCAGCCCATGGGCACACTCTGGGATGCTGCTCCCAGCCCAGCCCATGGGCACACTCTGGATGCTGCTCCCAGCCCATGGGCACACTCTGGGATGCTGCTCCCAGCCCTGGGCACACTCTGGATGCTGCTCCCAGCCCTGGGCACACTCTGGATGCTGCTCCCAGCCCAGCCAGCCCATGGGCACACTCTGGGATGCTGCTCCCAGCCCATGGGCACACTCTGGATGCTGCTCCCAGCCCTGGGCACACTCTGGATGCTGCTCCCAGCCCATGGGCACACTCTGGGATGCTGCTCCCAGCCCAGCCCATGGGCACACTCTGGGATGCTGCTCCCAGCCCTGGGCACACTCTGGGATGCTGCTCCCAGCCCTGGGCACACTGTGGGATGCTGCTCCCAGCCCTGGGCACACTCTGGGATGCTGCTCCCAGCCCTGGGCACACTCTGGATGCTGCTCCCAGCCCATGGGCACACTCTGGGATGCTGCTCCCAGCCCATGGGCACACTCTGGGATGCTGCTCCCAGCCCTGGGCACACTCTGGGATGCTGCTCCCAGCCCTGGGCACACTGTGGGATGCTGCTCCCAGCCCTGGGCACACTCTGGGATGCTGCTCCCAGCCCAGCCCATGGGCACACTCTGGGATGCTGCTCCCAGCCCTGGGCACACTCTGGGATGCTGCTCCCAGCCCATGGGCACACTCTGGATGCTGCTCCCAGCCCTGGGCACACTCTGGGATGCTGCTCCCAGCCCAGCCCATGGGCACACTCTGGGATGCTGCTCCCAGCCCTGGGCACACTCTGGATGCTGCTCCCAGCCCATGGGCACACTCTGGGATGCTGCTCCCAGCCCATGGGCACACTCTGGGATGCTGCTCCCAGCCCTGGGCACACTCTGGGATGCTGCTCCCAGCCCTGGGCACACTGTGGGATGCTGCTCCCAGCCCTGGGCACACTCTGGGATGCTGCTCCCAGCCCAGCCCATGGGCACACTCTGGGATGCTGCTCCCAGTCCATGGACATACTCTGCATGCTGCTCCCAGCCCACAGAAGGCACTGGGGGTCTCCTTCCCCCACCCTGGAGGAGCCCCAAGCCCCACAAATGCAGCTCTGAGGGCTGAGTGGCTGCTGTGAGCTACCATAGGAGCCTCCTGCTTCTCGCACTGCCTCCAGAGAGCAGCAGCAGTGTGCCTAGCCCCCAGTGCCTGACGGGGACAGCGCTGGCAGTGCCCTTAACTCAAACAGCAACAGCTCACTCTGCAGGGAGCGCCCAGGCCCTGGCTCTGCCCGGGAGCCACCATCCCTTTCTGAGGCACAAGTGGCACCTGCAGGGCTGCGTGTCACGCACAGCCCCAGCTCCCTGGAGGGTTTCCGGGTGTGTGCAGAGGGCCCAGAGGGCCCCACACGGAGCTCAGCTGCTCACAGAGAGCTCCTCTGAGCCGCGGCAGCGCTCCGGGGGCGCTGAGGGAGCTGGGGTGAAACCACGCGTGGTCACCAGGGTGCTTGTGGTCCCTGCTGCTCACAGGGCCCTGCTGGGCAGGACACAGCTCACACCCTGCTCCAGCTCCGGGGCCCAGCTGGGCCCAGGGGACACAGGGGCTGTGCCCCACAGGCTCCTCCTGTGCCTTTGCACTGGGGCAGCCTGGGCTGGGCTCAGCACCCAGTGCCACCCCTGCCATGGCAGGGACGCCTCCCACTGTCCCCAGTGCCCAGCCTGCCCTTGGGCACTGCCAGGGATGCAGGGGCAGCCCCAGCTGCTCTGGGCACCCTGTGCCAGGGCCTGCCCACCCTGCCAGGGAACAATTCCTCACTGCCAAGATCCCACCCAGCCCTGCCCTCTGGCACTGGCAGCCATTCCCTGGGTGCTGTCCCTGCAGGCCTTGTCCCCAGTCCCTCTGCAGCTCTGCTGGAGCCCCTGCAGGCCCTGCCAGGGGCTCTGAGCTCTCCCTGCAGCTTCTCCTCTCCAGGTGAGCACCCCCAGCCCTCCCAGCCTGGCTCCAGAGGGGCTCCAGCCCTGGAGCAGCCCCATGGCCTCCTCTGATGGGCCGGAGCCAGCCAGCCTGGTGCCCACCACATGCACACACTGGTGTGTGCTGGGGCCAGCAGCCCTGAGCTGGGGGCGGTGAAAGTGTGTTTGCAAACAAGAAGTGAAACTGCTCTGCCCCAGTGCCCAGCTCTGCAACTCAGGGCCGGGGGAAGGAGGGTTTTAAGGGCGAGCAGGCAGCCAGGAACAGCAGAGCTGCCAGCCCAGGTGGGCACTGCCAAGCCACGGCCAAGCACCAAGCACAGGGTACAGTGATCAGCCACAGCTGAAGGCTGCCAGGCTCCATTTCCCTTTTCCACAGAATCTCTCTCCTCTGCTTTGCCCCCTCCCCTCCTTTTCTCTGTCCTGCTTTCTCTCTTCTCCCCTCCCACAGAGCTTTATTTTCCTTTCTCTCACCATTTGCCACCTCGAAACTGGAAACCGCCTGTACTTCCCCATTACAAACCAGTTCCTCTGCACCTTCCTGCCCTCACACAACACCAGTTGCAACAGGAGCCCTGTGGGACACGAGAAGCTTTTGCAAGAGCAATTCCTGTCCCTCCTACCATGCCAGACCTGGGAGCTCAACCCCCGCCTAAAGCAGTGCCAGCTGTGGGGCGGGGAAGGCACTGCCCCCCTGTTCCCCTCTCCTTGCAGCTCCCCACACGGAGCTGGTCCTGGTCCCAGGTTTGGCCCTGGAGAGCCTGAACCGTGTTGGGACCCTCTGCTGGGGAGGAGGGAAGGACAGAACACCGTGGGACCGGAGCCATCCCTCAGCTGTCCCCTCCTGCCATCGCCAGCTCCAGGGCTGGGGGCAGCACATGTGAACAAAGGCCCCACAAGGGACACCAACCAAGCCAGAGTCTGTCCCCAAGGTGATGTACACAGAGGGATCAGCTGTGCCCTGGCCTGAAACAGCCCCACGAGCGTGGCTGGGCAGCTCCCTGGCACTGCACAGCCTTGGATGCGGCAGGGATGTGACAGTGGCACCTCCTGTGTCCCACCCTGCCCAGCCAAGCAAGCCACGGGTGTCACAGGAGCTGTGCCAAGCCTGCCAGGGCCACCAGCCCTGAGCAGAGGCTTGGAGCCTGAGGAATCCAGGCAGAGAGGGGGACAATCCCCAGGAAACCCTGCTCGGCCCGCAGGATCCGTGGGAGGGATTGGTGGCACCAGCCCAAGGCCACCACCGGACACGGGGACGCGGCAGCTGCAGTGACCCGAGTCCCTCAGCCAAAGGGGACGCCTGGTGGTGTGACAAGCACTGTGCCACCTTCACCCCGACACAGCCGGCCTGGGAGCTGTGTCACCCCTCCGCGCCCTCCTCCTCCTCCTCCCTTACTGTCACCCTCGTGCCCTGGGCGACAGCTCCATCCTGTGGCCGCGCACGAACCGGGCGGGGACACCGCAGCTGGCACAGGGACACCGCAGCTGACACAGGGACACCGCACCCCCGGCGGCCTCGGGGCAGGGCTGGCCCTGGGCGGCTCCTGTCTCCTCGGGGAACCCCCCAGCTTTGGGGGGACCATGCACTTCGAGGGCGGCCCCCCTCCACCAGCAGGGGTGCTCCAGGACGGGAGGAGGAAGTGAGTGGTGGCACCGTGCCAGGTGCTGGCATGCTCAGCCAAGGTGTCACCATGCTCCCTGCCCTTCCCCTCATGGATGTGCAGATTCCTTCAGCCCATGGGTAGAGTCACAGAAAACAAGGAGGCTGGAAAATCCCTCTGAGAGCACTGAGTGCAACTGCGCCCCAGCAGAGCCAAGGCCACCATTAATGCATGTCCCCGAGTGTCACACCCACACAGCTGTGAAATACCTCCAGGGATGGGACTCCACCCCTGGCCTGGGCAGCTGTGTCAGGGCTGGACAGCCCTGCCGAGGAAGTGATTATCCCAATATCCAACGTGAACCTCCCCTGGCACAGTTGGAGGCTGATTCCTCCTGTCCTGTCCCTGTTCCCTGCGAGCAGAGCCCAAACCCCCATCTGTCCCCTCCTGTCAGGAGCTGTGCAGAGCCACAAGGTCCCCTGAGCCTCCGTTTCTCCAGGCTGAGCTCCTCCAGCCCCTTCCCCAGCTCCATTCCCGTCCCTGGACATGCTCCAGCCCTCCAAAGGCTCTCTTGCCTTGAGGGGCCTAAAGCTGAGCCCAGGATCTGGGATGCCTCACCCCGGTCCATTGCAGGGGAGATGAACCAGCCCCAGTGGGTGACGTGGCAGGGGAGGAGATCTGGGCCTGGGAGGTCTCACCCAGAAAAAAGACAAGCCAAAACAATATGACAGAAATAAAGGAAGCCGTGGGAAAGCTGCCAGGGAATGACTGTGAACTCCCGCTATTCCCATATCAGCAGGGAGAACAGATCACTTCCCAGGGAGAGAGGAGACTCTCAGAATCTCCACAAGTCCCCTTCCTAAGGAGGCTTGCAGCCAAACAGCTGCTGGAAGCTTCTTTCCCAGGTCTCTGGAGTCAGGCAGCAGGGACAGGCTTGCTGAATTGGCGGAAGGGGAGGATAAGCAGTGGTGACAGAGCAGGAGCTGCTCCAGGAATGTGGAGCTGGGCCCCCCAGCACTCATCCTGACAGGGCTGGGCCCCCCAGGATTCATCCTGACAGGGCTGCAGAGCTCAGCCCCACAGCACTCATCCTGACAGGGCTGCAGAGCTCAGCCCCACAGCACTCGTCCTGACAGGACTGCAGAGCTCAGCCCCACAGCACTCATCCTGACAGGGCTGGGCCCCACAGCACTCATCCTGACAGGGCTGCAGAGCTCAGCCCCACAGCACTCATCCTGACAGGACTGCAGAGCTCAGCCCCACAGCACTCATCCTGACAGGGCTGCAGAGCTCAGCCCCACAGCACTCATCCTGACAGGGCTGCAGAGCTCAGCCCCACAGCACTCACCCAGCTGGGACTGCAGAGCTCAGCCCCACAGCACTCATCCTGACAGGGCTGCAGAGCTCAGCCCCACAGCACTCACCCAGCTGGGACTGCAGAGCTCAGCCCCACAGCACTCATCCTGACAGGGCTGGGCCCCCCAGCACTCATCCTGACTGGGCTGGGCCCCCCAGGATTCATCCTGACAGGGCTGCAGAGCTCAGCCCCACAGCACTCATCCTGCTGGGACTGCAGAGCTCAGCCCCACAGCACTCATCCTGACAGGGCTGGGCCCCACAGCACTCATCCTGACAGGGCTGGGCCCCCCAGGATTCATCCTGACAGGGCTGCAGAGCTCAGCCCCACAGCACTCATCCTGACAGGGCTGGGCCCCCCAGCACTCATCCTGACTGGGCTGGGCCCCCCAGGATTCATCCTGACAGGGCTGCAGAGCTCAGCCCCACAGCACTCATCCTGCTGGGACTGCAGAGCTCAGCCCCACAGCACTCATCCTGACAGGGCTGGGCCCCCCAGCACTCATCCTGACAGGGCTGCAGAGCTCAGCCCCACAGCACTCATCCTGCTGGGACACAATCCCCAGGCACAGCACCTGCCCTGCAGCCCTGCTCACAGTCCCTTGGGAGAGGCTTGTCCAGCCCTTGTCATCCTCCCAGCCCGGGACACAGGCACACACCTCCCATGGGCTCTGCTCTGCAAAGTGTCACCTTCCTGGGGCAACAGAACCCCAGGACCCCTCCCCATTTAACACTGGGACCATGAGTGCTGGACTGGGATCAGCTGGGGAGAAGTATCCTGAGGGGAAAGGACAGACAATTCCAGGCAGTCCAGATCCACAGGTGAAGGGAAGTGTACAGAAGCAGGTCCTGGCACCTCACTCCTCATGTGTCTTGGATGTCCTGCCCTGCCCATGGCTGCCAGTGCCCACAGGTCGGGACCAAGCTGGATGTCCTGCCCACCTGCCCCAAAATCCAGGACAAGGCTGGATGTCCTGCCCACCTGCCCCAAAATCCAGGACCAAGCTGGATGTCCTGCCCAAGGCCCAGGACTCACACCACAAACCAGCACAGAAGCTGCATCTGGGCAATGGGACCAGGAGTCCCTGTCTGGATCCTCCCCCAGACCCGCTGCCCCCACAGGCAGCCCCTGCACCCTCTGACCCTTCCCCAGAAAAGCAGCCAGAGCCAGCCTGCTCACAGTCATTCTGGAGCAAAGGGAGAACAGCTCCTGCTGCCCACTGCTCCCAGCTTGCAGGACCAGCAATGCCCAGCACAGGGAAGCCAAATTCAGTTTAGCAACAGGCATGGAGAAGGGATGAGTAATCCCAACCCACAGGGATGCTGAGTGGTTTCCAATATGATCTCTCAATGAAAACTTAATCAGATAGTGGGAGGAAATCCTTCCCTGCCCAGAGCAGCTGGGGCTGCCCCTGCAACCCTGGCAGTGCCCAAGGGCAGGCTGGACACTGGGGCTGGGAGCAGCCTGGGACAGTGGGAGGTGTCCCATGTCCCATGGCAGGGGTGGCACTGGGTGGGCTTTAGGGTCCCTTCCCACCCAAACCATTCTGTGGTTCTATGATAAAACAAGAAAATAGGAAATAAAAAGCTTCCTTCCCGTTTTGCTTTGGTAAATGGATTTTGGTGAGTTCTTCCGTTTCACCTGCTGCTGTTGGCTCCTCTAGCACCTTCACAAGCACGGACAGCCAAAGCCCTTCAGTGCCAGCCCAAAGCCCCCTCCCAGCTCCCAGCACGGCCCCAGAGCCCCCTCCCAGCTCCCAGCACAGAGAGAAGAAAGGAAAGTGTCTGTACCTCGGGACTTACTGTGTGTTTCTTAGTCATTCTCCAGAGGATGCAGGTGAGCAGCATGTGGCCCAGGGCCGACGTGATGAACACGATGAAGGCATTTTCATGGATTGCTGGATTGACAAACAACAGGTTTCCTGTTCAATCCAAGCCAGGAGCACAAGGGGAACGTGGGGCAGGATTTGGGAAGGCTTTGTGCTCTGCTGGGAGCCCCAGCACTCCTAGTGATGCTGGGACTCCAGTGGGGTCTTGGCAGGAGACAGGCACAGCACGGCTCCATAACCTTCTCCTGCTGCCTCAGGGCCCCCTGGAAGGGGATAAAAGTGCCTGGAAGACTTATCCCAAAGTGCCTGGAGGGTGTTTCTGTGCTCTGGGACCACAGTTTCACACAGCTGTAAAGTAACACTTGGGAGCAGCTCGGCATTGCCACTGTTGTTCTAGGGACAGAGAAACTGAGGCACGGGGAGGGGGGTACAGAGTGAGCCAGTCCAAAGTTCATCTTCTGTCCCCTGTATTGCCTACTGCCCATTAGCAGCATCAGCAGCCTCATGTGCAGCCTGAGGTTGCCTTGTGCATAGCTGGACTAGCCCAGGTACAGGATCAGGCTGGGAAAGCAGCTGGAGCAAGGCTAAGGTAGAGCTGCTCCCAAGGCCCCAAACCCCACACAGCCCCCGCACCTTCAGGTGAGAGATTTTCACAAGTGCTGCTCTGAAGAGAACTTCCCAGCCCCTTCCCCAGAAGCTAAGCTGAACCTCAGGCTGAATTCCCAACCACCTGAGCACCAGGAATGCCCATCCCTGTGTGCCCTCTCCATGCCAGGGGAAGGAAAGCACGTGAGGAGTGAGGTGCCAGCAGGTGGGAGAGGTCAGAGCAGGGTGCCCTGCAGGGATGGATGGGGAGAGGTCAGAGCAGGGATGGGGAGAGCTCAGAGCAGGGTGTCCTGCAGGGATGGGGAGAGGTCAGAGCGGGGTGTCCCACAGGGATGGGGAGAGGTCAGAGCAGGGATGGGGAGAGCTCAGAGCAGGGTGTCCTGCGGGGATGGGGAGAGGTCAGAGCGGGGTGTCCCGCAGGGATGGGGAGAGGTCAGAGCAGGGATGGGGAGAGCTCAGAGCAGGGTGCCCTGCAGGGATGGATGGGGAGAGGTCAGAGCGGGGTGTCCCACAGGGATGGGGAGAGGTCAGAGCAGGGATGGGGAGAGCTCAGAGCAGGGTGCCCTGCAGGGATGGATGGGGAGAGCTCAGAGCAGGGTGAGGGATAGGGAGAGGTCAGAGAAGGATGCCCTGCAGGGATGGATGGGGAGAGGTCAGAGCAGGGTGTCCCGCAGGGATGGGGAGAGGTCAGAGCGGGGTGTCCCGCAGGGATGGGGAGAGGTCAGAGCAGGGTGTCCCGCAGGGATGGGGAGAGGTCAGAGCAGGGTGTCCTGCAGGGATGGATGGGGAGAGGTCAGAGCGGGGTGTCCCGCAGGGATGGGGAGAGGTCAGAGCGGGGTGTCCCACAGGGATGGGGAGAGGTCAGACCGGGGTGTCCTGCAGGGATGATTAACCTGAGCATGGCAGCTCAGGGCTGAAACTTTCTCCAGAGCCGGGGATTAGTCTGGGGTGAGGATCCCAGGAAGTGGGTCAGCCCACTCCCAGGGCTCTGCACCGGGCTGGCCCTGCTGGCCAAACCTCAGAGCAGCACCTGCATTTCCAAGGGCAGGGCCCTGGCCTGGACAAGCTGGAGAAGGCCCTGGGGCAGGTCAGGCTGCAGACCCTGCCATGAGAGGGGCACTGGGACACCTCACCATGGGGACAGGGCAGGCTGGCAGGAGACAAGGGGGGTGAGTGGGACAGGGACACGTCCCAGAGCACAGACCTCTGTTGGAATGTTGGGGGACACAAGACAGATGATGCACTTTGGACCTGGTTACCATAAGAGATTTGATTACAGGATGCCTTGGCAAAAGCAAACGGAACTTTGAAAATTAGAACGAGATTGTAAGAAGATTAAATCAGACAGGTTTACCAGAAAAAGAAAATCCCATTAAACTCTGCAAGCAAGAGATGCTGTTATATGCATAAGTTTGTGTGTGTGATTTTAGCCTAACTATTGCAGTACACATTACTATCTCCCTGAAATAGTACATAAGTGTTTGTATCCCACAATAAAATCGGATTCTGATCACTGAGTCAGTCTCCCTGTCTCTCTCCATCACTGACAGACCCCCATCACCAGGAGGTTCCTGCCCTGCCATCCCAGTCACTGGGCTCCACCACAGAGCATCCTCACCCAAAGGCTGGGGGAGATCCTGGGACTCTGCTCAAAGCACCACAGCCCTGAATCCCAGAACAGTTTGGGTTGAGAGGGACCTTAAAAACCTTTTCATCCCTGTTCCTGCCATGGCAGGGACATCTTCCACTGCCCCAGGTGCTCCCAGCCCCAGTGTCCAGCCAGGCCTTGGGCACTGCCAGGGATGCAGGGGCAGCCCCAGCTGCTCTGGGCACCCTGTGCCAGGGCCTGCCCATCCTGCCAGGGAACAATTCCCAATTCCCAATTCCCAAGATCCAGCCCTGCCCTCTGGCAGTGGGAAGCCATTGCCCTTGTCCTGGCACTCCATTCTTTGTCCCCAGTCCCTGTGCAGCCCACAGCTGGGCACAGTACCCATCATCACCATCCTGCTGTGCAGGAAAAGCCAACACATTGCAGCCCTGCTGATACAGCCCAGCACAGGGTGTGCTCCCACTGCAACAGCACCACCTTGCTGGCTCCTGCATTTCAGTGCTCTCCACTTAACCCCTGGGGCCTCCTCCAGATCTTAGGATGAAGCAGCAGCTGCAGACCAGCACTGGCACTTGTGTTCCTCTGAGATGAGACCATGTGGGGAAAGAGAATTTCCCAGTCTGTCATGGCCAGGTTCTGGATACATGGATTTATCCTGAACAACTCTGATTCTGTTTCCAGGAGCTATCAGAGGGCTGGAGCCCCTCTGCTCTGGAGCCAGGCTGGGAGAGCTGGGGGGGCTCACCTGCACAGGAGAAGCTGCAGGGAGAGCTCAGAGCCCCTGGCAGGGCCTGCAGGGGCCCCAGCAGAGCTGCAGAGGGACTGGGGACAAGGCCTGCAGGGACAGCACCCAGGGAATGGCTGCCAGTGCCAGAGGGCAGGGCTGGGTGGGATCTGGGCAATGAGGAATTGTTCCCTGGCAGGGTGGGCAGGCCCTGGCACAGGGTGCCCAGAGCAGCTGGGGCTGCCCCTGCATCCCTGGCAGTGCCAAGGCCAGGCTGGGCACTGGGGACAGTGGGAGGTGTCCCTGCCATGGCAGGGGTGGCACTGGGTGGGCTGTGAGGTCCCTTCCCAATGCAAACCAGTCTGGCATTCCATGATTCTATGAAATTTTGCCCAGAAACTCCTGGGGAGGGTTTGTGAAGGCAGCTGGAGCAGAGCCAGCTCAGAGCCCAGCCCTGCTGTGGGGATGGAGGGGAAGCAGGATGAGCTCTGACCCACCTCAGCCCTGGATCAGGCCTGGTCACAGGGGTGGAACCAGCTGCCAAGACTTGGTCCAGGCTCCATCCCCAACCTGAACCCAGGGCTTCAACCAAGCATCAGCAACCAAGAACTGTGGGAAAAGCAGCAGTATTTACACACCGTGTACCCTTCATTCCTCTATAACCACTAACCCCAATGGACTCCCTGGGGGCTTTGAACTGTTTTCTCTCCCAGCTGCAGGGAGAGGGGCGGGCAGGGGGGACACCTACCATAGTTTTCGGTGGAGGACACGTAGGTGAGGATGAGGAGGGCGAAGTTCTCGATGAGGTTGAGCAGCAGGGTGGCGTGGCACAGGCGCAGGTAGCGGGGGTGGGGGCAGTGGCAGCTCTGGTAGTGGTTCCAGTAGGCCACAGCCACGAGCAGGCGCGGTGCTGAGTGCAGGCCGATGCACAGGCGCCACACGTAGCGCTGCGGGGTCTCGCCCCCGATGGCCGCGCTGATGGACGGCAGGTAGTTGGGCACCTGCGGGGACACGGGCTCGTGGGGACAGGCACGCGCAGTGTGCCCCTCCACACGCTGAAACTGTCCTTTCGGTAATGCTCAACGAGGTAATTCCTAGCCCCAAAGCCAGGGGATGTATCGTGGCAGCGCCCCCGTCCATCCCATGGGGTTGTGGATCACTGCTGGGGCAGGCCTGGGGTGCTGGGGGGCCCTGCCCAGGTACCTGCTCAGGTTTCTCCCTTTTACACTCCTGATTGTCCAGAGAATCCCAGAACAGTTTTGGTTGGAGGGACCTTAAGGCCCAGGGACACCTCCCACTGTCCCAGGCTGCTCCAGCCCCAGCGTCCAGCCTGGCCTTGGGCACTGCCAGGGATGCAGGGGCAGCCACAGCTGCCCTGGGCACCCTGTGCCAGGGCCTGCCCACCCTGCCATTCCCAAGATCCCATCCAGCCCTGCCCTCTGGCACTGGGAAGCCATTCCCCCTTTTCTGGCACTCTAGGCCCTACTGAAGTTCTCCTGCTGGAGTGAGATGTCTCCTGCCCTCCATCCCCAACTCGTGTCCAGCTGCTCGTCCAGCAGCCTGAAAGCCCTGAGCCCAATCCCATCCCACATGGAGCTCCAGGCCCTCCCTCCCTGACACCTGTGGCTCCTCTGAACTCCAGCAGACCTGGGGCAGCAGCTCTGCACCAACCCCTCCCCAGGACAGTGTATTTCCCTTCAGCTTCCCCACCTTTATTCCTCACTGCAATAACCCCCAGCGTGCCCAGTCCAGACACCAGCCTGACCAGTCTGTGCTGCCTTCAGTCCCAGCACAAAGCCAAACCTGCTGCTGCCGGTCCTGAGGCACCACAAGGACAATGAAACGATGCAGCTTGCTCTGGATTCTGGAAAACTTTGGTGGGAAAGTCCAAGAGAGGAGCCCAGAAGGAGGGAGAGGAGGAGAGAGGAATCCAGAAGGTAGATACGAACGCAGGAGGAGAAGGGAGCCCAGAGGGAGGGAGAGGAGGCCAGGAGAGGAGACAGAAGAGCCCAGGAGGAGGGAGAGGAGCCCAGGAGGACACAGGAGCTCTGTCACCCCCCGGGAACATGGGTTTCCCCCAGATAGCCTCTCACCCCACAGTGGGTTGCAGTCGTCTCACGGAAGTTGAAGAGCAGAGACCAGATGACACAGAAGAGGAACCCAAAGAGGGGGCAGAACACAGTGCCCAGGGCCAGCGTGGTGAAACGCAGCCGGAACAGGATCCCGTCCCGATCCAGCGGCAGCGGGACCTGCAGCATCTTGGAAACCTGGAAATGAACGAACCAATCTCTGACCGGGGTGCTCTGGCCTGCTCTGGGCAGGGTGGCAGGGTGGGGATCAGTCACAGGCTGGGCTCCGTGACCCCACACACACAGAGCGCAGCCCCTCACACCCTGAGTGACCCCACACACACACAGCTCAGCCCCTCACACTCCCTGTGACCCCACACACACACGGCTCAGCCCCTCACAGCCTGAGTGACCCCACACACACACGGCTCAGCCCCTCACACTCCCTGTGACCCCACACACACACGGCTCAGCCCCTCACAGCCTGAGTGACCCCACACACACACGGCTCAGCCCCTCACACCCTGAGTGACCCCACACACACACGGCTCAGCCCCTCACAGCCTGAGTGACCCCACACACACACGGCTCAGCCCCTCACACCCTGAGTGACCCCACACACACAGAGCTCAGCCCCTCACACCCTGAGTGACCCCACACACACACGGCTCAGCCCCTCACAGCCTGAGTGACCCCACACACACACTGCTCAGCCCCTCACACTCCCTGTGACCCCACACACACACTGCTCAGCCCCTCACACCCTGAGTGACCCCACACACACACGGCTCAGCCCCTCACACTCCCTGTGACCCCACACACACACTGCTCAGCCCCTCACACCCTGAGTGACCCCACACACACACGGCTCAGCCCCTCACACTCCCTGTGACCCCACACACACACGGCTCAGCCCCTCACACCCTGAGTGACCCCACACACACACGGCTCAGCCCCTCACACTCCCTGTGACCCCACACACACACAGCTCAGCCCCTCACACCCTGAGTGACCCCACACACACAGAGCTCAGCCCCTCACACTCCCTGTGACCCCACACACACACGGCTCAGCCCCTCACACTCCCTGTGACCCCACACACACACGGCTCAGCCCCTCACACTCCCTGTGACCCCACACACACAGAGCTCAGCCCCTCACACCCTGAGTGACCCCACACACACACGGCTCAGCCCCTCACACTCCCTGTGACCCCACACACACACGGCTCAGCCCCTCACACTCCCTGTGACCCCACACACACACTGCTCAGCCCCTCACACCCTGAGTGACCCCACACACACACGGCTCAGCCCCTCACACTCCCTGTGACCCCACACACACACGGCTCAGCCCCTCACACCCTGAGTGACCCCACACACACACGGCTCAGCCCCTCACACTCCCTGTGACCCCACACACACACAGCTCAGCCCCTCACACTCCCTGTGACCCCACACACACACGGCTCAGCCCCTCACACCCTGAGTGACCCCACACACACACAGCTCAGCCCCTCACACTCCCTGTGACCCCACACACACACGGCTCAGCCCCTCACACTCCCTGTGACCCCACACACACACTGCTCAGCCCCTCACACCCTGAGTGACCCCACACACACACGGCTCAGCCCCTCACACTCCCTGTGACCCCACACACACACGGCTCAGCCCCTCACACCCTGAGTGACCCCACACACACACGGCTCAGCCCCTCACACTCCCTGTGACCCCACACACACAGAGTGCAGCCCCTCACACTCCCTGTGACCCCACACACACACAGCTCAGCCCCTCACACCCTGAGTGACCCCACACACACACAGCTCAGCCCCTCACAGCCTGAGTGACCCCACACACACAGAGCTCAGCCCCTCACAGCCTGAGTGACCCCACAGCCGCAGGATGGGCAGCCAAAGAAATCCCATTGTGTGGACACAGGCACCTCGAGACTCACGGAGAACAGGGAGCAGGCAGAGCAGGGCAGAGCAGGGCCGTTCCCTGCAACCCTCCAGAGGGATCTGGCAGGAAGGGCACGTGAACCCTGTCCCGTGGCATCCATCCAGACCATTCCCTGTGCTCGGGGCAGCGCTGACACAGCCGGGCAACCGCTGTCAGTCCCGCCGGGAGCCGCAGCTCCTCCGGCACAGCCCTGGCTCCACAGCCCGGCTCCCCCAGCTCCGGCTCCCACAGCCCTCGCTCCACAGCCCCAGCTCCACAGCCCCAGCTCCACAGCCCGGCTTCCCTGGCTCCGGCTCTCACAGCCCCGGCTCCACAGCCTCGGCTCCCACAGCCCCGGCTCCACAGCCCGGCTTCCCCGGCTCCGGCTCTCACAGCCCCGGCTCCCACAGCCCCGGCTCCACAGCCCGGCTTCCCCGGCTCCGGCTCCAACAGCCCCGGCTCCCACAGCCCCGGCTCCCACAGCCCCGGCTCCCACAGCCCGGCTCCCCTGGCTCCGGCTCCCACAGCCCCGGCTCCCACAGCCCGGCTGCCTCAGGTCCGGCTCCGGCTCCCACAGCCCCGGCTGCCTCAGCCCCGGCTCCCCAACCCGTGTTCGCCCCGCCGCACCCGGCCCTGCACGGGCAGCGCTGCCTGGAGCTGGGCCAGGGCAGGGTTAGGCTGGATATTGTGAAAGGTTCTTCCTATCTTCCTGGCACTGCCCAGGCTGCCCAGGGAATGGGCACGGCCCCGAGGCTGCCACAGCTCCAGCAGCCTTTGGCCAGCGCTGCCAGGGATGCCCAGGCTGGCCTTGGTGGGCTCTGGGCAGGGCAGGGCTGGCACGGGGGGATCCCTGGGGGTCCCTTCCCTCAGAACATTCCATGGCTCCGCACACCCCCGGCTGCAGGGTCAGGGCAGCACAAGCCCCACACAACCAAACCGGGCTGTCAGGTCGGGAACGCGGGGACAGGCACAGCGATCCCCAGCCCCAAGGAATCCCCTCAGGCCCAAGGGATCAGGCTGGGATGGATCCCACAGCCCGGCTGCGGGACAAATCGGATTTACAGACAATCCCTGAGCCGTCTGGGCAGTGCCCCAGGGCAGCACGGCCACTGTACCCGCACCAAAAGCCCCCCACAACGGGGGGCCGAGCCCCAGGGAAGGCACCGACGCCAAGCACCGAGGGGCCACAGAACGAACGCAGAGCTCAGCCGCACCCGCGCTGCCGGGCACGGAGACAGGGAGTTATGAGGATAAAAGCAAAGAGAAAGGGAAGCTCCAAAGGGCCGAGTGTGGAAGGGGGTCCCCGGCCGGCCCAGGCTCACCTCCCCGAGACCCCCCGAGGGCTCCCCACAGCCCGGGGCGGCGGATGGAGCCTCCCAAACCCTGCTCCTCCCTCGGGGGGCTCGGCCACAGCTCCCCGTGCCGTGGGACACCCCGAGGACCCCACGGCAGGAGCCCCACAGCCCCTGCCCTCCCTCCGCGCGGGGGTCTCGCCCAAAGAGGGCAAATAAAAGGCAAAGCTTTTATACCGCGTGTTGAATGGCCACGACCTGTCCTGCAGGAGAAGGGCTGCAGCACCCCGAGAGCTGTCCCGGGTACCGCACACCCTCTTAGACCCCTCTCCGGGCACCCCCCGTTCCCCCGGGGTCCCCGCAGGCGCCCCCCGCCCCAGGACCCCCAGGCTCCCGCACTGAGTGACCCCTCGGGGCACCCCACATTCCCCCAGAGACGCTCCCTGGGACCCTTCCCCAACACCCCCATGCCCTCGCTTACCGCTCAGCCCCCGTGGCGCTGCCCCATGGCCCGGCCCGGCAGCCCCACCACGCCTCCTCCGCCTTTTCCGCCTCCTCCTCTTCCTCCCTTTCTCCCACCTCTTCCTCTCCTTCCTCCGCCCCAAAAACCCGCTGCGGCCCCTTTAAGAGGCGGGGCCCAGCTCCCGCGCGCCGCCACGCACGATTGGTCCTCACGGCAGAAGCCCCGCCCCCTCTAAACGCCCCGGATGTCAGGGTGGCGCCGCGACACGGGCCGTTCTGGACCCTTCCGCGGCGCCGAGCCCCGCCCTCTCCGCCGCCCTTTCGACCAATGGGCGCTCAGTGCGCGGCGCAGTTTGGCCCAATCAGCGTTGAGCTCGGGGCGAGAGCGGGGGGGGCGCGGCCAATGGGAGGCGGAAGCGGGGCGGGGCCGAGGCGGCGCGCGGGGGAGGCCGGGAGTGCGCGCGCGGGCTGTGACGCAGCTGCGGCCCCGTGAGGCGGCGGCGGCGGCACCGCGGGCCCGACCCGGCCCGGCCGCTCCTGAGCGGCGCTTCCCGGCACCCGCGGTGAGCACCGGGGCCTGCGGGGGCTGCCCCGCCCGCCCCCCGCGCCCAGCGACGCGGCCCGGCCGCCCTGCCCTCCCGGCGTGGCCGTGGCGCCGCCGCCAGGCCTTTTGTGCCGGGAGACCGGGCGGTCCCGGAGTGGGGGGGGCGCGGGGAGGCCCCGGGACGGAGGGAGGGCCGGAGGGAGGCGGGGAGGCCGTGAGCGGCTGGTATTTCCCGGCAGCCGTGCCGCGGCTCTCTCCGCAGTACCTAAAAATGCCTTGGGGCATTTTTAGGCCTTTTCGGTTGTCCCGGTGCGGGTCCGGTGGGAGATTCCGGGGGTTTTCCACGGGGGATACGCGGCTCTGGATGCGGGTAACGGCCCGGCGCTCCCCGGGGCCGGGAGTTACTTGCTGTCGTGTTAAATAGTCGTACTTTAAAGTTAGGTTGGTTACATGTGACTTGAAGTTATGTTGGTGATGTGGGTTTGTTTGGGTGCTTCTGGGGGATTTTCTGCTGTTGCTGTTAAACTTCAATTAGAGCTTTTTGGGGCGTGGGGTCCCTCCTCAGCGGGGGCTGCAGCGAGTGGGAGAGGGATCCTGTGTAAAACCCTCGAGTTTTACTAATTCTGCTCCAGCTTTGGGTTCACTGAATCCCCAAATCCCAGGGGCTGGCACAGCCCTGCCAGCCCATGCAGTGCCAGCTGTGCCCCATGGGCACCCTGTCCCCAGCCCAGAGCACTCAGTGCCACCTCCAGGGCACACCTGCAGGGATGGGCACTGCAAAGCTCCCTGGGCAGCCCCTGCCAAGGCCTGAGCTCCCTTTCCATGGGCAAATTGCTGCTGCTGTCCCAGCTGAGCCTGCCCTGGCCCAGCCTGAGGCCGCTCCCTCTGCTCCTGTCCCTGTTCCCTGGCAGCAGAGCCCGACCCCCCCGGCTGTGCCCTCCTGGCAGGGCCTTGTGCAGAGCCACAAGGGCCCCTGAGCCTCCTTTGCTCCAGCCTCAGCCCCTTCCAACTCCCTCAGGGATTCTGCAGCCCCTTCCAGCTCCCTCAGGGATTCTGCAGCCCCTTCCAGCTCCATGCCCTGCTCTGGGCACACTCCAGCCCCTCCAGGGCTCTCTTGCTCTGAGGTGCCCAGAACTGGACACAGCCCTCGAGGTGCAGGGGAGGAGGGGTGGGTTTGAAGTTGAACAAAATGCTTGCTGTGGGAGGGGGAATCTTTCCATAACACGTTTTCTCTTAAAATATTATTTTTAGTTTTCTTCTTAGGTAGAGTTTGGCGTTTAGTGATCTCAGGACAATGTGAGAACTGTGACTTAGCAAAGCGGAGCCACAGAAAATGAGTGACTTGTGAGTTTGCAGATAAGGCTGAGAGTCACAACATCGGACAGCAGGAAAGTGCAGGTGATTTTTATCTGGCCTGAAAGGGAAACTTGCACTGGCACAAGGGGAGGTGCCTGGAAATATTCCATAGGAATGGAGAGGTGTCTTTGGGAGCAGATTCTGGTGGAGAAGGACCTGGGGGGGTCAGCCTGGAGAAAAGGATGTGCAGGGTGGACTTTTCCACTCTCATAACTCCCTGACAGGAGGCTCAGCTTGGACAGCAGCAGGAGTTTGCCCATGGAAAGGGAGCTCAGGCCTTGGCAGGGGCTGCCCAGGGAGCTTTGCAGTGCCCATCCCTGCAGGTGTGCCCTGGAGGTGGCACTGAGTGCTCTGGGCTGGGGACAAGGTGCCCATGGGGCACAGCTGGCACTGCATGGGCTCCTGGCAGGGCTGTGCCAGCCCCGGGGATCCCGTGGAAGAAGGTGAGGAGGGCTCAGGGTGCAGTGTTACCCTCTCCCAGGAGCTCCTCTCAGCTTGGGGAGCTCTGAGAGTTTGTCAGAGCAGCTTTTCCTGGCTTTTACCAGGATCATTTCACTGAAATTCCTCTTCCTGGGACAAATGAAGCCTGTAAGGGTTTGCCTGTGGATGTGTGGAGACCCTTGACACTCCAGGATTGTGTGGTGTGTCTGTTGGCGTAGTTGGAGGCGACACTACAAATCATCCTTTTATTTCTCCTGCCTGGGCTGGTTGTTGTGGGCTGGTTTGGTGCCCAGCTGCTCAGGGATGGGGGAGCCTGTGGCTGCTCCCAGTCTGGATTTGGCCATTCCCAGAAAGTGCTGCTGGTGTTAGGGAAACGAGCACTTCAGTTTGAAGGCTGGGCACATGGATGTAGCAGTTTCCCTGGGGGAGGCTGTGCTGGGCAATGCCCAGTCCCTCTGTGCTTGCCTTGGGCACAGGGAAAGGGCAGCTTGGGCTTTAGAATTGTTTGGAATTCTAATGGAGTTGTTTGCCCTGGGAATATTCCTGCTGTGGGCCATCCTTGCACTGCTGATGGTCTGCAGTGCTGTGTGTGGCTGCTGCTGCCAGGAGTACCTGGGAATGTGGGGGAATCGCTCATTTCCTGCTCAATCTGGAGGGAGTGGGGTAGTACTAGCATTTTGTTTTTGTTATTGGACATTATTTTGGTAACGTGTATTTTTTCTGGTTAGCATTGTCATTTTCTTCTGGCTAATATGGCTTTTGATGGATCATTACACCCATTATTTTTGGTCAGCATGGCATTTTTGGGGTAATGCTGACTTTTTTAACTTTGGCTTTTTCTTGCTAAAATGGCTTTTTTAGGGTTTACATGGCATTTTATTTTTCTAGTTCTAGCTTTTTGTTGTTGTTGTTACTAGTACTGCTGTTTTGGGGACAATATGAACATTATTTGGGGCAGCACTGGCTTTTTTTATTTATCTGGCACGTTCTTGGCTAATCTGGAGCTTTCAGTGGTGAAGCTGCAGGAAAACGCCCCACAGTTCCCCACAGTGTGCCCGAGGAGCTGTGGGGATTCTTGTGCTGGGTTTGTTGACAAACTCGGAGAGCTGGAGCCGAGTTTGTATCTGTTTGAGCTGGGGGAGGAGGCTGGGAGAGGCAGCAGGGAATGCTGGAAAGGAACCGTGGGGGCTGGAGAGGGAACTGGGCCCAGCAAAACTGCCCTGGAACAGCAACTGCTGGGAGGGGGAGCAGAGGGAGGCTGGGTTCCTGTAATCCCTGTGCAGTGCATTCCCCTCTGCCGGGCTTGAGGCAACTGGCGGAGAGGGTGGGACAGGAAAATCATTCCTGGAAAGCCCAAGGATTGCTGTGGGATCGCTGCAGCCCAGGACACAGGCCGAGATGGGCAGGAACTCCAGCTGTAATTAAAGGCCACACCTTAATTTTAGGGACTCTGGTGTTTAGTGTCACTGGAATGTTGGTGCCTTTGACCCTCCTGGGGTTGTGGCAGGGTTTGGAACCACACAGTGCCGTGGGGTTGGTGCTGGAGGAGTCTGGTGGGATTGCTGCCCTCGGCAGTGAGGGAGATGGAAATGAGTTTGCAGGGCGAGCTTTCAATCAAACCTGAATTCTGCTTTCCAGGTCTAGGAAGAAAACCTGATACATCCTGAAAATGTTCAACAAATCCTTTGGAACTCCGTTCGGAGGCAGCACCGGCTTTGGGACAACTTCAACTTTTGGGCAAAGTAAGTGAAATATCCAGGGTGGCTTTAACGAGGTGTCCGTTCCTGGAGGGCAGCTCAGAGAGTGCCAGGGAGGTGGTGATCCCTCGTGGGGTGGAATTAGGGAGCTGCTGGGTGCTCCCTGAGGCTTCACCCCTAAGCAAGCTTTCAGTTTGGGCAGGCAGCCAGGGCTCCATGTCTGCTGTGGGAAGGAAGAGTGGAAAACGCAGTGCTTGGGGAAGGTGGTGTCGCTGGGGTGTTTGGGGCTGGAACAAATCCACGGTGGGGTTGTTGGGAAGGCCTGGAAGGAAGAGCTGTGTGTTGTGGGGCTGGTTGTGGAGCTGCAGCCTGAGGGGTTCTCTGGGCTGTGCTTGCAGATGCTGGCTTTGGTACCACCAGCGGAGGAGCCTTCGGGACCTCGGCCTTTGGCTCCAGCAACAACACGGGCAGCCTGTTCGGGAGCACGCAGAGCAAGCCAGGTACTGCCCCAGGGGCTGGGGAGGGAGGGAGGGAGGGGAGGAAGGGAGCAGCCTAAACCAAGGAATTGCCAACAAAAATACCTAAAAAGCCCAGGACAGCAAGAACCTGTCCAGGCTCCCAAGCTGAGGAGGTTGTGAAGCATTAACAGCCTGTTTCTGTCTGCAGGAGGGTTGTTTGGGTCCACCACGTTCAACCAACCAGCCACCTCCTCCACCAGCACTGGCTTTGGCTTTGGGACATCCACTGGCACATCAAACAGCCTCTTTGGAACCACCAGCACTGGTGGGAGCCTCTTCTCATCCCAGAACAATGCCTTTGCACAGAACAAACCAGCTGGTTTTGGAAGTGAGTGACACTGGCACCCCTCTGCTGATGGGTGGGAGAGCAGTGGGAGCTGGGACAGGGTCAGGGTGGGGCTGGGGGGTTTCTCCTGCAGGATACAAGGACATCTTTCTTCCCACAGCAGCCAGGGAGGAGCCCACATGCTCCTGAATCTAGCTGTGATTCCAGCCCTGCATTTTAAAATTAAAATGCCAAAGGTTGTCGGTTGGAGTTGTTTATCCTGAATACTGTTTTGGTGCTGTTTGGTTTTAGGTTTTTATCCTGTGGCAGAGCAATTACAATTGGGTTTGTGTGGCAGGAGAAGACAGGGGAATGCTGTTAAACTCTTCTGTAATTTCACGAGGCAAAAGCAACTGCTTGCAGCCCCTTCTGAAAAAAGAAAAGGAGCCTTGCTGATTTTCTTTATTTTAAAGTTACTGTGTTGTTTTCTTCCTACTTGGAAGAAAGGAAACTGCTGTAGGAGGAAACTGCTGTGGTGTGTCTGGTGTTTCTGGATGCTGAGTTAAGGACACTTCTGCAGCAGGGAACTTCATTAGCAGCACCATCAGCTTCCAGCTTTGCTGTCAGATTATTTTTCCCAGCAGATTTTTGCATTTTCAAACCAGTTTTTAATTTGAGTAAAGTATGATGGTTTAAGTTTTAAACTTTGGGTTTGTTGTAATACTGATGTTGTTATTTTTTATGCTTTATTCAGACTTTGGTACAAGCACCAGCAGTGGGGGGCTCTTTGGGACCACCAACACCACTTCCAACCCCTTTGGGAGCACATCTGGCTCTCTCTTTGGCCCAACCAGCTTCACTGCTGCTCCAACTGGCACCACTATTAAATTTAATGTAAGTTCTGCTCTTTCCTCTTGCTCCATCCCGTTTACTGTGGGAAGTATTCAGTTTTGCAGTAGTTTGTGTGATGTCTTGGTCACTGAGGTGAAAAAATGAGTTCAAATGCAAGTGTTCTGAACTGGTTTGAAAACATCCCTTCTCAAACACGGCGGAATTCCAGGCTTGCTGGGTTTAGAGGCAACACTGAAGGAGTGAAGGAGCTACTAAAGCTGAGCCTTCCCAGCAAGTGCCGTGCAATTCAAGGTGATCCATGGCAAATGCTGGCAGCAGTAAGGGTTAGAGGCATCTTGGGATGGGTGAGAATCAGCACAGCTCTGCTGAGCCAGCCTGGCTCTGGGAGTGGGACCTGGCAGGAGAGGGGTGCTGTCCTTCTGCCTCCTCTGGACGAGTCCCCTTTAAGATAGGATTCAGTAACTGCTACAAAGCTCCGTGGCAGTTGGGCTGGAGGGTGGCCCAGCAGAGAGGCCTGGAGGAACTGGGCTCCTGGGGCCTGCTTCAGCAGGGACTCTGTTCCCCAAAAACCTGCTCGTGCAGATCCCAGCCCTCTTCATTTCCTGACTGAGCTGGTGTAAGGCTGAGGCATTGGGGACAGAGCTGTGCTGCTGCCTGGGCTCTTGCAGTGCTGCTGATTTGTACTTCCATAGCACTGTTAAAAAGGGGAGGGATACTGGAATTCATGCAGAGCTCCAGGGTTTGAGTCAGAGGCTGAGGTAAACTGCTTTAAAAGTGAAACCGAAAGCAGAATTGCTGGGAGTTGTTTTGAGTGTTCCTGTGACTAATTCCACTGTTGATCATCATTAAACACGCCTGGGTGGGGCCTCAGCTGTACAGATAATGAAGGAATCGTAAAACCATGCAATCACACAAGGTTTGGGCTGGGAGGGACCCTAAATCCTACCCAGTGCCACCCCTGCCATGGCAGGGACACCTCCCACTGTCCCCAGTGCCCAGCCTGGCCTTGGGCACTGCCAGGGATGCAGGGGCAGCCCCAGCTGCTCTGGGCACCCTGTGCCAGGGCCTGCCCACCCTGCCAGGGAACAATTCCTCATTGCCCAGATCCCAGCCAGCCCTGCCCTCTGGCACTGGCAGCCATTCCCTGGGTGCTGTCCCTGCAGGCCTTGTCCCCAGTCCCTCTGCAGCTCTGCTGGAGCCCCTTCAGGCCCTGCCAGGGGCTCTGAGCTCTCCCTGCAGCTTCTCCTGTGCAGGTGAGCACCCCCAGCTCTCCCAGCCTGGCTGCAGAGGGGCTCCAGCCCTGGAGCAGCTCCCTGGCTCCTCTGGGCTGGCTCCTGGAGCCCCACATCCTCCTGCACCCCAGGCTGCAGGCTCTGCAGGTGGGGTCTTGGCCGAGCAGAGCAGTCACACAGAGCCTCAGGTCTGTGCTGGGTGTGGCATTTCCCAGGATCTGCAGGGATTTGTGGCTGTGTTCCCCCGAGTGTGGCTGGGTTTTAACCTGACCCTTCCTCTCTTCCGGCAGCCCCCGACCGGCACGGACACCATGGTGAAATCCGGCGTCAGCACCAACATCAACACCAAGCACCAGTGCATCACTGCCATGAAGGAGTACGAGAGCAAGTCCCTGGAGGTCAGTGCAGGGGCACACAGCCCTGCTCGGGCCTTTCTGGGCCTCAGCTGCTTTCTGTGCTCATTAATGAACCTGCAATATCTGCATCACACACCAGAGGTGTTGTCAAGTAAAACAATGCAATGCCACGTTAATTGCAGTTGTCTTTAGGTGCTTGATGCAGGTCTGGAGGAGCTGAAATTCTATCTTGTGAGAAGGACATGAGGTCCTGTTGGGAACAGCCCTGCTCTGCTGAGATAGCAGCAGGATCACAGGCAGAGCTCAGTTGTTTGTTATAAACTAATATTCCCAAGGATTTAACCTGAGGCCTTCCCATTTGGGCTGGTTTGTTTGACCCTTCAAAACAGATCATTTATAAAATATCTGAAAAGGCTCTGGGATGTCAAGTTGAAGTAAAAACATGGATCTAAGTTCAGGTCCCGTTTTTAGTGTCCTTCTTTTTAAAAATGTGGGTGTTGCAGTTTTTTTGAGCCTTCACCCTAGTGAAGATGGAGTGCTGTGTGAGTGTGGTAAGGACATTTGCCTGCCCTTGTCTTGGGTAAAAAGAGCTGGATTTTCCTCTAGGAACTCCGTTTGGAAGACTACCAGGCAAATAGGAAAGGGCCCACGAATCCTGTGGGAGCAGGAGCAACTGCTGGCTTGTTTGGCTCTTCCACTGCCACGTCCAGCACTGCCACAGGACTTTTTGGCTCTTCCACTACCAATACAGGCTTCTCCTATGGGCAGAATAAAACTGCTTTTGGAACCAGTAAGTACTGCCTGGCCCTGGTGTTCCTGTGAGTGCATGTGCAAATATTGTGTTAAACCATTTGGAATTCTGTCATGCAGTATGCTGAAACCCCGCTGTGAGCTCAGAGTTGTGCTGGTTGTATTGCCAGCATTCACTGCTGCAGCTCCTTGCCATAGGAATCTGTTTTCTTACTTTCTCTTGGAAAAATTGAAACAGCTGTTGGATTTTTATTAGGTTTTGGTGCAAATTGAAAAGTAAATAGATCATAGAATCCCAGAATGATTTGGATTGGGAGGGGACCTTGAAGCTCACCCAGTGCCACCCCTGCCATGGACAGGGACACCTCCCACTGTCCCCAGTGTCCAGCCTGGCCTTGGGCACTGCCAGGGATGCAGGGGCAGCCCCAGCTGCTCTGGGCACCCTGTGCCAGGGCCTGCCCACCCTCAAAGGGAAGGATTTTTTCCTAGTACTGGATATTTGTGTTTGTGGAATTTGACTGTAAACAGATCCAAATCCTCCAGGCTGTAGGAATGCAGGTGGTTGTTGGATGAGCAGAGACAGGACCCAGGGAACAGCTGGAGCTGGGCCAGGAGGGATTTAGGTTGGATTTTAGGGACAGGTTCTTGCCCAGAGGGTGCTGGCACTGCCAGGGATGCCCAGGGTGGGATTTGGGGGGGTCTGGGCAGGGCAGGGGTGGCACTGGGTGATCCCTGGGGGTCCCTTTCCACTCAGGGTATTCTGTGACCCTTTTTGCTGTGTGCATACTGGGGTGTGGGTGTGCTGGGCTGGCTCTCTAACTGCCCTTGCTGTCCCAGGTACGACCGGCTTTGGCACGGGCACCACCGGGGGGCTCTTTGGGCAGCAGTCCCAGACCACGAGCCTGTTCAACAAACCCTTCGGCCAGGCCACCACCACGCAGAACACCGGCTTCTCCTTCGGGGGCACCAGCACCCTGGGCCAGCCCAACACCAACACCATGGTAAGAGGGGCTGCAGCACTGGGGTGTGCCTCACATTCCACTGCCATGGGGTTGAAGCAGCGTGCTGAGCTCTGGAGGCTGTGGGGCAGTGAGGAACCTCCTGGCAGTCAGCTTTGTTCTGACAATTGGAGAACAGCCAGCTGTTCACAGATTGTGTACCCACTCATCTCCTCGAGCAGCTGCTCTCTAGCAACTCCTGTGCTTCTGATCATTTTCACACAGACAATGTCATTCCATTGTCAGCCTTCTTTGGGAATTCAATCTTGGGCTTTCTGGTGATAAACGAGCAACACTTGGGGGCTTTTGTGACAGAAAGATTCTACGTAGTAACTTGTATGACTAGAGGCTTTGGCTCCAGATATCCTGTGTTCTTTGTGAATTTGTTGTGACTTCTCATAGAAAACCCTGTGAAACGTTTCTTTTCCATCTCCCTTGCTCAAAGCGATGAGGAAATTCCAATATCCTGTAAATCTTGTAGCATAAATTTTTGGGGTTTTTCAGTTTCCTTTTAGTAACTAATTTTTTGGAGGAGGACTAAAGCTTCTGGAATGCTCTTCACCTGTCCTGTTCCCCCAGCACGAGGGCAAATGCAGCATTGTTTTATTGCCTGGTTCTGTGTGTTGGATCTGTCGTTGTCAGTGCTGGACTTGGAAAAGCCTGGGAGCATTACCTTAACCTGGTTCCTTTTTGTAGGGTCTCTTTGGGGTCACCCAGCCCTCGCAGCCTGGAGGCCTTTTTGGGACAGCTGCCAATACAAATGCTGGGACTGGATTTGGAACGGGAACTGGCCTTTTTGGACAAGCCAACACGGGATTTGGTGTTGGTGGTTCGGTATGTCTGTGCCTCTGTAACAAAGAGAAAACCAAGCAGAGCCCTGTTCAGGGGTGCTGACTGCACAGAAGTTGTGTCAGCTTAGGAGTTAGGATGTCTGAGATACAAAAGTCAGGTGGTTTGCTGGAAACTGGAGGATAAACAGGTGTAGTAGAGCCATTTTTTTAACAAGTGATGTGTGGAGTGATAAAAGCAGCAGGAGATACTGAGGTTCTCAGTGACTGGGGTGCCTCAGCATAGGGTTGTAAGTTGTGATGGACCAGAACCAACCTTGGTTTTTGATACTCAGTCATTTTGGTTCTGGTGGAGCAAAAATCACAGGATCGCTGAGATTGGAAAAGTCCCTTTAGCCCCTTGGGTCTGACCCTAGCAGCTGCTTTTGGGGATCTTGCAGGTGGCTTGGGATACCCCCACTTGGGAGGGTGGGCTGGGGGGCTCAGCTGTGCTTGGCTTTTGTTCTGCTTCCCTGCCTGCAGCCAGACACCCGTACAATTGCTGTGGTGTCAGCTTCCAGGTTTCCACATTGCTGCTGTTTTCCTTTCAGACCCTGTTTGGGAACAAGCCTGCTGGATTTGGAGCCACCACGACCAGCGCTCCCTCGTTCGGTACCTCCACGGGCGGGGGCCTCTTCGGTAACAAACCTGCTCTGAGTCTGGGAGCCCTGCACACCCTTCCGGTCTGGAGACAGGGAAAAAGTGTGGTTTCAGTCATTTAAATCTGTGCTGTGTGCACCACACACCGCAGAGGGCACATGCTGGGTACTGTAGTGTTGGAATTGTCAGGTGAACGATGCCCTGGCACAGTGCTGGGTGCTGGGTTGTGCCTCTCTCTTGGTGGGGCTCCCTGACTCGGGAAGTAGATGGTCAAATGCCACTGTTTTGGTGAGTCCTTAAGGGAATTTTCAGCCTGGGTTGGCCAGGAGAGCCCCTGGATCCATTCCCAGCATTGGGAAGGGCATTCCCAGCAGGTCAGGGAGGGGATCCTGCTCCTCTGCTCAGCTCCAGGGAGGCTCACCTGGAGTGTCCTGTTCAGTTCTGGGCTCCACAGCTCAAGGAAGACCAGGAGCTACTGGAGAGGGTCCCGGGAAGGGCACAGAGATGATTTGGGGTCTGGAGCATCTCTGGTGAGGAGAGGCTGTGGGAGCTGAGCCTGGTCAGTCTGGAGAGGGGTAGGCTGAGAGTGGATCTATCCATCCACTCAAATACCCCATCCATCCACTCAAATACCCCATCCATCCACCCAAATACCCTATCCATCCACACACATCTCTCCAGGGGTGCCAGACTCTGCTCAGTGGTGCCAGTGGCAGGACAAGGAGCAATGTGCAGGGACTAAAACACAACAATTGCAGCCCAGCGTGAGGCAGAACTTCCTTCCCTGGAGGGGCAGAGCCCTGGAACAGCTGCCCAGGGAGGGGCTGGAGTCTCTGGAGACATCGCAAACCCCCTGGTCACGTTCCTGTGTCCCTGCTGCCCTGACCCTGCCTGGGCAGGGCTGGGCTGGGTGGACCCTTCCAGCTCCAACCATCTGTAATTCTGTGATTGAAAACTCTTGAAGTTGAGGATTCAGGGAGTAGAGGGGTTTGTTAGGAGGCTGTGAACACCCTGTGTTGGCACAGCAACACTGTGAGAATTGGGGTAAGACCTGGGCTTGGGCAGGTGTCAGGGGATCCTGCACTGCAGTGAAGGTGAAGTGAGTCAGCTCCAGTTCAGCTGGTGGCTGTTGTTGTCCTGGGTGATGGGAAGGACCAAAGTCCTGAGGAGCTGCTGGTGTGTTCCTGGTGGCTCTGATGTGAGAGCTGATGTTGGCTGGGTGTGACTGAGCAGGAGGAATGTGTAGGGATGGCTGAAGGGAGTGGCACCTTCTTTCAGGGGACTCTGAAATCTCTCCTGCCTTTTTAATTCTGGATTTCAGAGCAACAGAACAGTGTCTCAGAGTGAGTAGGAGGGGGCTGGACCCTGCCATCCCTGTCCTGCAGTGCTGTTTTGTGTTGGTTATTTAAAGGCAGTGGGGCCTGCCATGCCTTTAGCTGCTGTGCCAACCTGCCCATATAGACAGGGAAGAACTCAAAGCAGCTGGCTGATTTTTTAGATCCTTCCCAAATCAGGCTCTGTGCAGTTCTCCATGCTCTGAACCAGGGCAGCCCCTTGGCAAGCAGGGTTGGACTGTGGTGAGCAGTCCTGGGCAAACCTCCCAGGGCTGTGAAAGGTGCTTTTGAGTTCTTGTTCTGCTGCTCAGGAACTCCATGGCCCCACAGTGTGTTGGCACTGTTTGGTGGAGATCAGCCTTTGCAGTGTGGTTTTGGTTTGCCTGTGTAGCAGTTTATAGGAGGAGTGGAGCTGGATTCCAAGGGGTTGGTGCACACCTGCACTTTTTCAGTTTAATCCTGGCTTTGTGCACTAACCAAGCATGGGATGGGGTCAGCATCTGCAGTAGAACTGAGCAGATTTGGGGTAGAACTGGTAGATTTGGGGTGGCCTTGTTGCAGCTACAGCTGTGCCCTTGAACTGTGCAGATCTGAGTTCCCACCTGCCCTGTGGTGAGGGTCAGAGAAATGGGTGTGTGATATAAACAGGATGGATTGAGGTTTGTTCCCTCCAGGCACTCAAACCACCCCAGCACGTTTTACTCCATTGCCAGCTAGAGCAGCATCATGTCAGCTCTGCCTTTCTGGGAAACTGATGTTTGTAACAAGCTGAAAAGCCTAAGAAGGCAGACCCACATTTTTCTGTGTTGCTTTAATGCTATATTTATAACTAAAATGTGTTTATTACCAGTAAAGTGCCTTCTTGCTGATTGCCAGTTTAACCTGCACTGCTAGAAACAGTGAGAAATTTGGCTTTGGCAGGGCTCTTGGACCCTGTGAGGCTTATTTATTTAAATACATGGTTTTAATTTCATCTCTAATGAGCTGCTCATTCTGTTGTTGAAGGTTTTGGTGCCAACACTGCTGGAAATAGCTTGTTTGGAAATAAGCCTGCGACTGGGACTCTGGGCACTGGACTTGGAACAGGGTTTGGAACAGGTAAGCAGTTTCTCAGCTCGTTCCTGGGCAGCTCCAGCCCTCAGGCTGCAGTGCAGTCCAGCCTGGGCATTGCCTGTAGCTGAGTTAGGAAAGGCTGGATGTGTTTGAGCTCCAAGGCAGGATGGCTCAGGGTAGCTCCAAGGGGAGCTTCTCAGCACAGTGCCAAGTCGCCTGGCAGAAACCGGGCATCACTGGTGAGGTCCTCTGTGCCCGGAGCCTCTGCTGCCTGCAGCATCCATGGGCATGGAGAGGGTTTCCTGCAGTCCAGCAAGGAGTTCTGTGTTGTGCCTGTGAACTTGTCAGAGCCTGTGGTGACTGTGCCCTCTCTGTCACAGCTCTGGGGGCAGGACAGACGTCCCTGTTCGGGAACACGCAGCCGAAGCTGGGGGGAACGCTGGGAACGGGAGCCTTTGGAGCCCCAGGATTCAACACATCCACAGCCACCCTGGGCTTTGGGGCCCCTCAGCCTGCTGTAGGTGAGTGCCATGAGCCTGCTGCCCATGTGCCTGAACACAGGAGCACTCCCCTCCCAAAGGGTTTGAATGACAAAACATCTCCTTGGGGCCACTTCTGTTCTCAGTCCCAGTGCAGACTGTTAATGACCCTTGTTTTGCTAGTTATAAAAGGAATTCCAAGTTGCTTTACATGCCCAATAATTGCGCCTATTTTAGAGCATTGTCTTGAAGATTAGTAAATTTCCCAAATTGAATTTAGGGCAGCAAGAATAGATGTGCACAATGAAAAGTAAGGGAAGTGCAATGTTGGATTTTTCAGTACTTCCAGATAGGGGAGGCCTAGAGGGCCTTTATTAACAGGAATGCTGTGCCTTTGGGACAAAAATCAGACCCAGTTGTCTCCAGCTCTCCTCCTGACTTCCAGCAGACCCTGACAATAATAAGCTGTTGCTCTGAGAGTGGTTTTGTTGTTCTTTGGAAGTGCCCACATCCATCCTGATTTTTCTTGGAATTAGGATTAAGCTGCTTTTAGTGGCTTGAATGTTTCATGGGGTGAAGTCTTAGAGCATTTCAATAGGAATGAAAATAAAATGCTTTAAGACAGAATCAAGATTTAGAATCCATTGTAGAGGGGACTCTAGACCTGGATGATTGTAGTAGCAGTAATGTCAAAATTCTGCATGAAATATTTTCCCCGCACACCCTTTCAGAAGCCAGCTGGGTTAGTTGAATATTCTGGCAGGCCAGGCTCTTGCCACTGCTCTGTAGCTCTCTGTGCCCTCAGCTATTCACCCATGGGACCTCAGTGAATATGGTTGGACACTGTGATGGAGGAAGGAGATGTTCTGGGCACTGCTGTGTGCTGCCTGCCCTGGTTCCGTTCCCAGAGCTCTAAAACTGCAATGCTGCTCCTTTTGTAGCTCTGACAGACCCCAACGCCTCTGCAGCCCAGCAAGCTGTCCTCCAGCAGCACCTTAACAGCCTGACCTACTCGCCCTTTGGGGACTCCCCTCTCTTCAGAAACCCCATGTCCGACCCGAAGAAGAAGGAGGAGGTGAGTGCCCATCAGCACTGGACTCATTTTATGGGTGACAGTTGGAATTGCTTGGCCTGTGTGCCATCCTCACTTCAGTGCACACTGAGCAACCATGGAAGTTGCCCTCTGTGCTCTCCCAGTGGTGCAGTGGCTTTTTACCCTCTGGGACACAAAGTGCTTGATTTTATCCCAGTGGAAAGGGCCCTGTCCCTGGCAGGGGGGTTGGAAGGGCATGATCTTTAAGGTACTTTCCAGCCCAAACCATTCCATGATTTCCTGCTTTTGCCTGCATCACAGCCTTGGCTATGAAGTTCCTGGGCTCCCTGCTGCTGAGTGGGACTAAAG
Organism: Melozone crissalis; assembly: GCF_028551555.1. NCBI lineage: Eukaryota > Metazoa > Chordata > Aves > Passeriformes > Passerellidae > Melozone > Melozone crissalis. The sequence continues at coordinate 437,778 of NW_026535952.1, read as the reverse complement.
ATGGATCATTGTTAATGCTTGGAAAATAATTGTAGTGCTTTGCTTAAGACATCCCTGACAGTCTTTGAGAAACCTTTCCTGTTGCTTTGTTCAAGAGATGATAAAACAAACACTTTCTAGGCTTTGAGATGGTAGGGGAGGTTCTGAGTGTCTGCTGCCCCTGAGCAGATTCCAGGGGCTGAAGGGAAGTCCAGCCTGACAGCTGGAGCCCCGGCTGCCCATGGTTCCAGGCTGATGGCTGGGCTGTACATGGATCCAGGCTGATGGCTGGGCTGTACATGGATCCAAGGGTGCCCATGGATCCCAGCTGATGGCTGGGGCTGCCCATGGATCCAGGCTGATGGCTGGGCTGTACATGGATCCAGGCTGATGGCTGGGCTCTACATGGATCCCAGCTGATGGCTGGGCTGTACATGGATCCAGGCTGATGGCTGGGCTGTACATGGATCCAAGGGTGCCCATGGGTCCAGGCTGATGGCTGGAGCTGTACATGGAGCCCAGGCTCCCACAGATCCAGGCTGATGGCTGGGGCTGCCCATGGATCCAGGCTGATGGCTGGGCTGTACATGGATCCAGGCTGATGGCTGGGCTCTACATGGATCCCAGCTGATGGCTCGGCTGTACATGGATCCAAGGCTGCCCATGGATCCAGGCTGATGGCTGGGGCTGCCCATGGATCCAAGGCTGCCCATGGATCCCAGGCTGCCCACGGACCCAGGCTGATGGCAGGGGCTGTGCAGGGAGCCCCCTAACCTGGGTGCAATTATTGCTTCCTTGTGCTTACCACCCCCTTTGCCTTTCAGGGCCCTTTTTAGGCCTGGAGCACCCTAAAGCTCTGTCCCCACGCCTGAGGTTTCCACCTGTCCCTCTCTCTGTTCCAGAGGCTGAAGCCAACGAACCCAGCAGCCCAGAAGGCCCTGACGACCCCCACCCACTACAAGCTGACCCCCCGCCCCGCCACCAGAGTGCGGCCCAAGGCCCTGCAGTCGGCGGGCTCGGCCAAGTCCCAGCTCTTTGATGGGCTGGATGATGATGAGCCCTCCCTGTCCAATGGAGCCTTCATGCCAAAGTGAGCTGCTCTTTTGTCTCTGTGTGACAGTCTTCTGGAAACTCCTGTGTATTACCTTGAATCTCATGATTTTGTGCTCTGGTTCATGTTGGAAGAACAATAACAAGTTGTCTGTAAGGCTTCACTAGAACTGTTTTCTATAGAGGAGGAGAAAAGGTTCAGCTTAGACTCTTAAGGCCAAATAAGCTGTAAAATGAGGTCAGTCCATGATGGGAGCAAAGCTCCTATAAAGTCATTGAGGAATTCTAACCAGGAAAGCTTGCACAGGGTAATACTTCCTGCTCCTGAACTGGGAGTGTCAACAGTTTGCTCATGCCCTAAGTATGGAGGCAGATTTCTGGTGCTTTTATCCCAGCCCTAGTGCTGTTTCAAATCCACAGATGTTTCTGTGAGAAATAAATCATGGATCTGCCCAAGTAAAGCTTTGCATTCAGTTTTTAGGTACAACAGTGGCAGTCAAATAGAAAAGGAGTTTTGAAATGTTTGGAGTTGAGTAAAAACAAAGGGCTAAAAGATTGAAGTGATCCTGCTTTAAAATGAACCTGCACCTGTGGGCCAAACCTTCTGTGTTTCTAGAAAGGCTGGTTTGGGAAACAGGGAACCCTGTTGTTTGCTGAACTTGGAACTTTGAGCCTTTCACTGGCTTTTGCTTTTTACACCTCTATATAAACCAGAGCCTTTAATGGAATTCCCCAAAACATTTGGGGGAGTTCAGGACTTGAAATGTCCTGTGTGTGGGAACAGGTCTTAGGGCTGGTTCCTGGTCCCTGGAGCATCTGAATTAAGTACAAAGTACCCATGTATGCAGTGGATAGATCCACATTTCCCTTCCTTGGTGTGTCCTGTGTTTAGGAAGAGCATCAAGAAGCTGGTTCTGAAGAACCTCAACAGCAGCAACCTGTTCTCTCCCGTGAGCCGAGAGAACGAGGACCTGGCGTCACCATCAGAGTACCCGGAGAATGGGGACAGGTGAGTGAGTCACCCTGCAGGGCTTGTCCTCAGACATGCAGACTGGTCCTGCCTGTCCCCGAATTACAGCTGGACAGCAGCCCCTTCTTCTCAGGGATGTCACTTCACTGTTCATTGGAAGCAGCTGACCTGCTGGGAGATGCATTTCCCCCTGCGCTAACCATGTGTTCTTGCTGTGTGGGCATTGCCAGGTCACCCCACCCAAAATCCAGGTCAGGGAGCAGGAACTTAGGTTCTGTAGCAAGAAACCAGGATATTCCTTGGGGGAAGTGCTAAACCTGACTCTGAGGGGAGAGGAACCTCTGCTGGTCAGTCCTCAGTGATGTGGGAATTGCTAGGGAGCTACACTGATCCTCGTGTCTCATATTTCTATTTTCTGTATATGTCTTTTGTACAGATTACATTGAGGAGCCTCTAAGGCTGTATCCTCCCCCACCAAAATCCAGAAATTCCAACCTCCTCTAAAAAACCTGTGGTCATATTTCAGTTGAACTCTGATTTTTGCCTTGGTTTTCTTTTACTCAGAGTCTGGAAAAAACCTGCCCAACCCACCATGTTGATTTTATTGAAAGCTATAAAATAGGAGCTGCTGTGGGAGTGAGGTCACCCTGGCCCTGTGGGCAGAGGGTTTGGAGCTGTGGGGTTGCTGTTACACTCCCTTTTGAGGCTTCTCTGCAGCCTGAGCTCCTGTTCCACTCAGCTCTGCTAGGGCACATGCCTTAGTCCCCAGCCTGTGGGGTCTGTCCCAGTCTCACCACTGTCCTTGCTGTAGTGGGAGCCTCAGTGGCAGTCAAGCAGGAGCAGAGGGAAGGGGAATAATCACTGACACTGCAGTTGGTGTGGTCCTGTTTGCTCCTTGTGTGGAAAGAGCAGAATTTTAATCATAGAATCACAGAGTGTCCTGAGCGGGGAGGGATCCACAGGGGTCACCGAGTCCAGCTCCTGGCCTGCCCAGGAATGCTGATTTAAGGGAATGAAATAATTCACATTATCCTTCCTCTGCCCAGGTTCTTCCTGTCGGTGCCTCCCGAGGAGAACCACAGGCAGGACGGGGAGCGGGAGGAGGAGGAGGAGGCCCACGAGGTGACCAGGTTTTACACCAACCCCATTGCCAAGCCCATTCCCCAGAGCCTGGAGGGCAGCGGGCACAAGCCCCACTCGGGCGTGGACGACACCATCGTGGCGCTGAACATGCGCGCGGCGCTGCGCAACGGCCTGGAGGGCAGCAGCGAGGACGCCTCCTTCCAGGAGGATTCCCTGCAGGAGGAGTGGGACAAGGAGGTGGAGCCTGGCCTCCAGCAGCATCCTGCAGGTGAGGCTGCCGGGGGCACCATTGCGTGCAGAGTTTGCTGCTGTTGGGCACCCTCGGCTTTTGCTCTTTTCCCTCCTCCTTCCGCCAGAATGCAAATGCTGCTTTTCTTACCTAGTGCAGAAATTTTATCTGCTGAGTCAGCGAGCATTTAAATTTTATCCTCCAATTTTATATCACATGTGTCAGAGTTTTTTAAACTTGAGAAGGTAAAGGGAAAAGATTTGTTAATACTCCCAGCTAACACTTATGTGGCATGTAATGAAACCGGCAGGTGATGTGTGCAAAAGAAATGTCTCTGGACATTTTGTAGATGCAAAATGCTTTTGGGAAATAGGAAGATCATTTGACAAATTATTAGATGAAGAAGAATTGGAGCCTGTTAAATGTAGAAGAAGCTGCAGTTTGGTCAGCAGTGCCTGAGGCCCCAGGCTACTAAAGCTGGGAGTGTGTTTCCTTCAAGTGTTGACACATTTGCAATTTTTCTTCTCCCTGCGCTCCTTCTTCCCTTTCTGTTTGCACACCTGCTGCTCCCTGGCAGGTGCCTGGGCAGAACCTGCCAGGGCACTTGCTTTAAATGTGCTCTGGAGGCTGTGGAATGAAGGTGTTGTGGTGTCTGTTGGTTTTGGGTACCCTGATCCTCAGTTCCTCTGAGGCTTACAGCTGTTGAGGCTGGCAAAAGAAATGGGATAACAGTCTGGCAATGTTGATGCCTTGCTGCCAGCCCTGTTCTCAGGGAATGTTGTGTTGCAGGGATTGTGCTGACACGAGCTGGCTACTACACCATCCCGACCCTGGAGGAGCTGGCCCGGCTGACCAACGACAGGAAGGAATGTATCGTGACAGACTTCACCATCGGCCGCACGGGTGAGAGCCCCGGCCTCCCTGGGCCTTCACCCTGACAGGGATCCTGAAGCTGCAGAGCCTCAGTTCCCAACCCTCAGTCTGACTGCCACCAGTGCCCTTGCTTTGGCAGCAGTTGGCATCAATGTTTTGTAGGATTTTAGGATAAAATAAATCCCAGTATCACAGACTGATTTGGTTTGGGAAGGGCATTAAAGCTCATCTATTCCATGGGCAGGGACACCTTCCACCATCCCAGAGTGCTCCAAACCCTTTCCAACCTGGCCTTGGACATTTCTAGGGATCCAGGAGCAGCCCCAGCTGCTCTGGGGCCTGCCCACCCTGCCAGGGAACAATTCCTCAGTGCCAAGATCCCACCCAGCCCTGCCCTCTGGCACTGGCAGCCATTCCCTGGGTGCTGTCCCTGCAGGCCTTGTCCCCAGTCCCTCTGCAGCTCTCCTGAGCCCCTTCAGGCCCTGCCAGGAGCCTTCCCTTCTCCAGGTTGAACATTCCCAGCTCTCCCAGACATTTGATATTGGTGTCAAAGTTGATAATGCTCCTCCAGAGTTTTCTCAGGGGGAAGGATGTGTCACTTTGTCTGGGAGACAGACAGGGCTAGGTGGGGACAGAGGGAGAACAGCAGGAACGTGAGCTCTCTGGCATATTACTTTTCACAGTTTTAATTGTGACTTTTCACAATGTAATTGACCTTTTCACAATTTTAATTGTGACCTTTTGGGTTGTTGTGCAGGTTATGGATCGATTTACTTTGAAGGAGAAGTAAATCTAACAAACTTAAACCTGGATGAGATTGTACATATCCGGAGAAAAGAAGTTATTGTTTACCCTGATGACGAAAAGAAACCTCCCATTGGGGAAGGGTTAAATAGGTAAGTAAGGATGAATTTTAGGACTCTGACAGTCTGCTGTGCTTGCAGGCTGCAACCAGGAGACAAATCCAAATGGTGCACTTGGTTTAGAGTGTCAGTGGGTTACTTCAGGTTTCTGAGCCACAGATTGGGTTTGAGAGCCGATACGAGTTTCCCTGCGTGGGGCTGTGCCCTGCTCCCCTGGGCAGGTCCCCAGGCCCTGGTTGTGAGCCCGTTGTCCTTTGGCAGGCGGGCCGAGGTGACCCTGGACGGGGTGTGGCCCACGGACAAGACGTCGCGGTGCCTGATCAAGAGCCCCGAGCGGCTGGCAGAGATGGACTACGAGGGCCGGCTGGAGGCCGTGTCCCGCCGGCAGGGCGCGCGCTTCAAGGAGTACCGCCCCGAGACCGGTTCCTGGGTCTTCAAGGTGAGCCACCTGCTGCCCCAGATCAAGGCATTTCTGGCTCATTTCTGGCTTTGGACAGCTGTCTGGAGTCCCTGGGCTCTGGTGACAAGCATCCTCACCAAAGCAGCTCCTCATTCCTGGGAGCGTTCAAGGTTGGATGTGGCTTGGACCAACAGACCAACCTGCACTATTGGAACGTGCCCCTGCCCATGGAATGAATGAGCTTTAAGGTCTCTCCCAGTCCAAACCAGTCTGCAGTTCTGTGGTAAAAACTGTGGCCCCAGACCTGCCTAGAGCAGGTGGTTTTGTACTACACATAATCAATAACACACGCAAAATGGATGGGGCTTGAACCAACAGACCAACCTGCACTAGTGGAACATGCCCCTGCCCATGGAATGAATGAGCTTTACGGTCTCTCCCAGTCCAAACCAGTCTGCAGTTCTGTGGTAAAACCTGTGGCCCCAGACCTGCCTAGAGCACGTGGTTTTGTACTACACATAATCATTAACACATATGAAATCATACAATTACCAAGCACTACAGCACTGAACTGTCATCCCAGAGTCTGTGACAGCTGATAAATTTTAAAACAGCAGCCTCTGTAGAGGGGCTGAATTTGTTGCCCGTGTCCCAAGAGTTGTGTGTTAGGACGCCTGTATAGGGCACAATTACCTGCCCAGTGTTGAGGCCTTCCAGAGATTTCACTTCCAAGCTGTGACACGTTTGTCCTTCTCCTTAACACAGGTAGCACACTTTTCCAAGTATGGCTTGCAAGATTCTGATGAGGAGGAGGAAGATCGTCCTTTAAAAGTGGACACCAAGAAGTTAAAGACCACCCCTGTGCCACCCCCAGGGCACCTGCCACCCCAGCAGATGGCCCTGAACGGCAAGCCAGTGCCCCCGGCTCAGGTAGAAGGAGAGCAGTGCCTAAAGGGGGTTGATGACACGGAATTTGGAGAATAGCTGTGCCTGGGAAGGGGGTGGTTGGAGTAACGTGCAATCTGGAGAGTGAAGCCTCACAGAAACTCTTCTGAGCTCTGCCTGAGTGGCTGCGTGTTGTTTTCCTTTGAGACGCTTGACATTGCAGACTAAGGATGGGGCGGGGAGGCTTTCAACCCTTGTTTCTTGTTTGAATTCTAGTCTGAGTTTGGCAGATTTGCACCTCTTCTGGAAGAACCCTTGTTTTTGTGACTATTAAATGCACGCCCGTAATGCCACCGCCGTGTGCTGCCTGCCTGGACAGTGATGCTGTGCACTCAGTTGCCTTTACCACCATTAGTGTGCAAGACTGTCTGCTTTCCATTTTAAGAATGTGCTCTATTTTTATTAAAATAATACTTTTTGTAGGGCTGGCTATATGCTGGCTTCATAAACATACTTGTGTTGGATGTGACTGCTTTAAACCTTTGCAAAACATCCTCAGTGCTGGGCCCATCTTACACAGCAATGTTTGATCCACAGGCACTGTTTGATCTAGTTCACTGGGAATAGCAGGAGCTCAGGTGGGCAAGAGGCACAGCCCCAGGGCAGGGATGGTCCCCCAGGGCAGGGATTGTCCCCCGTGCTGAGCACTGTGTGACACCTCAAAAGAGAGTGTCCTGTCCTGGGAAAGAGAGCCCTGGAGGGGCTGGAGCGTGTCCAGGGCAGGGAACGGAGCTGGGAAGGGGCTGGAGCCCCAGGAGGGGTTGAGGGAGCTGGGGAAGGGGCTCAGCTTCAGAGGGGGCTCAGGGGGATCTTGTGGCTCTGCACAGCTCCTGCCAGGAGGGTGGAGCAGGAAATGGCCTGGGGTTGTGCCTGGGGAGGTTTAGGTTGGATATTGGGAAAATTTCCTCCTGAAAAGGGCTGTCCAGCCCCGGCACAGGTTGCCCAGGGCAGTGGTGAAGTCACCTCCCTGAGGGGTTCCACAGCCTGTGGATGTGGCACTTGGGATGCAGTCAGTGGTGGCCCTGGCAGTGCTGGGGCATGGTTGGACTTGGGGGGGGGCTCAGAGGCTTTTCCCACCTCAGCAGTTCTGTGTTTGTAACACAGAACTCCCCCCTGGTACCCCGTGCGAGTCTCTGCTGACCATTTGTGTGGTCAGAGCTCTCCAGGCAGGTCCCTGATCCCTGTTCAGCAATTCCACAGCACCATCTGCTCCCTGGGCAGAGCATCCTGCTGCTGGGGCTGCCAGCTCTGCTGGGTTCTGCATGGAGAATCCCAGAGCAGTGGCCAGCTGCTGCTCCAGCTCTCACAGCTCCTCAGCTAATTAACACCCACTCATCCATCCCTCTGCTGGAGTGGCTCCTTAATTATTTGCATTTTGAGCTGCACACGTGGCTGCCCAACAGCGTCACTTCAGCTCCCCTCCCTGCTTCGTGTTCAGACTGGGGGACCAGAGCTGAGCTTTTAAACACTCAGGAGCACTGGAAATATCACTGATATACTCAAATATTCTTGTACAATCCAGTGTACTTAGCAAAAACTCCTCCAGGTTCATTAACCTCTCTGACTTGCATAACATTGACTTAGGTTTTAATTTCTGACATTAGGAAAAACATCAGTTTCCCAAAGCCCTAAGGAACATCATAGCATCACTTAAAACGTCCCAAACTCTTGGCGTAGAACACATCTGGTAATACTGTTGTTTGGGCTGTAAGAAGCATTCAGTATCTAGACTTGGTTTTTGCTTTGTCCTCCCTCACTAAGTTAAATATTAATGAATTTATTAATATTGCAAGGGAGCTTGCTGCATTAAAGCCCAATGAAGGGAACAGTGAAACGTGTGTGTTTGTAACCATGTTTTGACTTGTAAATCTGTTCCACACGTGGGGCCGGGCTCAGAGTCTGCATCTGCCACTCAGTTCTATCCTTACAGCCCCCCACAGGTGATTTTATCTCAGCTGAGACCCTTCGCCCCATCCTGGCTGGTTCTGCAGAGCTAAGCACAGCCTTGTGAACGTGCTCCTTAATTCCTGAGCAGGATTCCCAGGACACTCCCTGCCTAGGCCTCCTCACTCCTGTTTTTGCATCACTTCGCTGCTCTGTACTGTGTTTTTTCTGGGAAGCTGGAAGCATGAGGCTTTCACAGGACACAAAGCTGAATGTTAATTAACGGGATGGTTAAACTAGAGCCGAACTAGTACAAGGGAGCTCAGGTCCCACAGAGCAAGCTGGGCAAAAGTACAGCCTGTGTGAGCAGTTAGCCATGGAATCATGGAAGGGTTTGGGCTGGAGGGACCTCACAGCCCACCCAGGGCCACCCTTTCCACTGTCCCCAGTGCCCAGCCTGGCCTTGGGCACTGCCAGGAATGCAGGGGCAGCCCCAGCTGCTCTGGGCACCCTGTGCCAGGGCCTGCCATTGCAGTATCCATGAGAAATGCAGATCTTGGTGGAATGTAGGCTCTGTGGCTGGAGTTTGTACCACATGGGAAGGATCTGGGAGGAGGGGAGGGAGGGAGGGAGGCAGGGCACACAGAGCTCTCCCTCGCTGGGCACATGAGAACCACTGCTGAAGAACAGTTCCCTGAACTGAATGGCAGAACTGGGAAAACTCCAGGAGGGCACCGCTGCTCTGGGACTGCTCCTGCCCTGGCATGGCACACCCTGAAGGTTCTGTGTGCCCATCCCTGCCCTTGGTGTGCAGCCTTGGCAGAGCCCTCCTGGGAGCCGTGGCTGTGCTGGCTGAGCTGTGCTCTGTGGGAGTGACCTGGCCTCTGTATCCGCAGCCCCTGGAGCTGGAGCAGCTGGGCAGGCTGGTGGAGCTGGACAGTGACATGGCAGACGTCACCCAGGAGCCAGCCCAGGAGCCCTTGGCAGAGGATGCCCTGGCCGAGGAGCAGGAGGCAGTGCCAGCGTCCACGCACATCGCGTCCACCCAGGGCATCAACCCCTACGTGCTGCAGGTCAGTGTCCTGCTCCTCTGGGAAATGAGGGGAGCACTCCTCAAGGATGCTTTTGTGTCCCCAGGGGAGGCAGGTCAGTGTCCTGCCCTGCTCCTTGCTGGGAAGTGACGGGAGCACTCCTCAAGGCTGCTTTTGCCTCCCGAGGGTGGTCACACACCAGCCTGTAATGATCAGGGCAGCCCATGGAGTGGGACTGAGCTCACACCATACCTCTGTTCTGGGGAAACCCCACACGCGGAGACATGGAACACCTTGAAGCCAGAGCTCAGACATGGAACACCCTAAAGCCAGAGCTCAGTTTCCAGAAGTCTGCCCTGTGGGCACTGGGATAAGCTGAACTGATACCAGAGCAGCTGCCTTGGTCCCCTTCTGCCTTGGTAGATAAAAACATTTTGGGGTAATGGGTCTTGATTTGGGGCTTGGTGTTGGTGCTTTTATTTCACAATACCACAGAAGATTTGGGTTGAAAGTAATCATAAAGCCCATCCCACCCCTGCCATGGCAGGGACACCTCCCACTGTCCCCAGTGCCCAGCCTGGCCTTGGGCACTGCCAGGGATGCAGGGGCAGCCCCAGCTGCTCTGGGCACCCTGTGCCAGGGCCTGCCCACCCTGCCAGGGAACAATTCCTCATTGCCAAGATCCCACCCAGCCCTGCCCTCTGGCACTGGCAGCCATTCCCTGGCTCCTGTCCCTCCAGCTCTTCGTAATTTTTGTGGAAGAACAGAACCTTGAACACTTCTGGGTTTCTACCTGTAACAGACCAGAAGTTACTCCTTAAGCTGACAAACAGCAGACAGAGCTGAGATCTAAGAAATGAGGATTATTGTGGGATGTCACCCCCATCCCCAGCGTGCCCTGTGCACTGATGTAGTACAAGTAGTTGTAACCCCATCCATCAGGCAGCAAGCCTGAGCTGTGCCTGCACTGTTCCTTGGAATGTTTGCAGCGTGGCTGTGTTGTTTGGTCATGTGCTGCATGTAGGAGTTTTTTTGGGTGGGAAGAGCTATTTTGATGAGCTTAGTGAGCTGCAGCTGTGGGAGGGATTGCTGATGTTCTGGCTTGGCTTCCCACATCCTCAGATCATGAAGGCTTCCTTGCTTGCTGATGATGACGACCTGGATTTGATCCTGGATTATCCTGGGAAGCAACCTGTCAAGATGGACACTTCCCAAGATATCTGCTCCCCAAGGCTTCCCATTTCAAAATCACAAGGACAGAAAAGACACTCAGGTATGGTGAGAAACCACAGGTTGTGTGAAGAAGGGTGAATTTTAACATGAACAGGCAAAACCATGGGGTCTGCAGCAGTTCCCTCCTGCCACTCCTTCCTTCTCTGCTCATTCCCTGCTCCAGCACGAGTCCTGCCCTGAATGCTCCAGTGCCTGGAGCACCTCCTCACCTCCTCTGATGCTTGCACTGATCTTTTAACTTCTTTTTTTCTTTTCTTTTTTTTCCTGCTTGTCTGGATTTTTTCCCCCTTTTAAGATCTCCCAGAGGCACCAACTTTGCAGGTGGTTTGGAGGTGGCCTGTGGTGGCTCTGCTGTGGTGGGCACCACAGGGCAGCCCCTACCAGATTCCCCCACTGCCCAAATCTTGCCCCTTGCACGTAGTGCACCCACTAAGTGGTGCTTTCCATGGGAATATTGAGGAATACCTCTGGGAACGAGCAGGAGGGTGCTCCCTAATGGAGGAAACCCATTAACTCAGATCTGTTAATCAATTCAAAGCCCACATGACTGGCAGGGACAGCCCTGAGGTGTGTGTGAGCCCTGCTGATCCGTGTGCCACCCCACTTCTGTCCCGATGTCCTGATTCTGACATTAAGTCAGGGACTCCTTTGGGAATGGCCAGTTTGGGCTGGGGCTGTGTTCCTGGGAGCACCCCTTGTGTTCCTGTAGGCAGGGCTGGAGGGTCAGTGGCACTCAGCACTGCACACACTCACACTTGGCTCCATGTTCCCATCACACCATCCAGACCTTTGCCACGGGCTGTTCTGGGAATTCCTGAAATCCCTTCAAAGCCCAGCAATGCCCTCTGAAACACGGCTGCCCTTCCGCTGACCGTTCTTGCTGCTTCTCCCCACCAGCTGCTGGGCTGCTGCAATCCAAGTTTGCCAGCGTCCTTTCCCAGGCACCGAGCGCTGCCGCGGCAGATGCCAAGGGCCCCAGGACTTTGGACGGTGCCCCCTCTGCCGCGCTGTGGTCGCCGCTGGCCTCGGCCTTCGCGGTGCCCGCGGCCGTGCCCGAGGCGCAGGTGAAGACGGTGGGGGCGCGCCGGCAGCGCGGGCTCGTCCCCCTGGAGAGATCCATCACCTACGGCAAGGGGAAGCTCCTGATGGACATGGGGCTCTTCATGGGCCGCTCCTTCCGCGTGGGCTGGGGCCCCAACTGGACGCTGGCCAATTGTGGAGATCAGCTGAGCGGCCCCGGTGACACAGAGGATGCTCAGCTGGAGCCCGTGGAATACGGATTCCTGCCCACCCCCGTGGCTCCCAAATCGTGAGTAGTGCTTCCCTTCAGGATGGATGGGACAGGCTCGCTCTGCATGGCTGCCAGAATCCACTGTTCCTTCTGGCATGCAGGAGTGGTGCAAGATGGGGTTAGCCATGGAGATCTCCTTCACGGCCCTTCTCCTCAAAAATATCTCTGTCAAATCCTGGAATAACTACCCCAGGTTGTTCAGGGTCCCAAAGCCTGTGGGTAGTGCTTCCCTTCAGGATGGATGGGACAGGCTCGCTCTGCATGGCTGGCAGAATCCTGGTTGCAGGTCACTGTTCCTTCTGACATGCAGGAGTGGTGCAAGATGGGGTTAGCCATGGAGGTCTCCTTCATGGCCCTTCTCCACAAAAATATTTCTGTCAAATCCTGGAATAGCACAGTAAGAGGATTTGGTTTTTCTTTTTTATCAAGCAAATAGCACTGTTACCCAGCACAAGGTTAAAGAGAAGGGTTAAAGTTGTTGCCCAGAAAGCTTCCAATCTCTTGGTTCCCCCTGAGGACGTCTGCCCTACCTAAGGAAGTTCTAGTTCAGCTTCTCAGCTCCCAGACATCTTCATACTGCCTGTGCATTCAGCAGTGCATGGGCCTTTGGGGTCTCCATACCTGAACCAGACTGGAATATAGCCCAGTCCCACCACTGAAGTGCTCCAGAAAGCTTGTCTGGATGTTCTCCAGCATATGTGAAGTGCTGAGGAATGAGCTGGGGTGAAGGTGTGCTTGCTGCCTCTGCAGAGTTCAGTGGGTCACAGTTTACTCACCAGATCACAGAAGGTTTGGGTTCAGACACTTAAAGACCATCCTGTTCGAACCCACTGCTGTGGCCAGGGACACCTTCCACTACCCCAGGTTGCTCAGGGTCTCAAAGCCTGGCTCCAAATCCCAGACTCTCACCAGGATCTTCATGCCTTGGGTCATGTTTTACTGTTGTGTTAATTAGGACAAGCTGCAGGATGAGCTGCTCCACTTGCATGGAGAACATTCAGAACTTTTGCTACTTGGTCTATCTCCCCTTTTTCTCCAGACTCACAGAATCCCCTTTCAAAGTTCACGTGGAAAAGTTGAGCCTGGAACAGTGGAGATTGGACAGAGACAAGGAGCTGTATCTCACCCCTCTGGAGATAAAGCTGAAGCACACCACTGTCCATATGGATGAGCCCTGTCCTCTCCTGGCCCCCAACCCTGGAGTCTCTGCTATCCATGACTATGCTGACTGGGCCAGGAAAGCATCCGAGGATCCCACTGTGGCAGAGAGTGAGTACAGAGTGATCCTTCTCAGAGAATGGTTTGGGCTGGCACAGCCCTGCCAGCCCATGCAGTGCCAGCTGTGCCCCACGGGCACCTTGTGCCCAGCCCAGAGCACTCAGTGCCACCTCCAGGGCACACCTGCAGGGATGGGCACTGCAGAGCTCCCTGGGCAGGCCCTGCCAAACACAGTGGGGACAGTGAGCCCTCCAGGGTGGGGACAGTGAGCCCTCCAGGGTGGGGACAGTGAGCCCTCCAGGCTGGGGGACAGTGAACCCCTCCAGGGTGGGGGCAGTGAACCCCTCCAGGGTGGGGGCAGTGAGCCCTCTGGAGTGGGGGCAGTGAGCCCTCCAGGGTGGGGACAGTGAGCCCTCCAGGGTGGGGACAGTGAGCCCTCCAGGGTGGGGACAGTGAGCCCTCTGGAGTGGGGGCAGTGAGCCCTCCAGGGTGGGGACAGTGAGCCCTCCAGGGTGGGGACAGTGAGCCCTCCAGGGTGGGGACAGTGAGCCCTCTGGAGTGGGGACAGTGAGCCCTCTGGAGTGGGGACAGTGAGCCCTCCAGGATGGGGGACAGGGAACCCTCCAGGGTGGGGACAGTGAGCCCCTCCAGGATGGGGGACAGTGAGCCCCTCCAGGGTGGGGGCAGTGAGCCCTCCAGGGTGGGGACAGTGAGCCCTCCAGAGTTACCCTCACATGAGCCCCTCTGAGTTCTGTGCTCCCATGCTGATGCTGGTGTGTGTCCCCACAGGCGTTGTGAAGCACTGGTGCCTGGCCTGGACGTTGTGTGAGGCCATCTGGGGCAAGCTGAAGGAGCTGGAGGCCAGCCTGGAGGAGCCCAGCGAGTACGTGCTGGTGCTGGAGCGGCGCCGCGCCTTCTCGCGCTGGCTCTCGGAGACGGCGGCCGCGCGCATCGAGGAGGAGGTGGCGCTGGCCCGGCACGGCGGCCACGTCGAGGCCGTGTTCAGCTGCCTCACGGGCAAGAGGATCGGCGAGGCCTGCAGGCTGGCACAGCAGGCAGGTGAGCACCCCGGGCTGCTGGGCACTGCCCAGGGAATGGGCACGGCCCCGAGGCTGCCACAGCTCCAGCAGCCTTTGGCCAGCGCTGCCAGGGATGCCCAGGCTGGCCTTGGTGGGCTCTGGGCAGGGCAGGGCTGGCACTGGGGGTCCCTGGGGGTCTCTCCCACCTCAGGACATTCTGTGATTCTGTAAGGTTCCTAAATCACAGCTTTTGTGTAGAGGAGAACGGACATGCACAAAGAGAGATTAAACTTAGAGAGCTCATAGTCGCTGGCTGCTCTGCATGTGAAATGTTCCCTTGTCAGTGACCACAAAATCATGGAATGGGCTGGACTGGAAGGGACTTTTGAGTCCATCCAGTCCCACCCCGCCACGGGCAGGGACTCCTTCCTTTATCCCTGGTTGCTCCAAGCCCTGTCCAGCCTGGCCTTGAAGATTGGGTAGGGGCTGCTGCTGGATTCCCTGGTCCCCTTCACTGTGGCTCTGTCCACAACCCCCAGTCAGAAAGGGCTGCTGGGGTGCATTTGGATCTGGGAGTTTTCATAATCACTCCTTTGAATATTTGATGATCTTTTTAATTGAGCTTCTGTTCAGACATTTTCTATTTGGGTTAAAAGCATGTATTTTCAGAGCCTTATGGCAGGTTTTATCCCTGTCTGTTATACCAGGTGTTTATGGAGTGGTTTATTTTGTAAGAAATACTGGAGTTGTGGCCTCCCCATTCCATCCCCCAGTGGATGGGGCTTGGAGCAGCTGACCTAGTGGAAGGTGCCCCTGGCACGGACAGGGGCTGGAAGGGGATGAGTTTTAGGCTCCCTCCCACCCAGAGCCTTGTTGGGGGGCTCTAAGGTGTGCAGCTGAGGGGTGTCCCTGCAGGTGACCACCGCCTGGCGCTGCTGCTGTCACAGCTGGCCGGCAGCCAGCCCGTGAGGGACCTGCTGACCCTGCAGCTGGTGGACTGGCACCGCCTGCACAGCGACCGCTTCATCCAGGAGGAGCGGCTGCGCCTCTTCGCCCTGCTGGCGGGCAAGCCGGTAAGGACAGAGCCCTGGGGACAGCCCTGCTGGGAGCAGCCCCACTGGGGACAGCCCTGCTGGGGACAGCCCCACTGGGGACAGCCACACAGCCCCCGGGGGACAGCCCCACTGGGGACAACCACACTGGGGATAGCCCTGCTAGGGACAGCCACACTGGGGACAGCCACACTGGGGACAGCCACACAGCCCCCGGGGGACAGCCCCACTGGGGACAGCCACACTGGGGACAGCCACACTGGGGATAGCCCTGCTAGGGACAGCCCTGCTGGGGACAGCCACACTGGGGACAGCCACACAGCCCCACTGGGGACAGCCACACTGGGGATAGCCCTACAGCCCCACTGGGGACAGCCCTGCTAGGGACAGCCACACTGGGGACAGGACAGCCACACTGGGGACAGCCCTGGTAAGGACAGCCCCACCAGGGACAGCCGCATTAGGGACAGCCCCACTAGTCCTTTCTGTCCTTTCTTTCCCTCCCAGTCAGCCCCCCTCTGGTGAGCCACTCAGCCATGGGCACTGCTGGGAGTGGCTCTCCCAGAGCCACCTCCTGCTGCTGCACAGCTGGCTCCAGGTGTGGCCAAGCAAGGTTTGTGCTCCAGGTGTGGCTGAGCAGGGTTTGTGCTCCAGCTGTGGCTGAGCAGGGTTTGTGCTCCAGGGCTGTCTGGGCAGGATCTGTGCTCCAGGGCTGTCTGAGCAGGGTCTGTGCTCCAGGGCTGTCTGAGCAGGTTTTGTGGCTCCAGGGCTGTCTGAGCAGGGTCTGTGCTCCAGGTGTGGCTGAACAGGGTCTGTGCTCCAGGCCTCTCTGATCAGTTTTGTGGCTCCAGGTGTGGCAGCTCTCCGAGAGGATCAGTGTCAACGTGTGCTCGCTGCTGGACTGGAAGCGCTGCGTGGCCGTGCACCTCTGGTACCTGCTGCCCCCCACGGCCTCCATCTCCAGGGCTCTGGCCATGTACGAGTCAGCCTTTCAGGTGGGTCACTGCCTCCTGCCCTAAAGCAGCCCTTCAGGGTGCTCCTGCCTGCTGCTGCTGCACACAGGCTCCAGGAGCAGCCAGGAGTTGCTGAACCTGGGATTGAGTGTAGGATATGGGGGGAATGGATTCCCACTGCCAGAGGGCAGGGTTAGGTGGGGTACTGGGGAGGAATTCCTCCCTGGGAAGGTGAGCAGGCCCTGGCACAGGGTGCCCAGAACAGCTGGGGCTGCCCCTGCATCCCTCAAAGCATCCCAGGCCAGGGTGGGCAGGGCTTGGAGCAGCCTGGGACAGTGGAAGGTGTCCCTGTGGTAGGGAGTGGAACTGGATGATCTTTAAGGTCCTTTACAACCCAAATAATTCTGTCATTCTATAGAACCATAAGTTCTGTGGAGAAAACCCATTTATGGAGTGTTTCCAGGTTTTGTCCAGCTGTTCCTCCTAGGAAGAGGATCAGTGGCCAACAGCAGAAAAGCCCTTTTGAGGCAGACAGCCTGTTTTCCCACTGGGGTCATTAATCCTCACATGCCTTGTCCAGCAGCCCATGGTGCTCCACAGCCTGTGTGTGCCCCCCCAGCCCCCCCAGCCCCTGTTCCACACCCCCTGTGTGGCCCCCCAGCCCCTGTTCCACACCCCCTGTGTGCCCCACCAGCCCTTGTCCCACCCCCCTGAGGCTCCATGCATTATGCAGAGCCCTGTGTCTTGCTGCAGAGCTCTCAGCTCTGTGTGCAGCAGGACAAAGGGTTCTGCTGAAAAACATGTTTAATCATTTAACTAAAGCCAGCTCAGCCCTCCATCCTCAAGCACAGCAGCAAGTCTGGAAACGTGTCACTGATGTTTGCTTCAATGTCCAGTGTTGGGCACTTCTGAATACCCAGCTGTAGTGCAAGTTCTGAGCTGATTGTTCTGACTGACTCAGTGTGTCCTGTGCTGTTGTGGCTGCCCAGACCCCGCTTAGCTACAGAGAGAAGGCTCCCTGGGATGGACCCGCCTCATTCCACCAAGGCCCACGTGGTTTTCCAGCTACAAAAGCCTTTGGGAATCCAGGCTGTGTGTGAGAGCTGGCTGTACCTCCAGGCAGTGGTTTGTTAGAGCTCAGTGTGAGACATGAACCCACCCGAGCATTTTGAGTTCAGGTTTTTCATGTTGGTCCATAGTTCTGGGGAGGTTCCACCTGCAGGTGCAGAGTCTCCTGAGCCTGCTGAGCTGGGGAATTCAGTTTTGTTCAGAGTATGGTCTTCAAACTTACTGTTGAAACAATCTCCCTAGAACACCTCAGAGTGTGAAAAATATGCCTGCTGTCCTCTGCCTCCTTACCTGGAGGATTCTGGATACGTCATTGAGGAAGACGACAATGGAGGAAGGCCCCTGAGAGATGTCTGCTTCCATTTGTTAAAGCTCTACAGTGACAGGTAAGTGGGCAAAGAGTTCAGTAATATTATAAAAGTCATGTTCAGTCAGTGACTGCCTGAGTTCACCAAGCAGGGGGATGAAATCAGCCTGAACCTCTTGGAGCAGTCCAAAATCAGCCCCACATGTACCCCGACAGAAGGTGGTGCCACCTGGGGATGGTAGAGTTGGGAACTTTGGAGCAGCTTGGAAGCTTTGGGGCACATTTGTGGGGTTTTGGGTGCTTTCTGTGTCTGAAGAGTGCAGGAAGGCTTCTCTGTAGCTGTCTTTGTGGAAGGCAGTGAGAAATCTGCAGGGGAGCACACACAAAGGAAAAGGGGTGACAGTCTGGGTGCAGACTCATTAGATTTTAGCAGTAAACACTGTTAATTTTCTTCTTATAAAAGAAAACCAAACCCCCATAACTGATGTGAATCACACACGTGGAGGTGGGTGAAGGGAGGGGACTGGATGTGATTCTGTGGGCACAACCAGCTCTCCCAGTTAGCAGTTCTCCTCTGCAGGTCCTACGAGCTTGACCAGCTGCTGGACCCCAGGAGTGTCACCTCTGACCCGCTGGATTTCCGCCTCAGCTGGCACCTGTGGGAGGTGCTCAGGGCCCTCAACTACTGCCACCTGTCCCAGCAGAGCTGGGGGGTGCTCAACACCAGCTATGCTGCCCAGCTGGAGAGCGAGGGGCTCTGGGAGTGGGCCGTGTTCGTGATGCTGCACGAGCCTGACGCGCAGTGAGTGACCCTGGGTGGCTGTGCTGGGCTGGACACACAGTGACAGTGACCCTGGGTGGCTGTGCTGGGCCTGGACACACAGTGACAGTGACCCTGGGTGGCTGTGCTGGGCTTGGTCACACAGTGACAGTGACCCTGGGTGGCTGTGCTGGGCTCAGTCACACAGTGACAGTGACCCTGTGTGGCTGTGCTGGGCTGGACACACAGTGACAGTGACCCTGGGTGGCTGTGCTGGGCTGGACAGGCTGTGAGTGACCATGGGTGACTGTCCTGGGGTTGGACACACAATGACAGACCCTGGGTGACTGTTCCAGGCCTTGCAATAACTTGGGGTCAGTCCTAAAGACCTGTGGTTGTGGTGGCTTCTCCCACATGGAGCTGTACACTCGGAGGGCTTTATGCCACCTGGGAAAATCCCAGAATCCCAGCCTGCTGTGAGGTGGGAGGGTCCTGAAGCCCATGTTGTCCTGCAGTCCCGCTCCTGTGAGGGTGGCATGAGGAGTGACAGCTGCCCTGTGCCCGCAGTGCGGGTGGGTGGCAGGAGCAGAGCAGTGACCCTGCCCCTGTGCCCGCAGTGCCCTGCTCCCTGTGTGGATGGCAGGAGCAGTGACCCTGCCCTGTGCCCGCAGTGTGGGTGGGTGGCAGGAGCAGTGACCCTGCCCTGTGCCCGCAGTGCCCGTGAGAAGGCCGTGCGCGAGCTGCTGGGCCGGCACTGCGCGCTGGCCGAGGGCCCCGAGGGCTGGGCCAAGGAGACCTTCCTGACGCAGCGCCTGTGCGTGCCCCCGCGCTGGATCCACGAGGCCAAGGCTGTCCGCGCCAGGATGGAGGGGGACAAGCACAAGGAGGCCCTGTTCCTCTTCAAGGCTGGCCACTGGAACCAGTGCCACAAGCTGGTCGTCAGGCACTTGGCCTCAGGTGGGTCTTGCTGCTGCTCCTGCGTCCTGAGCTTTGAGCAGCACACAAAGACGTGGTGGGAGTGGGAGCCCCTCTGCTCTGAGCCAGGCTGGGAGAGCTGGGGGGGCTCACCTGGACAGGAGAAGCTGCAGGGAGAGCTCAGAGCCCCTGGCAGGGCCTGCAGGGGCTCCAGCAGAGCTGCAGAGGGACTGGGGACAGGTGGAAGGGGGTGGGACTGGATGACATTTGAGATCCCTCCCAGCCCAAACCAGTGAGTGACTCCATGATTCCAAGCCATGGGGCGGCCAATGAAGGGATCAGGCTGGGTTTGGAGCAGCAGAGTGAGCACAGAGGGCCTGGCAGTTCCCAGCCAGCTCTCCCTGCATACCTGGCATGGTGCTTTTCCTGGGCAAACAGGGAAGCAGGGCAGTGCTTTCCCTGCTGCACAGCCCCACCTTCCTGGGGCACAGGGGCCTCTGGGGACAAGGGCAGCAGCGGCCTTCTGTTCCCTGCTCTGTGGGAGACGGGGTGGGCTCTGCTCCTAACCGCAGCTCTCTGCAGATGCAATTATCAACGAGAACTACAAGTACCTGAAGGGGTTCCTGGAGGACCTGGCGCCGCCGGAGCGCAGCGCGCTCATCCAGGACTGGGAGCTGGCGGGGCTGGTCTACCTCGACTACATCCGTGTCAACGAGATGCTGGACAGGATTCAGCAGGTGGGGATCACAGCTCCCCAGGGGCTGCACTGGAGCTCTCACTGGCTGCTGCGGGGGAGTGTGATGGTGTTCACAGGGGTCTTAGGAGGAGGGAAGAGACGAGGATCTGACTCCATGGTTCAGAAGGCTGATTTATTATTTTATGATATATATTAAAACTATACTAAAGGAACAGAAGAAAGGATTTCATCAAAAGGCTAGCTAAGAATAGAAAAGATGGAATGATAACAAAAGCTTGTGTCTTGGACCGAGAGTCCGAGCCAGCTGACTGTGATTGGCCATTAATCAGAAACAACCACGAGACCAATCCCAGATGCACCTGTTGCATTCCACTGCAACGGATAACCATTGTTTATGTTTTGTTCCTGAGGCCTCCCAGCTTCTCAGGAGAAAAAATCTTAAGGAAAAGATTTTTCAGAAAATATCATGACTACAGGGGAGGTTGGTGCTTCTCTTTGGCAGGCACTTCAATGAGAACGTGGGGCATCTCTAAAACTGGGCTTTGCTGTCTGCTGTCACAGCAAGGGGTGGGCTGTGCCCTGTGGAAGTGTGACAGTGACAAGTGAAAGGGACGGGACAAACCCAGCAATCTCCATGTCCATTCCCCCAAATTCCTGTCCAGGCTTCCCCTTTGCCTGCGCTGGTGTGAACTGAGGCAGGTTTTGGTGTGTGTGTGTTTGGCCTTGGAGCTGACCCGTGTTTGCTTCCAGCTGGATGTGTCCACCTACGAGCTGGAGCGGTTACACACCAAAGTGACGTCCCTGTGCAACAGGATAGAGCAGCTGCAGTGCCACACGGCCAAGGACCGCCTGGCTCAGTCAGGTATGCTGACACCCTGTCCTGCAGCTCCCTGGGACACCTGGGCAGCAGCTGTATCCGCTGCTCACAGAACCATTTAGGTTGGAAGAGACCTTTCAGATTGACTCCAGCCATTCCCCAGCACTGGCAAGGCCACCACTGACCTGTGTCCCCAAGTGTCACATCCACACAGCGGTGAAATCCCTCCAGGGATGGCGGCTCCACCACCTTCCTGGGCAGCTATGTCAGGGCTGCACAGCCCTATCTGGGAAGGAGTTTTCTCAATATCCCCCCTGAGCCTGCCCTGGCCCAGCCTGAGGTCGTTCCCTCTGCTCCTGTCCCTGTTCCCTGGGAGCAGAGCCCGACCCCCACCTCCTGCCAAGGAGTTGAGGAGTGTGAGAAGGTCCCCCCTCGGGCTCCTTTTCTGCACGCTGAGCCTCCTCAGCCCTTTGGGGGAGCAGTTTTTCCCCAGTATCCAACCTAAACCCCTCCCGGCACAGCCTGAGGCTGTTTGCTCTCCCCCTGTGGCTGCACTGCCTGTGCTGAGGGAGGGAGCAGGGAGAGGACAGCCCATCCAGTGCCTTCCCTCCCGAGCTGTCCCTGCCCCATCAGTCCCGGCTGGGTTTGCTCTGCAGCGCTTCTGGGGCGGAGCACGCGCAGGGTGTGCTGGTGTTCACAGGGATCCCAGGACAGGGGAGAGATGAGAATCTTGACTCCGTGCTTCAGAAGGCTGACTTATTATTTTATGATACATATTATATTAAAAGAAAATTATACACTAACACTATACTAAAAGAATAGAATAAAGGATTTCATCAGAAGGCTAGCAAAGGAAAGGAAGGAACGATAATAAAATCTTGTGAGTAATCAGACACTCCAAGACAGCTGGACTGTGATTGGCCATTAATTAGAAACAACCCCATGAGACCAATCACAGATGCACCTGTTGCGTTCCACAGCAGCAGATAACCATTGTTTACACTTCATTTCTGAGGCCCCTCAGCTTCTCAGGAGCAAAGCCGTAGCAAAGGTATTTCTCATAAACTCCACGCGTGACAGCAGCGCTGTGTCCCGCTCTTGCAGACATGGCGAAGCGCGTGGCCAACGTGCTGCGGGCGGTGCTGAGCCTGCAGCAGGGCCCCGAGGCGGGCCCCGAGCCCGCGGAGCCGCGCGTGCCGCTGCGCCTGCTGGCCCCGCACATCGGCCGCCTGCCCATGCCCGAGGACTACGCGCTGGAGGAGCTGCGCGGCCTCACGCAGGCCTACCTGCGCGAGCTGGCCCTGGCCGCGCACTGAGCGCCCGCGGGCCTCGCCCGGCACGATTCACCCCGGCACGGGCGGCCGAGGCGGAGCCGTGCCCGCTGGGGACCGGCTCCGTGCCCGCCCCGGGCCTGCCCCGGCGCCCGGCACCGCCCCGGGGTGCGCACCCGCCGAAGGTCTTCGTGCATGAGGAGTATCGAAAGGTTTTTATCGAAAAAAATATAAATAAATGCTCTAGATTATTTTCCTGTCTTTTTGAAAACCACAAATAAAATGTTTATAGTACTCCCATGGGTGCCTGTGGTTTTTAAGGCAGGGTTTGGGTTTGGAGGTGTGTGTCCTTTGCTGTGTCACCCCGGGATGGGTGGGTGGAGGGTAAGGACAGCCCAGGAATGTCTGATACAATCCCACCTTGCCTTCGGTGCTCATCGGGGTAGGCTCCTTCAGAGTCTCGGGAGGAAACATCACTCATCTCTGGGACGGAGCGTGGGGAACCCAGATAAACCAGATGGTGGCCTTTTGGTGCTGAAGGGGTTCCTCTAACAGCTGGAGGGGGACTGGGGACAAGGCCTGCAGGGACAGCACCCAGGGAATGGCTGCCAGTGCCAGAGGTCAGGGCTGGGTGGGACATTGGCAGTGAGGAATTGTTCCCTGGCAGGGTGGGCAGGCCCTGGCACAGGGTGCCCAGAGCAGCTGGGGCTGCCCCTGCATCCCTGGCAGTGCCCGAGGCCAGGCTGGACACTGGGGACAGTGGGAGGTGTCCCTGTCCCTGGCCGGTGGCACGTTCAGGTGACACTGGCTGTGTGCAGGGGCTGGGTCACTGCGGCTTCGCCTCCTTCCATTACTGTAATTGGGCCTGAGCGGCCCGGCCCGGGCGGCACGGGCTGGGATGAATAATTCACCGCTGGAAACAAAACCTCCGGCCTCAAAACCGCTCGGCATCTGCCGCCGGGGCTCGGCGTGGGAAAGGTGCCAGGAGGCGCCGGGGGAGCGGAGCCGGCGGATTCCCCGGGGCTGCAGCCGGGGATGCTCCGGCACCCCCGAGCCCGGCGCCGCTGCCCCTCAACCTCCCGGCATTTCTTCCCACCGAACGGAACGATCTGCCCCTTCCCTTCCCTCGCTCTTTCCCCGCCCCGGAGAGCGGGATGTCCCTTGCTGTGCAGGGCCGTCACTCCGCTCCGGGGCTGCGCCAGCCGCCCTCGGCTCCGCGGTGTCCCCGTGTCCCGGGTGCGGTGTCCCGAGTGCGGTGCCCCCGTGCCGCGGGTGCGGTGTCCTCGCCTGGGGACACCGCAGCGACAGGCACCGCCTGGTTGCCACCAGCGCCCCCAAACCCATCCCCGAGGGGACTCGGCTGCCGGAGCCCGTCCCGGCCCTGCCCGTTCCCAGCCGGGCCCCGCGGGGGTCGCCCATCGCAGCCCCTCGCCGTGGGTGCCTGGGGCCGTGCCCCCCCGCCCTGTCCCTGTCCCCGCCCTGACGTCAGCCGCCCCCCCGTGTCCCGCACCCGCGGCGGGATGGAGCCCGCAGCTCGCCTGTGCCTCGCCCTGTGCCTCGCCGGCCTCCTGCCGGCCCCGGGTGAGCGGGGGGCTCCAGGGACGCGGACCCCCTCCCCCGGTCCTCCCCCGGTGCCTGGGGCAGCATCGCCCCGCGCACGGGGAATCCCGGGGCTGGGGGCCCGGGCTGGGGGTTCGGGGGATCCCGGGGGTCCCGTCGGGCTCCCCGTCCCCCCCAGCTGCCGGAGGGTCCCGCGGCCGGGTCCCGGGGATCCCTCGGGAGGGCTCCGGCTGCAGCCCTGCCGCTCCGAGCCCCGCTCCGGCTGTCCCCAGGCTGCCGGGCGGCGCCGGGAAGGTTCGCCTACAAACTGCTCCACGACCTCTTCGCCAACTACTCCAGCGCCCTGCGCCCCGTGGAGGACACGGACCGGGCTCTCAACGTCACCCTCAAGGTCACCTTGGCCCAGATCATCGACATGGTGAGCGCCGGGCACGGCCCCGGCCCCGCTCCCCGCACCGGCTCCCGCTCCGGCTCGGCCCCGCGCCGACGCTCAGCCCCTGAACCCAGCCCGGATCCGCCCCCAGAGCAGCCCGGGTGGCGTCGAGGCAGCTGAGAGCACTTTGCAGACAGCCCGGTCCCCCCAAAACTAGCACGGGCCCCCCGAACCCAGCCCAGCTCCTCGAGGCACCCGGAGAGGCCGCCGGGCTGGGTGCGGGCCGAGGGGAGCGGGGCGGCCGCGGGGTCCGTTCCCCACGCCCACCCTCTCCCCTCGGCAGGACGAGAGGAACCAGGTGCTCACCTCCTACCTGTGGGTCCGCCAGACCTGGCTGGACGCGCACCTCACCTGGGACAAGGACGAGTACCGCGGCATCGACAGCATCCGCATCCCCAGCAGCTACGTGTGGCGGCCGGACATCATCCTCTACAACAAGTGCGTTGTGCTTGGTACCCCGGCTGCTCCCGGGGCGGGGGGGCCCGCCTGGGGCTGGGGGCTGCGGGGGTGCTGCCAGCCTCGGGGGCGAGCAGGAGGGTCCTGGAGGGGGACATGCAGGGAGATGGGGCCGGGGTGTGCTGGCAGCAGCCAGCTGTGCCTGGGACTGACCCCAGCAGCGAGGGGACAGCCAGGGGCTGCAAGGGGCACGGGAGGGGATGCGGCCCCACGGGCACCCCTCCCTGCCCAGCGCCGACGAGCACTTCGGCGGCTCCATGGAGACCAACGTGGTGCTGCGCTCCGACGGGCACATCACCTGGGACTCGCCCGCCATCACCAAGAGCTCCTGCAAGGTGGACGTGTCCTACTTCCCCTTCGACGGGCAGCAGTGCCACCTCACCTTCGGCTCCTGGACCTACAACGGGAACCAGATCGACCTCCGCAACCAGCTGGACAGCGGCGACCTGACGGACTTCGTGGAGAACGTGGAGTGGGAGGTGCTGGGCATGCCGGCCACCAGGAATGTCATCACCTACGGCTGCTGCTCCGAGCCCTACCCCGACGTCACCTACACCCTGCTCCTGCGCCGCCGCGCCTCCTTCTACATCTTCAACCTGCTCCTGCCCTGCATCATGGTCTCCTTCCTGGCGCCGCTGGGCTTCTACCTGCCCGCCGACTCGGGGGAGAAGGTGTCGCTGGGGGTGACGGTGCTGCTCGCCCTCACCGTGTTCCAGCTGCTGGTGGCCGAGAGCATGCCGCCCTCGGAGAGCGTCCCGCTCATCGGTGAGCCCGGGGCCGGGCTCGGGGCCGGGCGCGGGGGGCAGCGGGACTCCCCGCGGGCTGCGGGACCCCCGTGCCCCCTGCCAGCGCCGCTGCCCCCGCAGGGAAGTACTACATCGCCACCATGACCATGATCACGGCCTCCACGGCGCTCACCATCTTCATCATGAACGTGCACCACTGCGGCCCGGGGGCCCGGCCCGTGCCGCCCTGGGCGCGCCGCCTCATCCTGCGCCACCTGGCCCGCCTCTGCTGCGTCTACGAGGTGGGCGAGAGCTGCAAGGGCCCCCGGCGGGCACCGGGCGGGCGGGCAGCGCCGGGGGATGCCAGGGCGGAGGGGGAGAGCCCCGGGGAGCGGCGGGCGGGCACGGAGGCGCGGGGCTGCCCCTGGGACCACTGCCTGTGCCACCACGATGCCCTGCTGAGCAACGTGGGGTACATCGCCGGCTGCTTCCGCCGCCACCGCGCCAACCAGCGCCGCACCGGCGAGTGGAAGAAGGTGGCCAAGGTGATGGACCGCTTCTTCATGTGGGTCTTCTTCCTCATGGTCTTCCTCATGAGCGTGCTGGTCCTGGGCAACGCCGCCTGACGGCTGTGCGGGCCCAGGGACGGCGGGGGCTGCGGGTGTCTCATGAGGGTGACACAAATGTCCCTGGTGCCCCCCATGGCTGCAGGGAGGGAGCTGCTCCATCCCTGGGGAACGGGTGCCCGAGAGTGGGAGCCCCTGCTGCAGGGCTGGGGGGTCCCAGCCCCTGTCCCACTGCACCAGAGCGGGCACCCACACCCCCCGTGGCACCCTGCACCGGGGAAATGCACCAAACTGGAAATAAACCGTGGAAACGCACCAAACTGGAAATAAACCATGGAACGTGTGTCCTATCCCTGCTGCCCGGGGGAGGGTGGCCCTGGGAGGGATGGGGGCTCAGGCCCTGAGCCCTGGGAGGGATGAGGCTCCCCATGAAAAGGGTGGGGGCTTCCCACGAGAAGGAGAAGCTTCCCACCTCTGGAGCTGCTGCCCACCCTGGCCAGGGCAGGCTGGTCCTGGGGTCCATCTGTGCCCAGCCAGCCCAGCCCGTGGCAGCCACTGTCCCATGGCAATTCCTCATTGCCAACATCCCATCCAGTCATGGCACTGGGAGCCATTCCCTGTCCCCAGGGCAGGGGAAGGGAAGGGAAGGGAAGGGAAGGGAAGGGAAGGGAAGGGAAGGGAAGGGAAGGGAAGGGAAGGTGATAAACTCCCCAGGACTGGTGGGTGTTGTGGTGGGGGAGGCTCTCCTGGGCACAGTGACCACCAAAGGAGGAGTTTTGGATTCTCAGAGAAGCAAGGACAGGGGCAGCAGGAATGGAGAGGGATGGCCTTTGGGAGAAGGGGTAGCAAAGCAGGAGGTGACAACGATGTCCTGAAGTCTTGCAGGAGAAAATGGGATGTCCCAGCAGCTCCAGATGAACCTTGTGAACACTTCTGGAGCTCCTGGAACTGCATGGGGAGCTGCCATGGGGCTGCACCTGCCCAGCCCGGCCTGCCTGCTCCTGGGTGGCCCCATGGCCCCACTTTGATAGCCTGGCACGTGGGCATGTCCCCTCTGTCAAGTGGCACTCAGATGTCACACAGGGGCCTCTGCCTGTCCTGTGATGTCACACAGGGGCTCTCGCTGCCCCACACTGTCACAAAGGGGCCCACCTGCTGAGGTATAAAAGGGACCATGGGACACAGTGACACTGCAGACCGGCACCACCAGGGCCTCTGCCCCCACACCCCCAGTGGCCCCGCAGGTCACTGGGGAACCTCCCCAGCAGCCTGTGACAGTGACAGGGACGGTGCCATGGGGGTCCTCAACATTCTCACCATGGGGGTCCTCAGCATCTTCACCGTGGGGGAGCTGGTGGCAATCACCATGGTGCTGCTGCAGCTCATCCTGGTCATTGTCATGCTACGGGACGAGCGGCTATGGGTACGTGACCTCTGATCTGTGTGGGCTGGGCTGGGCCGGGCTGGGCTGGGCCGGGCTGGGCCGGGCTGGGCTGGGCTGGGCTGGGCCGGGCTGGGCTGGGCTGGGCTGGGCTGGAAGAGTTGGGCCGGGCCCGGGCCGGGCTGGGCTGGGCTGGAAGAGTTGGGCCGGGCTGGGCCGGGCCGGGCCGGGCCGGGCTGGGCCGTGTGGGTTTGGGGATCCATGGCGGTGTGCCATGGCGTGTCCATGGCAGGACAGTGTGGAGCGTTCTGGGGAGCCGCTCCTGTCTCACCCGTGCGTGGCTCTTGCAGCGGATCCGTCGGAGCTCAGAGCATCCGAGCGCAGCCAGAGGCCGGCTGGAGGGGCAGAGCAGCGCGGGCAGGGCACGGAGATCAGCACAGCTGGGGCTGCCCCGCGGCAGCTCCCCGCGCGGCTCCGTGAGCTCCCGGCGGCGCTTCCCGAGGTTCATCCGGAGCTGCCAGGACTCGCTGGCGCTCTTCGAGGAGCACCGCGAGGAGCTGGAGGCGCAGCTGTCCCAGTGGCCGGGGGCGCAGGGGGGCTGCAGGGCGGCCCAGTCCGAGGGGCCCGCGGAGCTGGGGCTGCTGGGGGGCAAGGAGTCGCCGCAGGGCCCCGCAGAGGAGCAGCCCAAGGCGGGCACGGACGGCGCGAACGGGCAGGACCGAGCCGGCCCCGCGGGGCGAGGCAGCGGCAGCAGCGGCGGCAGCAGCAGCGGCAGCGGCCCCGTCCCGGAGCGCAATCGCTGCAGCGGCTGCAACGCCCTGGCCTGGTTCATCCCCAAGGACGTGCAGGTGGCCGAGACGGGCTCGGAGGGCAGCGGCAGCAGCAGCAGCAGCTGCAGCTCGCTGGGGCTGACGTTCGGCATGCTGAGCTCGGACCCGTGGTGGGGCCCGACGCCGCCGCCGCCGCCGCAGCCGCTGCCGCCGCCCGCGGGCCGGGAGCCGGGCTGGGCCCTGGGCAAGCTCCGGGCCCGGCTCGGCGAGAGCCTGGCAGCCTGGTGCAGCCGCCGCCTCCCCGCCTGCTGCTGCCGCCGCCGCTGAGCCCCGCTGCCCCCGCGCTAGAGAGCCGCGGGAACGGAACGGGCCCGTGTCTGTGCCCATGATCGTGCCCGTGTCCGTGCCCGTGTCCGTGCCCATGATCGTGCCCGTGTCTGTGCCTGTGCGCATGTCCCTTCCTGTGTCTGTGCCCGTGTCCATGGCCATGTCCATGACCGTGCCCGTGACCATGCCCATCTCTGTGCCCATGCCCGTGTCCGTGTCCATGTCCATGCCCATGTCCATGTTCCTGTCCGTGTCCATGCCATGTCCATGTCCATGTCCATGTCCATGCCCATGTCCATGTCCGTGTCCATGCCATGCCCATGTCCATGCCTGTGCCCGTGTCCGTGTCCCTGCCCACGTCCATGCCTGTCTCTGTCTCTGTGCCCATCTCCGTGCACGTGTCTGTCCCCGTGCCCGTGTTCGTGCCCGTGCCCGTGTCCGTGCCCGTCTCCATGCCCGTGCCCGTGTGCAGCAGCCGTGGCGGGCCCGGCACTGCCGCCTGCCCAGCCCTGCCCAGCCCGGCGGGCACCCATCCTGGAGGGGAGCCGCTTGCCCAGGCAGGAGCTGCCTGCCCCAAACCCGCGCTCTCCGGGCCTGACCCCTGGGTACCTCGGGCTGTTCCTCGCTCTTTGTGTCAACGTTTCCTCTCAGCAGTGAAAAAACCAAACAAAAAATTACCCCAAGCAAACCAAACCAAAGCGAAGGTATTGTTTGTACAAGTAAGTTTTAGCGTCTATCACAGCAGCAGCCACATTAAATTCTAGCAGGGCTTTGGCCCTTCTCATATTCCCCCTGCAGGGCTTGAGGACATCCTTGTCACCTCCTGCTTTCTGCTCCTTCTCCCAAAGGCCGCCCCTCTCCATTCCTGCTGCCTCCCTCCTTGCTTCCCTGAGAATCCAAAACTCCTCCTTTGGTGCTGGCTGTGCCCAGGGGAGCCACCTCCATCACATCACTTGTTCTTTTCTCTTTTCTTGTTTGCATTTTGCCTTTCAATTTTTTCTAATTTGTTTCTATTATCTTACGAGTTTCTTTCTCACAGTCCTGTGCCCAAGGAGGTGAGGGCTCTCCCCTGGGCTCCTGGGTGTCACACAGGGATTTCTGGCTGCCCCACACTGTCACACAGAGGGCTCTGGCTGCCCCACACTGTCACACAGGGATTTCTGGCTGCCCCACACTGTCACACAGAGGGCTCTGGCTGCCCCACACTGTCACAAAGAGGGCTCTGGCTGCCCCACACTGTCACACAGGGATTTCTGGCTGCCCCACACTGTCACACAGAGGGCTCTGGCTGCCCCACACTGTCACAAAGAGGGCTCTGGCTGCCCCATGATGTCACACAGGGACTCTGCCAGGCTATAAAAGGGCCCCAGAGGAGCAGACAGTGCTGGGCACCACAGTCCTGGCAGACAGCAGCCTCAGCCTCTGCCACCCCAGCAGGGTTGGGCTGCCCTCACTGGGATCCTGCAGGTCTCTGGGGAGCCTCTCCACCAGCCTGTGCTGGTGACCTGGAGCTCCAGGGATGGTGCCATGGGGTGCCCCAAGCCTTCCAGCCAAGGCTCTCCCGAACCTCGCCGGCGCTCTCGGAGCAGCACAAGGGGCCGGAGGCACGGCTGCCCCGGTGGCCGAGGATGCACAGGGGCTGCAGGCTGGCCCAGCCTGAGGTGCCCGCGGAGCTGGGGCTGCTGGGGGGCAAGGAGCCACCGCAGGGCCTCAAGGCAGGCATGGACAGCGCGGCCAAAAGGGACAGAGTCAAGGGCAGGAAACGAGGCAATGCCATATTCCTGGAGATGGGAGAGAGCAGCAGCTCCGCAGCCATGGAATGGTTCGTGCCCGCTGCAAAAGCGCGGAGCCTCAGCCCCACGGCCCCGAGGAGCAGCATCAGCTCGGCGAGGAGCAGCATCAGCTCGGCGAGGAGCAGCATCAGCATCAGCTCTCTGGGGCTGGGCAGGCCCCGCAGCGCCGCTTCAGGCAGGGAGTGCCTGTCGGTGCCCCCGGTCCAGCAGGAGCCCGAGGAGAGGGGCAGGGGCACCGGCTGCGGCCTCCTGGAGCTCTGCTCCTCGCTCAGGGGGCTGCTGGCGGACTGGTGGACGCGGCACGTCCAGCGCCGCCGCCGCAGCCGCCACGTCCGCTTCGCCAGCCCGCTGGTGACGGTGAGGTACATTGACTAGGGGGGCTGCGGCTGCCCTCCGAGAGCCTTACAACTCATTTCTAATTAAAAAAATATCCAAAACCACGGGCTTCTTACTGCTACCATTTCAGTTCTGCCCCCATCCCTACAGGGATGCAGGGAGGTGACCCTGCCCATGGCAGGGGAACTGGAATGAGATGGATTTAAGGTGCCCCCCAACCCAAAGCACTCCATGACTACACAGTGATGCCACCCTGCTGCTTCTGGCAGCTCCATGCCGTGGCTGTCCTGTTGGGGAGAGCTGGTCTCGCCCCAGTGCCGGTTCTGTCCCAGCACTCAAACCCTGGTCCCGGTTCTGTTCCCCGGTCCCGGTTCTCTTTCCCGGTCCTGGTTCTCTTTCCTGGCCCCGGTTCTGTTCCCAGCACTTGAACCCCGGTCCCGGTTCTGTTTTCCAGTCCCAGTTCTGTTCCCGGTCCCGGTTCTGTTCCCTGTCCCGGTCCCGGTGGTTCCGCGGCTCCTGCAGTTCCGCGCGGCGCCGCCGGGGGGCGCTGGTGGCGCGGCCGCCGCGGGGCCGTTGGGCGCGCGCCCCGCCCCCCCCCGGGTGTCCCGGTCCCGACCGTCCCCAAATGGCCCCGAATGGCCCCAAAACCTTCCCTGACCTCCCCGAACGTGACCCAGCCCGGCCCGAGCTCCCGGCCCCGAGCAGGGCTCGCCGTGCGCATCCGGCACATCGGGGTGTCACAGTGCCACCTCCAGGGCACACCTGCAGGGATGGGCACTGCAAAGCTCCCTGGGCAGCCCCTGCCAAGGCCTGAGCTCCCTTTCCATGGGCAAATTGCTGCTGCTGTCCCAGCTGAGCCTGCCCTGGCCCAGCCTGAGGCCGTTCCCTCTGCTCCTGTCCCTGTTCCCTGGCAGCAGAGCCCGACCCCCCCAGCTGTGCCCTCCTGGCAGGGCCTTGTGCAGAGCCACAAGGGCCCCTGAGCCTCCTTTGCTCCAGCCTCAGCCCCTTCCAGCTCCTCAGGGATTCTGCAGCCCCTTCCAGCTCCCTCGGGGATTCTGCAGCCCCTTCCAGCTCCTCAGGGATTCTGCAGCCCCTTCCAGCTCCTCAGGGATTCTGCAGCCCCTTCCAGCTCCTCAGGGATTCTGCAGCCCCTTCCCAGCTCCTCAGGGATTCTGCAGCCCCTTCCAGCTCCTCAGGGATTCTGCAGCCCCTTCCCAGCTCCATTCCCTGCCCTGGACAGGCTGCCCTTCCTCCAGCCCCTCGGTGTCCTTGTCATGAGCACCCAGAACTGGGCATTTGAGGAAGGTGGGAGTTCTTCCATCCCCAGCTGTGTGGGACGTGTCCATGGGAGCCTTGAACTTTGTCACACCTGGGTGAGTGGTCACACCAGGACCTGCTGCCCCCAGGGCAGCTGCTGTCAGTGTCCCCTGTCCCCACTCAGTGGCAGCAGCCCCCAGGTCCCACAGCCTCTCCCAGCACCGCCTTTCCAAGCCTTTCCAGGCTTTCCTCTCCAGCTCTGGGCACCTTTGTGTTCTCCTGATGCTCCCAAGACTGCATCTCTCCTCTCTGCTAGCTTCAACTCATTCCTGGGGAAATCATCCCAGAGCTGAAAGCTGCCCAGGACCTGACCCTCTCTGTCAGTCAGTCTGTCTGTCTGTCTGTGTGTCTGGATGCACCCAGGGGATGCTCTGCTGCTCGGGGCGCTGGGCAGGCAGAGGCAGCCTGGGCACGGTGGGAGCCCAGGGCAGGCAGAGCTGCTCAGGGGGTGTCAGGGAGAGGGGACACCGTCCCTGCAGCCCCAGGGACCCCTGGCACGGGCAGGAGCCCCGGCCCAGCCCAGCAATGTGTGCTCAGGAGCCCGGGGATATTCCCAGAGGAACCTGCTCCTCGTTGCCTCGGGCGGGGATGCTCTGTGGGATTCCTCCTTTGGATTTTGTGCTTTTCCCCGCGATGTTTGGGACTCCCCCTGCTTCTGGCTGGGTTTCTCACGGTGGATTTTGGATTTCAAAGGAAACCCCACCTGCTCTGGGGTGAGGGCAGCCCTTGGCCCCAGATTTCAGCCCTGCACTGAGGCTGTGGGATCTGCCCAGGAATGCCCTCAGAGCCCTGACCTGGAGCTGTGAGAGCTCTGACCTCTTTCCTTGCCTCTCTGTCTCTGTGTGTTTGATGCTTCTTAATTTACGGCAGCAAAGCCTAATGGAGATCCTTAACTCTGCATCTGCAATGCAGCAGGCAAACAAGGAGCTCTTTCCCCCCTCCCAGGCCCTTTCCCAGCTATTTTCCTATTTTAAAAATTACAATTTTTTATGCATCACCCCATGGTCCTCCCAACGTTCTGTAGACACTTAGAAATACCAGCTGGCAAATAGAGCAAGGTGCTCCCAGACCTCCCTGTCTGCACAGAACTCATTTGTGTTCCATAAAAAATGAGGCTTTTATGCTGGGGAAGATATTAATTCCCTGAAATCCTTGCCCAGGATTTTTTTTTTCTTTTTTTCCCACAAGCATCGAAGTCAAGCTCAGCAAAAGCATTAAACATTGCCGAGCATCTCTTTGGGTTTAATATTCATCTGGCAGCTCCTGCTCCCTCCTGCCTCCCTCCAAACCTCGTCCCCACGCACAGCAGCACCTTGGAGGGTGGAGACGTGGAGCTGCTCGTTAATTTGGGCCTGGCATCAGAAGCCTGGCAGGAATGAAGTGATGGAGGCTTGGAATGGTGTTGGTGAGGCTGAGGCAGTGGGCTGAGGGCAGGGGGTGCTCCCATGGACATCCCTGCAATCCTGGCTGCTGTGAAGGCAGCAACAATCATCCTGACAACCATTTCCAAAGGTCTGCTATCCCCAGCATAAAGGGTCCCCCATTCCTTGGTTTCTGCTACGGCATACAAGTCCATTTTCCTGCTAATCTTATCACGGCTTTTTTAGTTGTGTCACACAGAACCCGAGTGAGCAAAGTCCTTCATGCAGAATTCCCACCGACTCCAAATGGTGCAGTTTTGGGAGCTGAGTGCTTCAGCCCCTGGGAGAGGCAGCCAAGGGCTCCCCAGGCTCCAGGGACCCCAAAGTTTGACTCCAGGGACCCCAAAGTTTGGCTCCAGGGACCCCAAAGTTTGGCTCCAGGGGTCTGAGGAGGGGGAGCAGAGCCCCTCACTGGATCCCTGCTGCAGGGAGGGGATGGGGGAGCTGCCAGGCTTGAATCCAGCACCTGCAGAAATCAGCAATCAAAAACCAGATATCAGAAATCAGCAATCAAAAATCAGAAACCAGCAATCAGAAACCAGGAATCAGCAATCAGCAACAGCAACCAGAAATCAGCAGTCAGCAATCAGCAATCAGAAATCAGAAACCAGAAACCAGCAATCAGCAATCAGCAATCAGAAATCAGCAATCAGAAACCAGTAATCAGCAATCAGCAATCAGCAATCAGAAACAGCAATCAGCAATCAGCGATCAGCAATCAGCAATCAGCGATCAGCAATCAGCACTCAGCGATCAGCAATCAGCGATCAGCAATCAGCGATCAGAGATCAGCAATCAGCAATCAGCAATCAGCAATCAGCGATCAGCAATCAGCGATCAGCGATCAGCGATCAACAATCAGCGATCAGCAATCAGCGATCAGCGATCAGCAATCAGCGATCAGAGATCAGCAATCAGCTATCAGCAGAGATCAGCAATCAGCAATCAGAAATCAGAGATCAGCGATCAGCAATCAGCGATCAGCGATCAGCAATCAGCGATCAGCGATCAGCAATCAGCGATCAGGGTGGCACCTGGAGACTCACCCAGCGCTCCCCTCCCTGCCCAAACCCTCTGCCTCTCCGTGATTTACCAACTGAGTCACAGAGGAGCAGGGCCTGGGAGGGATCCGGGTTTGGCAGGGGTTTGTGGCACAGACACACATCACACACGGAGGGTGCTCGGGGTTAGTCAGGCTGAGAGCTAATTATGACATTAATATAATTAGAACAGAAGAGACAGTCCCCAGGGAAAATTCCTGACTGCAGGGGGAGGGCTCCAGTGAGATAACCCAACCAAAGATATTGTGGAAATAATTAAATATTCCAAATTGACACAAACCAAAGCAAATGCTCTGATTAAGGGATGGAAGAGCTGAAACTGCTGCTGAGGAAGGGAGGGGTCTGGGCTGGGAGGTTGGACATCAGCGTCACCTTTAGAGCCCTTGGGGACAGAGTGACCAGCCCTGTCACTTGGCTTTGGACCCACTGTCCATTTTCTCAGCATTGAACTGGATGAGGAGGAGCTGGCACAAAATCTGGAAACTGGGATGTGCCAGGGTTGCACCAGCCCTGGCTGAGTGGGGTTCCCTCCCTGGCAAGCCACCAGGGCCACCCTGCTGAGGGCAGAGGGACACGGGTGCCAGTCCGTGGCCATGCAGAGGGGACGTGGTGGCCTTTGGGAACCCAGGGAATTTCTCTGGCTGCCCTGGAGGAGTCAAACCCCTGCCAGGGGGCTCAGAGACCCTGGCACAGAGCCCCAGGCCCCTGTGCCTTTGATGGAGCCCTTGGAAAAAACAATTGTCAACCTTTATGTGAAGAATTACAAGCCATGACAGTCTAAGTAGAATGTTAGTGAATTTATCATGGGTGAAAAATAGATTTTTGGGGTTTTTAGAATGGGGGTTCAGGGGGCAAGATGGAGGAATCTGGGCATGTCCAGCCTTTCTCCTTCTTCTTCTTGGCCTCCATCCTCTGCTGGGATGGTGGCATGTTTGGGTTGGTTTAGAGTAGAAGCTCACTGTCTAACATTAGTGATAGGTATTGGGAAGGAATTGTAAATATTGTACACGTAGTTTTTAGTATAAAAAGATAACACTGCCCCAGGGGTGGTCAGTGTGCCTCGACCCGACCTGCTGGATTGACCTCGGCTGGACAAGAGAAAGAATTTTATAGATAAGGAACAATAAACAACCTTGAGAATGAGAAGAGAAGAGCTCTGACTCCTTCTTTGACAGCCAGGCTGGGAACAGAGACTTTGTGACACACCTGGGATCACTGTGGGCAGCAGAGACCCCGAGAGTGGCCAAGCAGCCCCAGATGAGGCACTCTGGGATAGGGGATGTGCGGAGCTGCATGGTCAGCCCAGGGCAGGATCCCTGGGGGCTGCACAGGGAGAGTCACAAACCCCATCCACAGCCCCCAGCTCTGCCCCTTTGTCCCTGTGCTTTGCGCTCCAAGCGCTGCAGCCTGAGCCCCCGAGAGCAAACATGGACATGGAAAGCCAGCAGAGGCTGTGTCCTCTGGCTGGATGCTCCTGGAGGGCTCTGCCACACCCAGGGATGCTCGGCTGAGGAGGTTTCCCTGCCCCAGAGGTCTCTGCTGTGGCTTCATGCTGGGTTTGACAGCGTCTCCCATTCTGGGTGCCAGGCTCGGTGCTTTGTTACCCCTGTCGGCCCCACCAAAGGGTGCTTTTCCTCCAGAATCCGTGCGCTCTTCCTGCACAGCCCCAGTGGTTTCCCCCCCAGTCTGTGTCCCTGCTGCTTTTCCTCGGAGCAGGCTGGGCCCCCCCCCCGGCTCGCACCCTGTGACGCCCCAGGGAAGGGATCTGAATCACAGCAATCTGCATTCCTGTGAGCTCCCTCTGGGTTTCCATGGAAGCTGAGGCTGCTCCACAGCCTCCTCTGCTCTGTGTGGAGCACGCAGGGTCCCTGGGAGCCTCAGCAAGCGGGCAGGTGGGAACAGCGTCGGGGTCTCTGCTGCTCACAGTGACCCCAGGTGTGTCACGAAGTCTCTGTTCCCAGCCTGGTGCTCGAAGAAGGAGTCAGAGCTCTTCAATTCTCGGTCTCAAGGTTGTTTATTGTTCCTTATCTATAAAATATTTTCTCCTGTCCAGCTGAGGTCCGTTCAGGAAGACAGTGCAAGAGGCACTCTGCCACCCCTGGGGCAGTGTTATGTCTTTATACTAAAAACTTTATACTAAAAACTATGTGTACAATGTTTACAATTCCTTCCCAATACCCATCACCTGTGTTAGACAGTGAACTTCTACTCTAAACCAACCCAAACATGCCACCATCCCAGCAGAGGATGGAGGCCAAGAAGAAGAAGGAGAAAGGCTGGACATGCCCAGATCCCTCCATCTTGCCCCCTGAACCCCCATTCTAAAAACCCCAAAATCTATTTTTCACCCATGATAAATTCACTATCATTCTACTTAAACTGTCGCGGCTGCAGATCTTCATATAAGGTTGGTAAAAAACCCACAGGGGCATTCTGGCCTCTGTGCCAGGGTCTCTGAGCCCCCTGGCAGGGTCTGGGCTGCTCAGGACAGAGGGGTGTCCTGGCTCCTGACGGAAAGCACAGCATTTATCACGTCTGGCTCTCATCCTGGGCTCCCTGGGATTGTCACCAGGGGCTGGGAGGCTCTGGAGGAGCTGCCACACAAGCAGGGTCACCTGGGGCTCATCCTGGCCAGGCCTGAGAGCAGCTGGGAGCAGAGGGAGCCAAACAGCACCAGGAGGCTCCTGGACACTGCCCCTGGCTGTTCCCATGCCAGGAGTGTCCCTGAGCCAGGCCCAGCTGGGCACAGGCACCTGGCACAGGTAAGCCACATGTGAGAGACCACCTGACTGAAGG
This sequence comes from Melozone crissalis, assembly GCF_028551555.1. Taxonomy (NCBI): domain Eukaryota; kingdom Metazoa; phylum Chordata; class Aves; order Passeriformes; family Passerellidae; genus Melozone; species Melozone crissalis. Next base: position 400,928 of record NW_026535952.1, on the reverse strand, counting down.
CCAGGAGAGCTCAGAGCTTCAGCTGGGGCTGGGAGAGCTGGGGGGGCTCACCAGGGAGAGCTCAGAGCCCCTGGCAGGGCCTGCAGGGGCTCCAGCAGAGCTGCAGAGGGACTGGGGACAAGGCCTGCAGGGACAGCACCCAGGGAATGGCTGCCAGTGCCAGAGGGCAGGGCTGGGTGGGATCTTGGCACTGAGGAATTGTTCCCTGGCAGGGTGGGCAGGCCCTGGCACAGGGTGCCCAGAGCAGCTGGGGCTGCCCCTGCATCCCTGGCAGTGCCCAAGGCCAGGCTGGGCACTGGGGACAGTGGGAGGTGTCCCTGCCACGGCAGGGGTGGCACTGGGTGGGATTTGGGGTCCCTCCCAAGCCATTCTGTGATTCCATGGCTCTGACTCGGGTCAGAGAAAGCCAATCCCACACTCAGGGCTGTTCCCCGAGCTGTCCTCAGGCAAGTCCTGGATGTAAAGTCCAGCCTGAAGCCCCTGTGCTGCTCCTTGCCATGTGAGGGGGCACAGGGGGGCAGTTCAGGGTAGTAGCTCTGCCTGGCACAGGGTGACAGGGGACGGCAATGCCGGGAGGTGGCAGGGGGTGACAGCGAGGGGGTGCCAGTGCAGGGAGGTGACAGAAGGTGGCAGAGGGCGGCAGGGAGGTGACAGCAGAGCGGTGTCAGTGCTGCCTTCTGGCCAGGAGGGGCCTCCTGCGCTCCACACTGAGTGCCATGCCCGGTGTCGCTGTCACCGCCGTGCTCCCGGTGCCCCCGGCCCGGCTGCTGCTGGCCCTGGCACAGGGACCAGGCTGGCAGTGGCATCCATTTATTGTGTTCCTTGTGGAGAGCCTGGCGGGGCGAGCGTCATCAGCACCATCATCATCATCACCATCATCATCATCACCATCACCATCATCATCATTATCATCACCATCATCATCATCACCATCATCATCATCAGCATCACCATCATCATCAGCATCACCATCATCACCATCATCATCATCACCATCATCATCATTATCATCACCATCATCATCACCATCATCAGCAGCAGCAGTGGCAGCAGCAGCGGGGGAGGGCGACCTCCTGAGTGCTGTGGTCACTCATCAGCAGAGTGATAACCCCAAGTCCCCTTACAGAGGGGGATGGATGGATGGATGATGGATGGATGGATGGATGGATGGATGGATGGATGATGGATGGATGGATGGATGGATGGATGGATGGATGGATGGATGATGGATGGATGATGGATGGATGATGGATGGATGGATGGATGGATGGATGGATGGATGATGGAGGGATGGATGGATGGATGGATGGATGGATGGATGGATGATGGATGGATGGATGATGGATGGATGATGGATGGATGGATGGATGGATGGATGGATGGATGGATGGATGATGGAGGGATGATGGATGGATGGATGATGGATGGATGATGGATGGATGGATGGATGATGGATGGATGAGGGATGATGGATGGATGGATGGACGGATGGATGGATGATGGATGGATGATGGATGGATGATGGATGATGGATGGATGGATGGATGGATGATGGATGATGGATGGATGATGGATGGATGGATGGATGGATGATGGATGGATGATGGATGGATGGATGGATGGATGGATGGATGGATGATGGATGGATTGATGATGGATGGATGATGGATGGATGGATGGATGGATGATGGATGGATGGATGGATGGATGGATGGATGATAGATGGATGGATGATGGATGGATGATGGATGGATGGATGATGGATGGATGATGGATGGATGGATGAATGGATGGATGATGGATGGATGGATGGATGATAGATGGATGATGGATGGATGATGGATGGATGATGGATGGATGGATGGATGATGGATGGATGATGGATGGATGGATGGATGATGGATGGATGATGGATGGATGGATGATGGATGGATGATGGATGGATGGATGAATGGATGGATGGATGATGGATGGAGGATGGATGGATGGATGGATGGATGGATGGATGGATGATGGATGGATGGATGATGGATGGATGGATGGATGGATGATGGATGGATGATGGATGGATGGATGGATGGATGGATGATGGATGGATGGATGGATGGATGGATGATGGATGGATGGCTGGATGAATGGATGGATGGATGATGGATGGATGATGGATGGATGGATGGATGGATGGATGGATGATGGATGGATGGATGGATGGATGGATGGATGATGGATGGATGGATGATGGATGGATGATGGATGGATGGATGGATGGATGGATGGATGGATGATGGATGGATGGATGGATGGATGATGGATGATGGATGGATGGATGGATGATGGATGGATGGATGGATGGATGGATGGATGATGGATGGATGGATGATGGGTGGATGGATGACGGTGGCAGCAGTGTCGTCTCCCCACACCGCCATCCCTCTGAGTCACTTCCCTCCCTGTGCTTTCCAACAAGTCCAAATTAAAAGCAATTGAACTTTGTTTATTGTGTTTTTTCCATCAGGTTCCCTTCCTGGGAGAGTCCAATTAGCGCTAACGAGCAGGCTGGTAATTATAGCTCAGGCCCCAGGAGCATTGAGCGCTGCTGGCCGGGTGGCTCGTCCCCCCCACCGCTGCCCAGGGGCCAATTAACGGCGTTGTCACAGCCTGGCTTGTCACCGGGGGTGCTTGCTTGTCACTGGGGGAGTTTCCATCACTCTGAGCCGTGACACTGGGGGCACTGTCCCCATGGCCATCTCAGAGACGCGGCTCGGGACCCTGCTGCCTGATCCTGGACAAACTCTCCTGGTAATTCACTCCCTCCCAGCCCCAGCTCTGCACGAGACAGCCCTGTTCCCTTACAGCTCTGTTCCCTTACAGCCCTGTTCCCTTACAGCCCTGTTCCCTTCTCTGCCTGTCCCCTCTGCTGAGGGTGGCCCGATTGTGCCTTGCTGTCCCTTGGTGCCCTTTGTGGCCAGGCAGGGACCATCCCGGGGGTGTCCTGGGGGTCCCCCGGCCCCTCCCTCTGCCAGGGGTGCTCCATCCATCCATCATCTATCCATCCATCCATCCATCCATCATCCATCCATCCATTCATCCATTCATCCATCATCCATCCATCCATCCATCCATCCATCCATCCATCCCAGAAAAGCCCAACTCCTCCTCCCCAAACCCAGCCCAGCTGAGGCAGTTTTAGGGGCTAAAAATGCCATGGCAAAATGGGAAAAGCTGTGCCTGTGGCAGCTCCAGCCCCCCGCAGCAGAGCAGGGGTTTGGGTGGCACTGATGGCATGGGCTGCAGTTGTCACCCTGATGGGAGCAGGGACACTGATGGCATGGGCTGCCATTGTCACCCAGATGTCAGAGCCCAGGGGAAAGCCCAGGAATTTACCAGGTGATTTGGTCAATAGAGATTGAAAGGACTGGAATCGAATTAAATTAGGGCAATCAAGACGGGCTGCAGGAAGCAGCTGCTGCCAGAGGAGCCTGATTCCATTTCTGCCCACGGAAATGTTCCTCACTCAGAGCTGAGGAGCTGCCACAGGGACACTCCTGGGAAGTACCAGGACCAGGTGATCCAGAGACCTCAAACTGGAGCTGTCAGAACCACCATAAAATCACAGAACAGAATGGGAGGGACCTCAGAGCCCACCCAGTGCCATCCCTGCCATGGCAGGGACACCTTCCCTCACTCTGCCAGGCTGCTCCAGCCCCAGTGTCCAGCCTGGCCTTGGACCCAGGGGCAGCCACAGCTGCTCTGGGCAGGCTCGTTGCCTTGTGCTAGCTCTGGGACATCACCAGGCTGCTCCAAGACACCCAGAGGAGGTCAGAGGGATGAATTTTGCTGCACCCAGCTCTTCCATTGCCATCACTTTGAGGGTGACCCCGTGGAGCTCTGCCCCAGCTGTGTCTGGGCAGGGTGGGACTTGTCCCACTGCCTTGCTGCAGAGGAAGCTCCCTGTGCCTGATGATTTCCTTCACAATCCCTGCATTAATCACAGTCGTTAGGTTTGGAAAAGCCCTGTCAGGCCATCAAACCCAGCCATTACCCCAGCACTGCCGAGGCCACCACTGACACGTGTCACATCCACACACCATTTGACCTCCCAGGAACGGGAATTCCACCACCTCCCTGGGCAGCCCGTGCCAGTGCCAGAGCTGCTGTGGGTGCAGCCCCAGCCTCACCCCTCTGCCCCTCTCCCACCCTCGGTGGCTCTGTGACCCTGCAGGGACAGAGTGCTGAACTTTGGGGAGCTCAGGTTTGGGTGTGCTCAGTTTCCATCCACACCCAGAAACCTGGCAAAGCTGGGCAGGGCTCAGCCACCATCCACGACCCTCTCAGCCTCTTGTGCAAGAGGGGAGAACCCCTGGGATGGTCTAGAGGGACTGAAGAGGACAAGACAAGAAATCTCTCCATTTGGACCAGGATCTGTGTGTTTACGCAAGCGCACCTGGAGTCCTGAAATTGTCACAGCTTCTGGCCCTGGGAACATCTCTGAACTTACAGGTGGGTTCTTGCTGCTCCAAAACACCTGGAGAGGAGGAAGGGAAGGAGGGCCTGGTGTGTGCTCCTGCTCCCAGTCCCAAAGAACCCTCATCATGGAGCAGGGGCTCATTAGAGCCGACAGTCCTCCCTCCTGCCTGCTCCTGCTCACCTGGGGCTCACCTGGTGCTCTCCCTGCCTCCCTCCTGCGTGTTCCTGCTCACCTGGGGCTCACCTGGGGCTCACCTGGGGCTCATCTGGTGCTCACCTGGTGCTCTCCTCCCTCCTGCCTGCTCCTGCTCACCTGGGGCTCTCTGTGGGACAGCAGCTGGGGCTGCCTTTGCAGGGATGAGCACCCCTGTGCTATAAATGAATACTCCAATTAAATAATTAGGGAAATTTATTACACTATCAAAGTATAAATTTGGAAAAAGCCACAAGTGAATTCGACTCTGAGCCAGGCGATCGGAGTCAGGGACACTCAGGATTTGGCCTCTGTCACACCAAAGTCCCTGTGGGTCTCCACAATGTCATTTTGAAGGGATCCATTTTATACAGTCTTTTGGGCTCTGGAAGGGGCTCTTCTTAAACTTTTCTTAGCATATTATCATCGTTTTTTCTTTCTTGTTGCTGTATTTCCCAGAACTGATGGATAATTGCTGGAATCCTGTCAGGTGAAAATTTTCTGGCATAAACTTCTGGTGATGCCTATCAAATGCCTCCTGCTGGGGTCTTGTCTGACGGAAAGAAATGCCTGGAAATATCCATCCCTGGAGCCAGTGTCCTCCTGGTGTTTGAATCTCCATTCTTTATCATGTAGTCTGCATCAGTGCAAGAGCCAGACCAGGAATCCAGACATTTACAATGATGTGTGAAACAGCATATCCTCCTTTCTCCATGGAAAGGGAGCTCAGGCCTTGGCAGGGGCTGCCCAGGGAGCTTTGCAGTGCCCATCCCTGCAGGTGTGCCCTGGAGGTGGCACTGAGTGCTCTGGGCTGGGCACAAGGTGCCCATGGGGCACAGCTGGCACTGCATGGGCTGGCAGGGCTGTGCCAGCCCCAGGGATTTGGAATTCTGTCATCACCAGCTTAGGGGGAATGGGTCAGAAATGCAGAATAAATGGGGGTGTTTGGCTAGGAAGTTCCTATGAGGGGAAGAAGTTCAAAGTTTCAGGTTGTGCCATAGGGATAACCAAGGGACTTTTAGTCTGTTGCTTGTGAAGGGCTCATTCCTTTGTTGGTTGCTTGCCAGGGCTCAGCTCACATCCTGAAATGAGCGGCAAGAGGAGAGAACAAGGAGAGCAAGGTCGGCTTCCAGCCCTGGCTGCCCTCAATGGGGCCAGCACAGGAAATTCTTCCAAATTTGAAGAGCTAAACAGTGCTCTGGGACATTAAATGTGATCATGAAGTTCCCTTTTGCTGCTCTGCCTTCTGTCATCCGCCCATGACAGAAGCCTGCAAAGGCAGGCAGGCAGAAGAAAACACCAATTTCTGAGGGTTCATTCAGATGGGAGAAGTCTGGAGGACACAGAAACTCCAGAGAACAGTTCTGGAGGGGCAAGAAGAGTCTGAGTGTGGCAGGCAGGATCTACGCCTTTGTTTGTGCTGAACATTCTCCTGCTGCTCTTTTCTCCCCAGAAAGCAGCACAGGCCAGGCAGTGCTGACACCCCAGACCCTGCTGGCACACCAGATTCACTGGAGACATCGCCTGGAGGATCGTCCACCAGAGGCTTTCCAGTGCAGAGCAGGCTGGCCCTGGCAAGGCACAAACTCACAAACGCTCTCAGCCCGAACTCGTGGGAGTTATCTCACCTCCCCTGCCATCCCATCCCATCCCCATCCCCATCCCATCCCTATCCCATCCCATCCCCATGCCATGCCATGCCATGCCATGCCATGCCATGCCATGCCATGCCATCCCATCCCATCCCATTCCCATGCCATGCCATGCCATGCCATCCCATGCCATCCCATCCCATCCCATCCCATCCCATGTATGTGGGAAATGGATTTATAGAAAATTCCCCAAAGCCTGGCACAAGGCTCACCCAGTGAGCATCTGTGTGCAAACCTTGAGACAAGAAATGCTGACTTAGAAATGCCATGGAACAGGACAGACATTGCTGAGAGAGAAATGGAACTAGAAACAAGTTTCAAAATGTGGCCTTACAAAAAAGACTAAATATTTTAGAAAAATAGAATTATGAAAGATACACTGTAGTGGGACCCACAAGGGGTAATTTTAGATGATTGGATTTGGGACATTTAGAGCATGGTGTGGCTAAAGCTGACAGGCCGAGAAATATTTACAGTGTTTTGTAATTAGGAAATAATTGGCTTCTGATTGAGATGGTGTGAATTATAACATCTGTATTGTCTCACCCTTCATGTGAGACTGAAAATGGAATAAAAGTTTTAAAAACACCTCTCAGTTGCCCCATTTCTAAATAAAAAAAAACAACTCTTAATCCCACAATCCCATCCCATTATCCCATCCCATCCCATCCCATTATCCCATCCCATCCCATCCCATCCCATTACACACTCAGGGCTGAGCACATTTATTTTCCATCAGGATAAGAACCCAAGGAGGGAGAGGGAGACCCAGAGCACCTGGAGATGAGCTCAGCAGGACTCTGCTCACCCCCACACCTGTGCAGGTGGGAGCCACACCGTGTCCTGGGCTGGGTGTCCTGGGCTGGGTGTCCCCTCTGGCCCCACCTCGGGCAATGGGCTGTGCCTCTGCACCTCTGCCTGTGCTGCCCAGAGGATTTTTCTGGGAGAGCTGGAGCTCCTGCACAGGGGCTGAGGCTTTCAGGGTGGAACAGCCCTGTCAGCTGTGGGGCTGTCTCGGGTTTTTGGTTGTTAATTGCAGCCCCAGATGTGCAGGGTGTCTCTGATTCAGCTCACGCAACTGAAGAACGAGTCTGGACTCTTCACCTTTCGGTTTTGAGGTTGTTTGTTAATTCTTGTCTATAAAATTTTCTTTCTGCCCAGCCAAGATCTGCTCAGCAGGGCAGCCACAGGTACTCTGTGTTGTACAAACTATGCATAACATATTTACACTTAATTCCCAATACCTATCACCTGTGTTAGACAGTGCACTGCTACTCTAAACCAATCCCAAAGTGCCAACATCACTGCAGAAAATGGAGAACAAGAAGGAAAAAGGCTGGACACGCCCAGATTCCTCCATCTTGTCCCCATAACCCCCATACCAAAAATCCCAAAATCTACAATTTCACCCTGTGATCATTTTGTTATTACACCATTCAAACCCGTGTGACTTTCATGTCCTCATACAAAGCTGGCAACTTGCTCCAGGGGTCCCAATCAAATCCCCAGGTGCTCTGGGCTGTGTGCCAGGGTCTGTGAGCCCCCCACGGGGTCCTGGCTGCTCAGGACACCCAGAGGGATGCGCTGAGCTCTGACAGGGCTGGTGCTGCTGGAGCCCCAAGCACCTTCCTGGAGCCCCTCTCTGGATGGCATCCCACCCACGGGGTCCCTGTGTGAGAGGAAAACCAGTGCTGCGTCCCCTCCAGCCCCTCCAGCCTTGGCACAACAGGAAACGCTGTGACTGGTCCTGTTTTACAGGGAGCACAGACATGGAAGGGTTAAACCGGGCTGCTGGCAGTTTGGGAATGGGATGCAGTTTTCTCAGGCACTTGTATCCTCTGCTTCAGCCAAAATTCCAAAGGGCCAGACCTCACCCCCTTGGCTTTCCAGGCATTTGACTTCCTTGACCCCAAAACAGCTTAATCTCTCCTCTAAGCCACTTGGAGTCCTCCCCACGACACAAACCAAGAGGTTTTCAGGCTGATTCCAGTCAGGAACACAAACCAAGAGGTTTTTCATTATGACCCCAGTCAGGAACACAAACCAAGAGGTTTTCCAGCCTGGCTCTGGTCAGGAACACAAACCAAGAGGTTTCTCAGGCTGACCCCAATCAGAAACACAAACCAAGAGGTTTTTCAGGCTGACCCCAATCAGAAACACAAACCAAGAGGTTTTTCAGGCTGACCCCAGTCAGGAACACAAACCAAGAGGTTTTCCAGCCTGGCTCAGCCATGGTCACTGGCCATGTGAGGCCGAGCCCTGCAAAGCCAGTATTGTGCCATCCCTGCCCAGATGATGGTTTGATGCTGGTTTATTGCTCTGGGGACTCTGTTTCCAGCCTGGCAGCTGTGACCCAGTGGCAGCTGGCACAGACCACTCCAGCAGGAACCATGTCTCATGCTGGAATTGTTTGTTTGGAAAGGGCAAACAAGTCTGAATCCTGTAATCCTGAGCCTGGGAAAAACCAGCTCCTCCCTCCCTCCTCCCTCTCTGAGGTGCTTGATCCTCTGGGCAGCAGTTTCTGCACTCCATCCTGTGTAACAGAGCCCTCCAGGTTATTAAATAGTGCTGCTCACCCAGGCTCAGCTTTACTGGCTCCTTCTGGTTCACAGTGCTGCTCCAGCCTTATTTCCTTATTGCAGAGTGCCAGACTGGTTTGGGCTGGAGGGACCTTAAACGCCACCCAGTGCCACCCCTGCCATGGCAGGGACACCTCCCACTGTGCCAGGCTGCTCCAGCCTGGCCCTGGGCACTGCCAGGGATGCAGGGGCACCCTCAGCCCCCTCCCAGGGAACAATTCCCAATTCCCAATTCCCAATATCCCATCTAAACTGACTCTCCTCAGGGCCACACACACACACACACAGAGGTGTCCAGTGCCAGACCCCAGCATCCCACCTGGAGCAGCTGCTCCTTCAGGCTCAGGGGGCCCTTCTGGCTCCCCACAGCTCCCTGCAGGAGGGTGCAGCCAGCTGGGTTTGGGCTCCCCCCTGCTGTAACTCCCCCAAATCACCCATCCCGGTGCTCTTCCCTTGCTCCAAGCCGGTGTCTCCCAGAGCTCGGGGTTTTCCCCAGCTCCATCCTGCTCCCAGCGGTGTTTGCTGTTCCCAGGTGTGCGCAAGCACCAGGCACAGACTGGAGCTGGGGCAGGGAATTGCAGCTCAGCCCAGGTGCCAGGGCTGGCAGATGGCACCCCTGCGTGCCTGCAGCTTGTTTGAGGTGGGTTTGGCCAAGGAAGAGCCAGGTAATTAGCACTGCTGTAATTAACCTCAGTGAGGCAGCCAGTGGTGGTTGCATGCGTGTGACTGGCACATAAATTCACATTTAGTGAGTTTTGACCACCAAATTCACTAAATCTGGGGTGTCTGGAGGTGGTGCAGCAGCTCATGACCTCCATCACAGCCAAAGCCCACTGAGATGTACTGGCACTGCTGCCCAGTGGGTGGATCCTCTGGATTTTCTGGCCGGATTCTTTCCTATTCCACCTTAACCTGGCTAAAGTTTGAGCTTGGCTCAGAGCACGACACTGCATTTAAAACCACTGCCCCAACACCAGGTTAAAGGGAAAAAATACATTCCCAGGATGAAGTGAGACCTGCTCCTGCCTGTGCCTGCTCTGCAGTTGCTGGCTCCTCCCACAGCAAAAACACCTGCATGGAAATATTGCAGGGTCTTAGGGAAGCTGATGTCCCTAATCCCTGCTGGGACTTGAGGGATTGAATCATCCCGGGGGAGAAGCTGCAGCCTGGGAATAGCCAGGAGGAGAAATGATGAACAAATGCACTGCTGCCACTGCGGGGTGATGTCTGTGCCAGCACCAAGGTGCCAAACACATCCTGGGTCATACAAGGGGAACATTTTAACCCTGGTGGAAGTGCTGGAGCCAGTCCAGAGGACCCAGGGGGCTGCTCCAGGGCTGCAGCCAGGCTGGGAGAGCTGAGGGTGCTGGGCACAGGGGCTGCACACGAGCCCAGGTGTGCCCGGGTGTGCCCGGGTGGGCAAGGGGCTGATGGCACCTGGGCTGTGCCAGGGCAGGGACTGTCCCCTGTGCTGGGCACTGTGTGACACCTCGAGGGCTGTGCCCAGTTCTGGTCCTGCAGGAGAGCCCTGGAGGGGCTGGAGCGTGTCCAGGGCAGGGAATGGGGCTGGGCAGGGGCTGCAGAATCCCTGAGGAGCTGGAAGGGGCTGGAGAATCCCTGAGGGAGCTGGGAAGGGGCTGCAGAATCCCTGAGGAGCTGGAAGGGGCTGGAGAATCCCTGAGGGAGCTGGGAAGGGGCTGCAGAATCCCTGAGGGAGCTGGAAGGGGCTGCAGAATCCCTGAGGAGCTGGAAGGGGCTGCAGAATCCCTGAGGGAGCTGGGCAGGGGCTGCAGAATCCCTGAGGAGCTGGAAGGGGCTGCAGAATCCCTGAGGAGCTGGAAGGGGCTGCAGAATCCCTGAGGAGCTGGAAGGGGCTGAGGCTGGAGCAAAGGAGGCTCAGGGGCCCTTGTGGCTCTGCACAAGGCCCTGCCAGGAGGGCACAGCCGGGGGGGTCGGGCTCTGCTGCCAGGGAACAGGGACAGGAGCAGAGGGAGCGGCCTCAGGGATTTGGGATTCTGAGGGAGAGCAGCTCCAGCTCATGGGCAAGAACACAAACATGAGAAGAACACTGATTATTTTTAATCTCTCTTTTCAGTGTGTTTGTCCTCCTTTGACTCCGACATAATTTCTGTTGCCTGAATTAGTTATTGATGTGTGGGGCTGCTGCAGAGCTGATTCACAGATCAAACACAAATCAGCAGCTCTGAGACGTGCTGAAGATAATGAAATCCATAATATTTCCACTGATTTAATGTACCTACCTCCTTTATTTCCCCCAAGCCTTAGAACAAGGAGCTGCAGAGCTGGAATATTTATAAATCTGTGCTGATACAAAGGAGGTTCCTCACGAGGCACAAGAGCAAACCTGGCCTATTTCACTGCTCAATCCCTGATCCAGCTCCTGCCATGGCAGCCCAGCAGGTAAGGAATCCCCTCACCCAGGTGGGCCCTGCTGCCCTGAGGGTCACAGCGTTTGTGGGATCTGTGTTTGCTTCCCCCAAGGTGTCCTCAGCAGCTCTTCCTCCCGCACAGAGCCCACGGCCAAGGAGAAGGGAAAAAATACAAATATCATATTTAAATATATATCTGTAATACATAAATAAAGTATATAAATAGTCCCTTTTCACACCTGTGGGAGGTTCTCAATTTAGTTGTGCAGGAACTGAGCTTTGCACATAGAGGAAAGGATGGAATTGGGTTGTTTTGAAGCTGTTTAGGAACCTCCCTCTACCCAGAGCACTGGATATGGGGGATCATGGGGGAATTTGGGATGCTGAGAGATGAAGTGATGAACTGCACAATCAAATCCAGTGTGGGCTCATTCCTTTGGGGTGTACCTGCTCAGGTGGGGCCCTGCAGACCCCTTAGGGCTGTACCTGCTCTGTTTGATGTTTTCTGCCCTTAATAATAGATACATAACATAAACATATAACATAAACATATAACATAAATATATAACATAAAATATAAAATATAAAATGTAAAATATAAAATATAAAATATAAAATATAAAATATAAAATATAACATATAACATATAACATATAACATATAACATATAACATATAACATATAATATATAATATATTATATATCATATATCATATATCATATATAACACAAAGGCACCACAATTCCCCACCCCTGGCATTGCCCAAGGCCAGGCTGGGCATTGGAGCAGCCTGGGACAGTGGGAGGTGTCCCCGCCATGGCAAGGGTGGCACTGGGTGGGATTTAGGGTCCCTCCCATCCCAAACCCTTCTGGAATTCCGTGGTTCCAGGATTTTGTGACGGGTCAGTTCCTGATCCATGTGGAACCACCTGCGCCTGGCATAGGACAGCCCAGAGCCCCCTTCTGGGCACCCTGCACCCCCATTGCCAAAACCCACCCCAAAACCCACCCCAAAACACATCTGGAGCTGCTGTTTGCAAATATGATTTTGCTGTGTGGATAATGAGTTAATTCATGCCTAATTCAGGAAACGAAGATCTTAATTGGGTTTGTGCTAGAACTTTCTGCTTCCACAAAGTGTTATTGATTTTCTTCTTCCAAAAATAAATTTCCAAATTATGGGCAGTGGTTGAATGCCAGAGGGAGATGACACCATGGTTAATTGTGGATGATGCTGTGTGCTGTCTGCCTGGGTGTCACCCAGGGCTGTGCTGCAAGGGAAGGAGCAGTCCCAGCCAAGGGCAGCTCCTGGCAGGCTCTGAGAGCCCCAAAAACCTGCTCAACCCTCACTGCAGCCCCATGCATGGCTGTGCTGCAGGAGGGGCAGCATAAACCACAGTTCTGTGTGCTGGGAGCCAGCCTGGCACTGCTGAGGAGCCCCTTGGCTGGGGAACATGAAACAGGAAAGCCTTATCAATATGATTGTCTGGCAGAAGATTTTGAGAATATGGAAACTATCAGTGAGATTGAAATGAAAGCAAGCTTTGAGATCCCTCAGTTACTGAACAACTGGAAAACAATGGTGTGGCCAGACTGAAGGTAATCCCCTTTTGATAGAACAACACCCTCTGCTTGCAGACAGGCCCAAGGGTCAGAGCAGACCCTGCAGCTTGGCAGAAGGGGCCCAAAGAGGAGTTTGTAGGGTTTAAAATGTAACACAGTGTGGTGATGTAGTGATTCTGATAGGCTGTATGGAAATGCTATAGGATTTGTATGTTGTACTGGATTGGTTAGTGAGAATGAGAATATTCAACACAGAAGAAGATTTATTGTATTGTAACGGGAACCTGGCTCTCTTAGCTCTTACTGTCTTCCCCTCTCATCCTCTCTCCCCCTCTCTTTTCTCTTTACTGCTCTGAGCTGTGTTTGGCAGCTCCAGCAGGGCCCTGCACCCAGGCCCTTTGCAATGAACCCCAAATCCCAGCAGGGCCCTGCACCCAGGCCCTTTGCAATGAACCCCAAATCCCAGCAGGGCCCTGCACCCAGGCCCTGTGCAATGAACCCCAAATCCCAGCAGGGCCCTGCACCCAGGCCCTGTGCAATGAACCCCAAATCCCAGCAGGGCCCTGCACCCAGGCCCTTTGCAATGAACCCCAAATCCCAGCAGGGCCCTGCACCCAGGCCCTGTGCAATGAACCACAAGTTCCTGACCTGGCTGCAGAGATCTCTCATCTCCATCCATCCCTACCATCCTACCCCCGATGCTTCTACACCCTTTCCCACCCCAAACCTTCCTGTGGGGTCCCAACCGGAGCTTCTGCCTTGAAAATTGAAATTGGAGTAAGGAACCTTCTGTGCATCTGCTTGGTGCTCACCCACAGAGGATTGGGGTGGGCACAGGGGGCACCAGGATGGAGATGGTGCCCATGGGGATGTGGGCAAGGGGAGCCAGGACCTTCCCAAACCTGTGCAGGTTGCCAGGTTCTGGAACCAAGGCTGGAACAGCCCATGCAGTGCCAGCTGTGCCCCACGGGCACCTTGTGCCCAGCCCAGAGCACTCAGTGCCACCTCCAGGGCACACCTGCAGGGATGGGCACTGCAAAGCTCCCCAGGCAGCCCCTGCCAAGGCCTGAGCTCCCTTTCCATGGGCAAATTGCTGCTGCTGTCCCAGCTGAGCCTGCCCTGGCCCAGCCTGAGGCTGTCTGCTTTTGTCCTGGTTTTATCATAGGATCACAAAATGGTTTGGAACCTCAAAGCCCCGCCAGCCCACCCTGCCGTGGCAGGGACACCTCCCACTGTCCCCAGTGCCCAGCCTGGCCTTGGGCACTGCCAGGGATGCAGGGGCAGCCCCAGCTGCTCTGGGCACCCTGTGCCAGGGCCTGCCCACCCTGCCAGGGAACAATTCCTCAGTGCCAAGATCCCACCCAGCCCTGCCCTCTGGCACTGGCAGCCATTCCCTGGGTGCTGTCCCTGCAGGCCTTGTCCCCAGTCCCTCTGCAGCTCTGCTGGAGCCCCTGCAGGCCCTGGCACACCCCCAGCCCTGGCTGTGCCCTGCCAAAGGTGTGGGACAGGAGCTGGGGGCACCCCACAGACAATGGCAGCACCACACCATGGTCCAGCTCTGCACCCAATGTTCACCACCTGTGTGTGAAACTCATCACATTATCAAAAACCTCTCCAAATACCATTTCTGATTGTGAATCAGGAGGTGTGAACCATGGTGGGTGGGGAGGAAGGAAATGAGCTTTGAGGTCCTTTCAACCCATTCTTTGATTCTGTGATGGTTCTGTCAATCCTGTGGCTGCTTTCTTGGTCTCTGCTCGTTTTTTAGAAACCTTTTGTGGATTTTGCTCCCATCCTTTTTTCCTGGTGTGAAGTCCCTCTCTCTGTCTGTATCTCTCTCTAAATATGCTATAGACCCACGTGCAACTACACAGATATAAAATCTATAAAATGCACAGATATAAAATCTATAAAATATACAGATATAAAATCTATAAAATAGATATAAAATCTATAAAATCTCCCTTGCCATAAATCAGGCAGCCGGGGAGGAAGGCACCAGGGCTGGATCACTCCACTTTCCCAAATGCAAAAAAAGAGAAAAGAAACAATGGGAAGGATTCCACTGAGTGATGAATGGAAAAAGATATTTGCTTTTACAAATAGACTTTAGGTTTGCTGATAAATGAAATTAGACATTGAAAGATGAAAGAAACAGTGGGGAAGAAAAAACCCTAAATTCCATAAGAATTAAAAGTGAAAAGGGAGGGTTATACATTAGAGGGAAAGCTCTGGTATCAGGCATTTTGGGAAGTCTGAACCTCTCAAGTACCTCAGAAATGGGGAAAACCCCCCTAAATTCCATAAGAATTAAAAATTTAAAGGGAGGGTTATACATTAGAGGGGAATCTCTGGTATCAGGTGTTTTTGGAAGTCTGCACCGCTCAAATACCTCAGAAATGGGGAAAGAGAAAGGGAAATGCGGCTGGAAAATTGGGATAAAAAGGAGGCTGAGTCCTCCAAAAACTGGAGAGATCCCAGGGGAATGCCCCATGGCCTCTCCCTTTATTGGAATAAAGTAAAAGGACTCCTCTGTCTCCTTTTTGGACATAAACATCTGATGTTTGTGGATTAATTTTCCTAATACTTCAAACCTTTCTGTGTCAATTCTGTGCTGATGAAAAGGGACCCTGAAAGTCCACCTGGGGCAATAATTACAAATTGCCCTCATCCTCTCAAGTGGTTCATGAGTAGGTGTTGGCTGCCCCTGGACACCTGGAAATTTCCAGGGCCAGGTTGGACACTGGGGCTGGAGCAGCCTGGGACAGTGAAGGTGTCCCTGCCATGGCAGGGGTGGCACTGGGTGGGCTCTGAGGTCCCTTCCCACCCAAACCAGTCTGGGATTCTATGAGGAGCCAGAGACAAATTTAAATCAATCTATGATTTTGTGAAAAGTTATGCAACAAGTGCTAACGCCCAGCTGATCAGAGACCCACACTGTTGTAAATGATCAACCAGAAAAATCCAAATTAATAAATGCGAAAGATTTTATTTTCGCAAAATACGGTCCTCAAAAGGCCACAGCCAAAGAGGCAGCATCCAGCCCGGGATTGGAGCTGGGTGAACCTGGATCCGACCTCTACTGCATCAGATCTCCCTCTGTTCACAAATGCCATCTCCAAAGGAGTTCTCTGTCCTTGGGCTGCTTGTGGTCAGAGACTCGTTGGATTTTACAATTTTTATAATATACACTTTCTCCTTAAGCATGAATTACTCTATAACACATATTACAGTGCCCGTCTCCTGGTGGTTCCTGCCCTGAACCCCCTGGTGCAGGGCTGGAAAACAGCCCCAGTGATCCACCCGAGGGACCCAGCTGCAGGGCCAGCATGCTGCCCAGAGCCAGAATCCTCCTTCCATCCCCTCCAGTCTGCAGCCCAGGGTGCCCATTCCCTCATGCCAGTCACCTTGTGAAAAACGCCAATCACTTGGTTTTAAAATTTTAAAAGTTTAATGATAATAAAATGGTTATAAAATTAGTAATACAATTAGAGTAATAATAATTTGGACAATTTGGATTAGGACAATATGAGACAACAGCAACAAAAAGTTATGGACAGTCTGGGTACCTTTTCTGGGCAAAATAAGCCCGAAAAAGGCCCCACATTAACAGAGGATTAACCCTTAAAAACAATAACCTGTTGCATATTCATACACTTCATATAGGATGCATAAATTCCATTCAAACTCAGGATTTTGTCTGGGCAGTGTCAGCTTCTTCCTCTGAATCCTAACAGCGCCTTTGAGGCAGGAAGAAGTTCATTTCTTCTGATAATGGGGCAATAAATTCTCTTTCTCTGAAAGATTCGGGTGTCCTGTGGTTACTATCTCAGTGCAAGTACCTCATTAATTTCTTAAAAAATATCTCACATACATGGTTTCCATTTTAACATTATGTTATAACCTAAACTATACTTAAGACACTACTTTAAGAAATTAATACAGCATAACTTTCTAACATAACACATCTAATATTCATTTCAATATTTGCGAAAAGCCAATAATAAAATACCCATTTTTCACAACCTCCTGCTGTCCTCTCCAGCCTGGCTGCTCATGGGCAATATCCCCTCCTGGCAGAAATTCCCTGTGTTCCCTCCCATCCCTGTCACCTCTCCGTGGCACAGCTCCTCTCCACCGAGGGATGGGTTGTGACAATCCACATTGCCCCTCTCCCATGTTGGGATGCCCACTCTCTGCAGGGCGCTGTGGCAGAGCTGCCCTCCCTGCAGGCACAGCAGAGACAGGGCTGCTGGGACAGGATTTCACTGGAATTCACTGCTGAGAGGGGATTTGGTCTCTGCAGAAATACACAGTGTTCCCAGAGCTGTGTTTTTGTTTGCAACGTCCCCGTTCAGTGCAGGCTGTGAAAGTGTCAGTTCCCAGAGCTGTGTGACCCTCTGGGCTCCTCAGCTTTCACTGCACAGCCAGAGTGAGTCACATCTCTGCAGTGATGGAGACAAGAACTGGTGGGCACAAACCCAGCAATGTGACTGCCGTGTCCTTGGAGGGTCTGCAGGGGAGTGCGTGGGATTTCCTGTCCCACGACACCATCTGCACAGCCCATAAACCTTTTGGGAACACCAGGAAAATCTGTCCCAGTGCCCAGGCTCTGCTCCCAGTGAGGGCAGGCTGCTCTGGAGGGAGCTCCAGGGAGCCCTGGGTGTGCAGGGCCGCCCCAATCAGCCTGGGATGTGTGGGGCTGCAGGGCATGGCCAGTCCTCAGGCACACCGAGGTGCATAAGTGACTGTGCTGGTGTTCACAGGGGTCCCAGGATGAGGGAAGAGATGGGGATCTGACTCCATGTTTCAGAAGGCTTGATTTATTATTTTATGATATATATTATATTGAAACTATACTAAAAGAATAGAAGAAAGGATTTCATTAGAAGGCTGGCTAAGAGTAGAAAAAGAAAGAATGATAACAAAGGTTTGTGTCTCAGACAGAGAGTCCGAGCCAGCTGACTGTGATTGGCCATTAATCAGAAACAACCCCATGAGACCAATCCCAGATGCACCTGTTGCATTCCACAGCAGCAGATAATCATTGTTTACATTTTGTTCCTGAGGCCTCCCAGCTTCTCAGGAGGAAAAATCCTAAGGAAAGGATTTTTCATAAAATGTGTCTGTGACAAGTGACTTGTTTCATACCTGGGCTGCTGGGCTGCCCCTCTCAGAGCATCCAGAGCTCACTGAGGAGCTCACACCATCCCAGAGCAATCCCTCCTGGTTAACCAGCCTGGAATGGTGTAAAATAATCCTCCCTGCAAGGAGATTCCTTCTGGCTTTTTCCTGTCTGCCAGGTCCTGCCAGGCCCTTTCCTGGTGGGGCTGGGCTCCTCCTCTGGGACATCTCAGCCCAGCCTGCTCCTTATCCCAGGAGCTGAATAGACAAGGAGGAGAAAGAGAAAGGGAAATCACAGAATCCCAGACTGGTTTGGGCTGGAGGGACCCCAAATCCCACCCAGTGCCACCCCTGCCATGGCAGGGACGCCTCCCACTGTCCCCAGTGCCCAGCCTGGCCTCGGGCACTGCCAGGGATGCAGGGGCAGCCCCAGCTGCTCTGGGCACCCTGTGCCAGGGCCTGCCCACCCTGCCAGGGAACAATTCCTCATTGCCAAGATCCCACCCAGCCCTGCCCTCTGGCACTGGCAGCCATTCCCTGGGTGCTGTCCCTGCAGGCCTTGTCCCCAGTCCCTCTGCAGCTCTGCTGGAGCCCCTGCAGGCCCTGCCAGGGGCTCTGAGCTCTCCCTGCAGCTTCTCCTCTCCAGGTGAGCACCCCCAGCTCTCCCAGCCTGGCTCAGAGCAGCTCTTGGAGCATCTCCATGGCTCCTCTGGCCTGGTTCTAGTAGCCCCATGTCCCTGTTTTGGGGTCCCAGAGCTGGGCTCTCTCCAGCCGGGGTCTCTGGTTCTGCTGCCCATGCTGTGGGATGGCGCAGGCCTGAGCCATGGCCCAGAGCTAAGCCATGCCCTGTGCCCCCTCAGGGCTCCCCTTGCTCCCAAACCCTGCTGCTCCCCAGCTGTTCCCACTGACAGCCATTCTCTGCCTCCCTTTAATCATTGACAGCACCTCCAGCCTTCCCAGCAGGGCCTGTTTGCTCTGCTCTGTTTGACTTTCCACAGCAGCACCCACAGCAATAATGGACAGGACAATTTTTCTGCAAGTGCCTCCCAGCTGTCGCTGCCTTTCCCCACCTGCACTTCCCCAGCCCTGGGCCTGCACACTGTATTTGCCACGCCAGAATTCCATTTGGCCAGCAAGCAGTCTGAGTGTCAACATCCCCTCCACAGCAGCACCAGCACAGGGGTTAGGGCAGGAGCTGCAGGATGCTCACAGGGATGGGAAACACCTGCTCTGAGCCAGCCTGGGGAGGAGAAGCTGCAGGGAGAGCTCAGAGCCCCTGGCAGGGCCTGCAGGGGCTCCAGCAGAGCTGCAGAGGGACTGGGGACAAGGCCTGCAGGGACAGCACCCAGGGAATGGCTGCCAGTGCCAGAGGGCAGGGCTGGGTGGGATCTTGGCAGTGAGGAATTGTTCCCTGGCAGGGTGGGCAGGCCCTGGCACAGGGTGCCCAGAGCAGCTGGGGCTGCCCCTGCATCCCTGGCAGTGCCCGAGGCCAGGCTGGGCACTGGGGACAGTGGGAGGTGTCCCTGCCATGGCAGGGGTGGCACTGGGTGGGATTTAGGGTCACTCCCAACCCAAAGCTCTTGAAGATGATGAATAAATGACACTGCCTCACTTCATTCTTATTCTGACCAACATTTGTGTTCTGTACCAATCTCACATTTTAGCCCCGTGTCTGACATTCCTTTGGTATCAGCTGACCCCACACTGCCCCACCAGAGATTCAGCTGGGCTTGTGGTGATGGATTTGAAAGAGATTTCATTCCCAGGAAGGACGAAGTGTCTCTGCAGCACAACTTTCTTACCAGTAAAATCAAAACTTTCATACCTCATCTGCTCTGCAAAAGAAAAAAATGGGTCCTAAGGAGTTAAAGGAGTTAAGGAGACTGATTCTGACACAAAATCTGATCTGGGATACTCTGATGCATTCCACTGAGATATTTGTCCTCTTTGTTGTTTTAGGATCAGCCTCTGAACTCCTCTGCTTCTGTACTTTGGGATTTCACTGTCCTGTGAAGGCCCAGGGCATCTCCTTGTAACCCAGCATGAGCGGTGGGAGCCTGAGGGCGGTCACACCTTCACTGGGAGAGTGTGCTGTACCTGGGAACCGGGCATGGGCTGATGCTCTGGGCTGTCTGAGCACACAGAGCCCTCTGTTCACACCAGGCACCAGCAGCCAGAGCAGCCCTGGCTCTGGCTGAGCAGGTTCCACACATTAACCCCAGCCTGAGAACACAGCAGAGCATCAGTGAGGCCACATGGCCTGCATGTTTGGCATGGGACACACAAAGGGATACAGGGCTTTGCACATGATGAGAAACCTCCCTCTCGGAGTTTAGCTGTTTATTGCAGCCCCGAGATGTGCAGGATGTCTCTGTTTCAGGCCGTGCATCCGAAGAACGAGGCAGAGCTCTTCAGTTTTTGGTCTTGAGGCTGTTTATTGATTCTTGTCTATAAAATTTTCTTTCTGCCTAGCTGAGATCTGCTCAGCAGGGCAGCCAGCAGAACTCTGACCGCCCTCAGGGCGGTGTTGTATTTTTATACTACCAAAAAAAAGAAAAAAAAAAGCTAGACAAGTTCCCAAGTTCCTCCATCTTGTCCCCAAAACCTCTATTCCAAAAATCCTAAAATCTACATTTTTCACCCTGTGATAATTTTACTATTACACTATTTAAGCTTCTGTGACTTTCAAATCCTCATACAAAGCTGGTAATTTGCTCCACAAGTCATAATCAAACCCTCAAGCTTTCTGAGCTGTGTGCCAGAGTCTCCAAACCCCTCAGCAAGAGCCCCACCAACTCTAAACACCCCAAAAAATGTGCTAAGTTCCGACACCTCCCGAAATGCAGCGTCTGAGTCTCCCCAGACCTGCACTGGGTGTCGCAGGTTTGGGGCTGCCTGTGAACACCAAGGTGCCAGGGCAGGGGGGATGGCTTGGTGTGGAGCTCAGCTGCTCTGAGGTGAGCTGAGATGCTCTGTCAGCTCAAACAGGGAAACCTCAAACCAAATCCCAGCCCCAAACCCCCATCGCAGATCCCAAACACTTTGTTCCCTGCGGGGTGGGACCACGGGAAGTGTTGACAGCTTTTCGGGCCATGCAGAGACAAACCCTCACCTTTCCCAGGGCAGCTGTCCCAGGACTGGGCAATCCTTTCCATGGGGAAATTTCCAGGCTGGTGTCCCAGGCCTGTGCAGAGCCACAAGGTTCCCCCTGAGCTGATCTGTGACACCAGCCCCAAAGCAGCTCTCCATGAGCAGCACGGGCTCTGAGATCACTCAGCGTCACAGTGCCCATGTACTGTGATAAATTCCCCTGCATCTTTCTCCCGTCCCTTCTGGAAGCAGAATCATCTGATAATGGTTTGCCAGATTAGATTTTGACCAGTTTGATGACATCCCAGTGATTTGTTTTGGAGAAATCATTGCAGAATTGCAGCATAATGTTGTTACTGTCTCTCCTCACAGCTCTGCCCTCATTTCCTCGCGTTGTTAGTGAGATGCTTGCTGCAATATTTTCCAAAAATCCCATTAAAACAGAGTGATAAAGGAGAATGGACACACTTGGCTTTATGAGAAGGAAACTACTTCAATCTGCAGAACATAAGATCTGTTGAGGAGATCAAAACACGAGCTCTTCTAAACCTTTTCAGAATTATATCCCTGGAAGTGTTCCAGGCCAGGCTGGAGAGGCTTTGGAGCAACCTGGTCTGGTGGAAGATGGTGGAACAGGGTGAGCTTTGACATCCTTCCAAACCCAAACTGGCCTGGGATTCTATGATTCTGTATTCTGGAATTTTGGTGCCTTTAAACTTTGTGAAACAGAGTGAAGAAAAATGTGGAATTCACACAGCACTCAAGCACCTGAACCCTGCCTCCTTGATCTGGATGTGGCCAGGCAACTTGGAAACCCTGAAATGAATTTTTCCTAGGAAGGAAATCCTCCTGCAGAGCAGACCACAGCTGTCCCTGTCCCTGGAAGCCCCTGGATCCACCTGGCCCGTTTTGGGCACCTGGGAATGCTCCAGAAACCAGTGGGCTTTTCAGTGACCCTTTATTGTTGCTTTGGCAGAGCAGTGGTGTCTCCACAGGCAATGCTGTGCCCTCTGCCCTGCCAGCCATGCTGCTGGAGCTGTGCTGGGGATGGGGGCTGGAGGAGGACTGGGAGGAATGACCAGGAATGTTCCCCTCAGGAATGACCCTTGTTTGTGCAGGAGTCCCTGGCTTGGAGCTGGGTCTGGGCACTGCTGTCCTTGGGAGCAGCCAGCAGCAGGGGTGTCACAGCTGTGCCTGGCATCCCTTCCCCACCAGGGTGAATTTATTGCATCCCAGGTGCTATCCAGAATCCCTGAATATCCTGAGTGGGAATGACCAACAGGGATTATTGATCCAGAGCCCACCAAGGCCAGCCTGGGCATCCCTGGCAGCGCTGGCCAAAGGCTGCTGGAGCTGTGGCAGCCTCGGGGCCGTGCCCATTCCCTGGGCAGTGCCAGCACCCTCTGGGCAAGAACCTTGCCCTGCTGTGCAGCCTGAGCTGGCCTGGCCCGGCCCCAGGCGCTCCCTGGTGCTGTCCCTGTCCCAGAGCAGAGCTCGGAGCTGTCCCTGCGCTGCCCCTCGGGAGGAGCTGCAGCCCCGGGGGGCTCTGAGCTCAGGCTGCTCCAGCCTGGGCTGCCCAGGGCACTCGGGGCCCTCTGACCCTGCCCCAGCCCCGGGGAGCTCTGAGCTCAGGCTGCTCCAGCCTGGGCTGCCCAGGGCACCTCGGGGCCCTCTGACCCTGCCCCAGCCCCGTGTCCCTGCTCGGGGCCCTTTGAGGTGCCGCTCTCAGCCTGGCAGGGGTTTGGGCTCTGTTTTCAGCCAGGGACACCCGGGCTGTGCCCCTGAACCTCTCTGCCCTCTCCGCTCAACGTGGGCAAGCAGAAGCTGCTGTTTGCAGATGTCTCTGGGCTGTTTGATTTTCCATCCCGTGCGCTGAGAATGGAGTCTGCTCCTGTGCAGCCCCACTCCCTGTGCCCCCCTGAGCCCCCGCTGGTTATCTCCCTGATGGACCCAGCCAGCCATTAACTGTGTCAATGTTTGCCCCTGAAAGAAGAGCTCGTTTACTGGCCAGGAGGGCTGTGGGGCCATGGGATCCTGTGCGCCACTCATGGCACCACAGAATTGGCTGATTCCCCTTGGCTTTACCTGGGGCTTGTGCTGATCCCAGTTAAAGTCACCTTTTAAATTATTAATAATTATAAATTAAATAGATACTTATATATTAAATAAAATATTTAAATATTTATTTATTAAAATTTCTTAAATATATAGAAAGATATATTAAAGAATATTCATAAATTGGTATGTGAGGTCGCTGCTAGCACAAACCTTTCCATGATTTTGATCAAGTAAAAAAGCAGGTTTTAACATGAGCTGAGAGTGGAATTATGGAACCCATCACTGCTGGATGTGGTGGGATCCCAAAGGATGTGCAAAAGGATCAGACAAGTCCACAGGTGAGAGATTTTTTGTTTCCTATGAACTGCAGTGGCTGAGGTGCTGCTCTGCTCAGGAAACCTCTGAATTGATTGCCAGATGCTGGGACACCTGCCAAGGGAATGATAATCTGAAAATGACCTTCCCAAATGGCCATTAACAGCCACTCTTGGTGGCAGCAGGGCAGGATGGAGAGTTCTTTGGTTTACTCAATGGAATTGAACTCCAGGGTGGTTTGGCTGCACAGGAACCTCCAAGCCCATCGATTTCAGCCCCTCCATGGGCAGGAGCACCTTTCACTGGGGCTGGGTGCTCCAGCCTGGCCTGGAGCCCTCCCAGGGATGGGGCACAGCTGGATTTAACCGCCCCATCGCACAGTGTGAGACTGTTTGATCTTACCCCATGTGCTCCAAATGCTGCAGTCCCTGTGCTCTGTGCTCAGGCATTGCCCACACCGAGCTCCCCGCGGGGATGTCTCCCTGCTGTGCTCCCACCCAGCCTCTCTGGTGGTTTTCTGCTGAACTCCCTTTCCCAGGGGTACTGCTGAGTGTGGGGAGGGTGTGAGCAGCTTCCAGCTGTTTTCCCGTCTTTAGGAAAGCAACAGGAGCTTTCCCAGGAGCCAGCTGGGGTGGGCACAGCTCCCTTGGCACCACAGCGGGTGCTGGAAGTGTTTGTGCTTTGAGGCTGGGCCAGCGCCCATAAACTGAGCCTGCAGGGCAGAGTTCAGCGGGTCAGGGCTGGGAGGAGTGTGGGAAGGGATGTGAGGAGGGAGGGAAAAGGGCTGGAGGCTTGGTCAGGGAATCCCACAGAATCCCCAAATCCTTGGGGCTGGCACAGCCCTGCCAGCCCATGCAGTGCCAGCTGTGCCCACCTTGTGCCCAGCCCAGAGCACTCAGTGCCACCTCCAGGGCACACCTGCAGGGATGGGCACTGCAAAGCTCCCTGGGCAGCCCCTGCCAAGGCCTGAGCTCCCTTTCCATGGGCAAATTGCTGCTGCTGTCCCAGCTGAGCCTGCCCTGGCCCAGCCTGAGGCTGTTCCCTCTTGTCATGTGAAAACCTTTAAAAGACCGCATCCCTGGAGGTGCCCAAGGGAGGCCTGGCCCTGGCACTCGGTGCCCTGGGCTGGGGACAAGGTGGGGTTTGGGCACAGGTTGGACTCAGTGGTCCTGGACACTGCTCCAGTCTCAGTGATCCCAGGATTCTGTGAATTTCCTGGTGTCCATGGAGGGCAGTGCCCCAGCACAGATGGGTTTACAGAGCCGGCATTTAGGGCCAGAGGCTGCATTTTCTACAGACACCTCACGTGAGACTAACCCATTTGCTCTCCCTGGCCTGGTTCAGGCACAGAAACTCTGGTTAAATTCAGTTTCCACCCTGCAGCTGAGGGGGCAAAGATAAACTTATTGCCACCAGACATCTTGACTCGGATGGCTCCTGGGCCACCCCAGGGGACACCTGGGGCCGTGTTTGCCTTCGTGACATCCAGTTTGTTTTTATTGTGCAATATATCCTGATTTTAATTAAGCATTTGGTGTCTCACCGGTCAAGGGGAGACAGCCAGAACTTCCCCTCTGTCATTCCCTGGGAGCGATGCTGCAAGCACTCCTCTTGCAAAATTTATGACTTCCACCACAGATTTACCCTCCCAATAAAAATTATGTGCATTGCCAGCGCTGTGGCTGCAGCAGTGGCAGCCATAAATCACCGGGAGCCATAAACATGTCACCAGCAAACTATCAGGAGAAAATCCTGCCTGCTGGGAGGGCAGCATAAATGGAAATGCTCATTTGCTGCACACACTCCTCCCGCTGCTTGCGCACGGGAGCGCGGCTGGGGCTCGGCTGAGCGGGCAGGGGCTGCGTTAAAAGGGCTGCCCTGGGGACAGGGACACGGACGGGGACAGGGGCAGGGACAGGGACGGAGGCAGGAGCAGGGACAGGGGCACGGACACGGACACAGACACGGACATGGACATGGGATCTCCCTCTGCTCCTTGACACAGCTGAGCCCGAGAGACCCCAGCACCTCTGGTAAGTGCAGACATCTCCCTGAGCCCTTTGGTGGGACAATGACACGGGTGGGAGCTATGCCCCATGGCTGGCACCTCCCTGAGCCCTTTGGTGGGACAGTGACACAGGTGGGAGCTGTGCCCCTGAGCCCTTTGGTGGGACAGTGACACAGGTGGGAGCTGTGCCCCTGAGCCCTTTGGTGGGACAGTGACACGGGTGGGAGCTGTGCCCCAGGGCTGCTCCCTGAGCCCCTTGGTTGGCACAGTGACACCAGTGGTCCCCATGTCCCCAGTGCCACTCGGGTGTTCCCCATGTCCCCAGCGCCAGTTGGGTGGGCCCCATGTCCCCAGTGCCACTCGGGTGGTTCTTGTGTCCCCAATGCCACTCACTGGTCCCCATGTCCCCAGTGCCAGTTGGGTGGTCACCAAAGTGGGTGGTTGTGTGGAGGGAGGGGCTGTTGCCATCTGCTGCCATCTCCTGTGGAGCCATGGTGGTGTCCACGGGCTGTGGCCAGGTGTGCCATCCAGCTGCTCTCCCACTCCTGGGGCCATCTCAGCCGTGGGAATGTCCCTGGCCATGGTCCCTGTCCTGTCCCCAGTGTCACCAGGCAATGGGGCTCTCTGGGAGCTGCGTCCCCAGGGTCCCCCTGCTGATCTGTTGGTTTTCCAAAGCTCCAGCCCCGATCCTGCTCCCTTGGCTGAGCCCTCACCCGGTGCCTGGGCAGGCAGGGATGCTGCTGTGAGCACAGCAAGGTCTCCTCTGTGGGGAGAAGCAGAGCTCTGAGCCTGCCCCAGCCCCCAGGGCCCTGCTCCTGCCCTCACTGACAAGAACCCATAAAACACCAGCATTTGTGTTACTGCTGAGCATTAAGGTCAGAGACAGGCAAAAATCAGCAGGTGGCTTTAGAGGCATGAGAGGGAACACCGTGCCCTCCATGGGGGCTCTGCCCTGGAGCCTGGCCTCTCCTCCCAGGCAGGCTGCGCTGCTCCAGGGGAGCAGGAGCCCCTCAGCACTGGGCAGGAGATGCCCTGTGCATTGTGGATGGCTCAGCAGCCCCCTGCCAGGGCTGACACCAACCCTGAACTCGGAATCCTCCAGGAATGGGACGCGGCTGCTCCCCAGGGCTCGGCTGCACAGCAAAGGTGCAATGGCCATGCCGTGACTGCCAGCCAGGCTGGGCACCTCAGCACTGGGCAGGGACACCCTGTCCTTGGTCAGCAGCCCTTCCCAGGGCTGACACCAACCCTGAACTCAGCATCCTCCAGGAATGGGAGGCTGGCTGCTCCCCAGGGCTCGGCTGCACAGCAAAGGTGCAGTGGCCATCCCTTACTGCCAGCCAGGACATCTTTTCCAATCTGGTTCTGTGGCTCTGTGATTCTGTGACAGACACTGCTGTGAGCTGAGCTGTGAGTTACCTGCACACTCAGAAATGCACAGAAACAGGAACAAGCCTGCCTGGTTGTTTATGTATTTCACACATTATATATGTGTGCATTTATACAAGTCCCTTGCAGACACACACATGGGACATGGAGAGGTAAAACCATCTGGGAGTGGAATCTGCAATGTGTTGAGGCACATAACAAACCACAGCAGCTCAGGGGGGAGCAGAGTGAGTAAATTCTGAAGTTCTGAGTGACTGCTACACTGTGGTGGGAGTTGGACAAAGTCAGGTTTGAGGGAAGGTTTTCTTATAAGTGAAGCATCTCCTACAGACCCAGGGAGCTCTCAGCAGTCCCCTCTCTCCTTGGTGCTCCAAGAGTCTCTTTTTCCACCTCCTTATTCCTGAGGAGCTGTTGAATCTCGGTGTCTCTGAGAGTTCTGGGTGCCTGCCAGAAGCTGTGCTCGGGGTCACAGGCCTGCACACACTCGGATTTTTTAGGTTTTTAACCCAGGCCCCAGTTGCAGGAGTCAGCAGAGTTAATTCAGTGCTCAGATCACAGGATCCTGGAATGGTTTGGGTTGGAAGGGACCTCAGAGCCCACCCCTGCCATGGCAGGGACACCTCCCACTGTCCCAGGCTGCTCCAGCCCCAGTGCCCAGCCTGGCCTTGGGCACTGCCAGGGATGCAGGGGCAGCCACAGCTGCTCTGGGCACCCTGTGCCAGGGCTGCCCACCCTCCAGATGCTGCTGCATTGGCAGAAAGGGGCAGCTCTTGCCTTTGGGGGGCTCTGAGCCAGCAGTGAGGAGCAGAGGTACCATGGGCAGTTTGCTGTGGTACCACCAGGCTCTGTGGAGCATCAGGGGATGGATGCAGCAGCTGCCCCAAGCCCCCTGTGCTGCCCAGGCTCTGCTGAGGAAGGGCTCAGATTGTCTCTTCAGCACCTGGCACTGCAGGGCAGGGTGGTTCTGATGCCAACACGTGGCTCTGCCCTGCCTGCAGAAAACCAGATGGTTTGGGGTTTTCCCCAGGTCCCATTAGTAATGTGCTGCCTTTTCCCTGGAGCAGGAAGATGTCTGTCCTTGCTAAGCTGCAGGATTTATTGTCACATTAGACTCTCAAGCTGAGAATCTAATGAAGAAAATCGTATTAGGACCCTAATAAATACGTCATGGAAGAACTGTCTGTAATCAACGATGAGCTGTGTTTCAGCGAACCCTCTGGCTCACAATCCAGGCACACTGTTGTATCCTGAGGAAGGTGCAGGAGCACTGAAGTCACCAATATTTTTTTTCTTTAATTAGCTCATTTTTTGGCATTAATTAGCTCCTCTTGCACCTTTGCTGCTCTCCCCCACCCACCCAGCAGGTCACTGTGTCACTGAGGGGCTCAGGGACCCTGCAGCCTCTGCAGCACTGTCACAGGACATGCAGGATGTGCCAAGGCTCGGGGGATCATTGGATCGTTCATGTTGGAAAGCATTCTGAGGATCTCTGGCCCAACATCTGCCTCATGGCTGGGACATCTCATGGCTGTGTCCAGCTGGGTCCTGAAAACTCCGGTGCATGGAGATGTGCAGCCTCTGGGCAGTCTGCTCCAGTGCCTGATGGGGGAACATTTCTCATTTCATCCAGTCTAAGCCTCCCTCATTTCAACTCCCACCTGCTGCCTCCCATCCCTGAAGATCCCAGTCCAGCTCCTTGATGCCTCCTTGGAGGAAGATCCCTTCAAACAAACCTTCCTTTCTCAGGGCTGAACTCGCCTCTTTCCTGGATCGTTCCAGGGCGTTCTCCACCCCACCTGCGTCACTGCGATGCTGCTGAGCTGGAGCAGGCACTGCCAGATCTCTGCCAAGGCCTCCTCCCCTCTGCTCTGGACCCTGTGTGAAACACCCCCACATCCTGTGTGCCCTGTCCCCTCCAGTTCATCCCCAGGGACTCTTCCAGGGTGCTCCCCGGGCTCTGGACTTGGAACATCTTGGGCTTTGCCTTGTGCTTTGCCTTGGGCTTGCCTGTTCCCAACAGGCATCCCAGGCCCCACACAGAGCCTGTGGATGTGTCTCGGAAGGTTGCAGTTTACTGCAGCCCTGAGACACGTGCAAAGTCTCTGTTTTGGCCCGCACGTTTGAAGAATGAGTCGGAGCTCTTCAGTTCTCGGTCTCAGAGTTGTTTATTGTTCCTTATCTATAAAAATTTTTCTCCTGTCCAGCTGAGATCCGCTCAGCAGGACAGCCAGAGGCACTCTACCTGCCCTAGGGGTGGTGTTATCTTTTTATACTACAAACTACGTATAACATGTTTACAATTACGTTCCAATAGCTATCACCTGTATTAAACAGTGAGCTTCTACTCTAAACCAATCTGTAAGTGCCACCATCACAGCAGAAGATGGAGGCAGAGGAGAAGGAGAAAGAGAAGGGGAAGGAGAAGGAGAAGGAGAAGAAGAAGAAGAAGAAGAAGAAGAAGAAGAAGAAGAAGAAGAAGAAAGGGCTGGACACGCCCAAGTCCCTCCATCTTGTCCCCGAAACCCCTATTCTAAAAACCCCAAAATCTACTTTTTCATCTAGTGGTAATTTTATTATTACACAGCTTAAACTTCTGTGGCTTTCAGGTCTTCATACAAAGCTGGTAATTTTCTCCACGGGTCATAATCAAACCCACAGGTGTTCTGGGCTGTGTGCCAGGGTCTCTGAGCCCCCTGGCAGGGTCCCAGCAACTCTGGACACCCGGAGGGATGCACTGAGTTCTGACAGGCGTGCAGGGTTTTGCTCATTTATTCCCCTCTCCCTGGCAGGAAGGCTGTGGAAAGAGCAGGGCTTGGCTGTGAGTACCCCTGAAAATCCACCTTGCCCTGGGAACCATCTCCTGAGCTGAGAGCAGCAGGGTCTGAGTGGCTGGTCCTCTGTGCTGCTGGAAATTGTGGAATCCCAGGCTGGTTCAGGCAGGGAGGGGCACTACAGACCATCCTGTGCCACCCTGCCACAGGCAGGGACCTTCCACTGGCCCAGGCCGCTCCAATCTGGCACTGAACACTTGCAGGGATGGGGCAGCCACAGCTGCTCTGGGCACCCAGGGCCAGTGCCAACAGATTTTGCATTTGTTTCCAGTGTTGATCTCCTAAATAAGAAGTGTCAGGGTTAATCTTTCACAATTTTCACACCTTTTGATATCCACTTGGCATAAAAAAGCAGCCTTGGCTTAGCAGCTTGGTCGTGCTTGGGATGAGCATGGAAAAGGCGTTTGCTCACTCCACAGAGCATCTCAAACCCTGGAATTTGGGGATGACTGTGAAACAATGGAATGGTTTCCTTTTCATTTTAAAGCATTTCAAGTATTTCTTTTTTTCCCCCTCTTTATCAACAAAAGCTGTCCATCCTTTTCCTTCAGTTTGGGGTTTAGTGGGTGAACAGGAGTGTAGCTGTGTGTTTGGGGTTACATGGGTGACCAGGAGCTGTGTGTTTGGGGTTACATGGGTGACTAGGAGCTGTGTGTTTGGGGTTGCATGGGTGAACAGGAGCTGTGTGTTTCCCTCAGTTTGGGGTTTAGTGGGTGATCAGGAGTGTAGCTGTGTGTTTCCCTCAGTTTGGGGTTGCATGGGTGACCAGGAGCTGTGTTTGGGGTTTAGTGGGTGGACAGGAGCTGTGTGTGGCACCATTCCCAGCCAGCTCAGGGATCCCTGCAGAGGCTGGTGGGCAGCTGGAGGGATGTGCAGCTCCTCTGCTCAGCACAGAGTCCAGCACTGTGGGGTTTGTGTCGTTGGTTTGTTTTAGGTCTAGGCCATGTGAGAGCTGAGCTGGGATGGAGCATGACTCACACACCCCCTGGGAATTCAATGGCTCCTTCCATCAGCCTTCAGCTTTCCTCATGATGGGCATCCCGGGCCTGGAGGCCCTTCACCCCTGGATCTCCATCCCCTTCTGTGCCCTGTACCTCTCTGCTCTGCTGGGGAACTGCGTGATCCTGTTCATCGTCAGGAGGACCCCGAGCCTGCACGAGCCCATGTACTATTTCCTGTGCATGCTGGCCCTCACGGACCTGGGGCTGGCCCTGTGCACCCTGCCCACCACGCTGGGCCTCTTCTGGTTCGGCGCGCGCCGCATCGGCTTCGACGCCTGCCTCACGCAGATGTACTTCATCCACATCCTGTCCTTCATCGAGTCCTCCGTGCTGCTGGCCATGGCCTTCGACCGCTTCATGGCCATCTCGCACCCGCTGCGGCACGCGGCCATCCTCACCAGGAGCACCGTGCTCAAGATAGGCCTGGCCATCGTGCTCAGGGGCGTGCTCTCGCTGCTCCCCATCCCCTTCCTGCTCCGGAGGCTGACCTACTGCGGCAGGACCGAGCTGTCCCACTCCTTCTGCTTCCACCCCGACATCATGAACCTGGCCTGCGCCGACATCAAGGTCAACATCTTCTATGGCATGATCGTCCTCCTGTCCACCGTGGGCACGGACTTCATCTTCATCGTGCTCTCCTACATCCTCATCATCAGAACCGTGCTCAGCCTCACCACCAGGGAGGAGTGCCTGAAGGCCCTGAACACCTGTGTGTCCCACATCTGCGCTGTCCTCGTGTTCTTCATCCCCATGATTGGGCTGTCCATGATCCACCGCTTTGGGAAGAACGTCCCTCCCCTGGTGAACACCTTGGTGGCCTACACCTACCTCATCATCCCCCCTGCCCTCAACCCCGTCATCTACAGCATCAAATCCACCCACATCCGGGAGGCCCTGCTCAGGGCCCTGTGCAGGAAGCGGGGCTCTCGCTGGTAGCTTCCTCCTCCAGAGGTGCTGCCAGAAGGTGCTGATGGGCTGGGCTGTGTGTCAGAGCTCTGGGACTGGGCTGTGTGTCCGTCAGACCCCTGGGCTGGGCTGTCTGTCTGTGTGCCAGACCCCTGGGACTGTGCTGTGTGTCAGAGCTCTGGGATGGGCTGTCTGTCTGTCTGTCGGACCCCTGGGGCTGGCTCCTTGCTCAGAGCTCTTGGCCTGGTTTCCCACCCAGAGCTGGTGGTCTGCTCTCTTGGTGCTCCATCCATGCAGGTCACTGCCAGAGAAAAGAGCTGCAGATCCCCTGGGGTGCTATCCCCCAGCCCAGAGCTGTGAGCTTTCATGTTGTGTCCTGGCATGGTGCTTTCCTCCCTTCCTGCACAGAGCATTGTTGGGGGCCCAGAGCACTCTCAGCCCCTCTGAAAAATGTGCTCAGCCATCACCCATGTGTTCAGAGCGCCGTGCCCATCCCCAGTGAGAAAATAGCTGCTTGTGCATCTCTTTTGGAAGCCTTTGAGTCTTACCAGCATGCCAAGTGTAATTAATGTCCCATTCATTGTTCTGCATTGAGTGTCATGTATGTGCAGCATCTGCAATAAAATCCATCTATTCCTTGTGAAAGGTCATAAGATTTGAGGAAGCCTTTTTTGTGTCTGTATGATGCAGAAGGATGAGGTTGGAGCTGCCTAAAATCTTCAGGGTGTGCTGCAGATGAGTGGGACTGGATGAGCCAGGTGTGCCTCTGGATGGGCTTGGGGGTTTGCTGGGGCTTGAAGCTCTCCTGCAAAAAAAGAGAGTTCAAAAACATGGTAGGAATGGCTAAACTTCCTGACAGTCAGGCCCACATGGTGCTGCTGCCTTCCCCCTGAGCTCTGCTGGTGCTGGCTGTGCCCCTCAGGGATGGGAGGAGATCCCCAGGGACACCCAAAGGTGGGAGATACAGCATGCCCAGCACCTCCTTGCTCTGCTGCAGGCTGGGTCTGACCAGGCAGGCAGAAAGGTTTCATGGTTCTCCATGGTTCTCCTGGCTCCCACAGAGAAGGCTGGATGCCAGCCAGGCAGGCAGAAAGTTTTCATGGTTCTCCATGGTTCTTCATGGTTCTTCATGGTTCTCCATGGTTCTCCTGGCTCCCACAGAGGAGGCTGGGTCTGACCAGGCAGGCAGAAAGGTTTCATGGTTCTCCATGGTTCTCCTGGCTCCCACAGACAGGATAAAGTGTCCCAAAGTCACAGAACAGAATCACAGAACCACCAGGGTTGGAAAAGCCCTCTCAGACCTGTGACTGATCCCCCACCTTGTCACTCACACCAGAGCACTGAGAGCCACGTCCTGCTGAAAATATTTCACTCTCCAAATGGCAGAGCTGTAGTTCTGTTATCTCAAACCACCTTTTGGCCAGTCTGGAGCACGGTGGAGATGAAGCAACAGTCAGTGTTTGCCTGGGAGGGATGAAGCTGCAAAGGCACCAGGACAGGATCCCAGCCCTGGACTGTCCTGGTTTTGCCTGGCACTGAGCACTTCACCAGCCCAGATCAGACTCTCTGTTCTGCTCCACATGTGCTGTAGCTGGAGAGAAAAAAAACTGAGAGAAAAAAATGATGCGGAAACAGCTCCATAAAGCAGCAGCAAGAGGGCTGGGAGGATTCCTGAGGGGAGGATTCCCAGGCCGCTGCCTGCTCAGCGCTGTGCTCATTATCTATCTCACTGTGTCCCAGGGTCCCTGCCCAGGGTGAGACACCAACAACCAGGAGCTCAGCCTGGGGAGCAGCTCCCACTGGCACTGGGAAGGGGACAGCTCTGCTCAAATGCCTCTGACCTAAACTGGAGCTTGCAGGAGAAATGA
Source organism: Melozone crissalis (assembly GCF_028551555.1). Taxonomy (NCBI): domain Eukaryota; kingdom Metazoa; phylum Chordata; class Aves; order Passeriformes; family Passerellidae; genus Melozone; species Melozone crissalis. The sequence goes on along the minus strand of NW_026535952.1, from coordinate 367,493 downwards.
ACAGAAGAGAACAACAACCAGGAGAGGAGAGCTTTACTGTGGAGAGGCCTGGCCCGCAGCATCCTCACACGGGACTCTGAAATTGAGAATTCTGAGAAGATTCTGAGTCTGCTCCCATTGTGAAAACTTCCAGAGTTCATCCCTGGATGCCCGTGTTTCCTGGCTGCCGCTGTTCTCCAGGCAAACAAAAACCCTGAGGAGCCTCTGCCACAGTAAGGAAATGTTTGTGGGGAGTTGGAGGGCAAAGTGTGGGGCATTTATCAGCACATCTGTCAGCACAGCTGGAGAGCAGGGTGAAGGGGCAATGAAAGACGGAGAGAGAAAGGTTGGAGGGGAAAGGGAAGGGAAAGAGGGAGAAGGCAGAGAAGGAGAAAGAAGGAGAGGAAAGATGGGAGAGCTGGGGTGGTTCAGCCTGGAGAGGAGAAGGGAGAGCTCAGAGCCCCTGGCAGGGCCTGCAGGGGCTCCAGCAGAGCTGCAGAGGGACTGGGGACAAGGCCTGCAGGGACAGCACCCAGGGAATGGCTGCCAGTGCCAGAGGGCAGGGCTGGGTGGGACATTGGCAATGAGGAATTGTTCCCTGGCAGGGTGGGCAGGGCCTGGCACAGGGTGCCCAGAGCAGCTGGGGCTGCCCCTGCATCCCTGGCAGTGCCCAAGGCCAGGCTGGGCACTGGGGACAGTGGGAGGTGTCCCTGCCGTGGCAGGGGAAGGGACAGGACCAACTTTAAGGTTCCTCCCAGCCCAAACCATTCCATGGCTCTTCAATGAGGTGGGGATTGGTCAAAGGTGTGACTCAATGACCCTAGATTTCCAGCCTCAGTGATTCTGTGGGTTACTGCTGGGGGTGCTGTCTGGATCCCCCTAGGAAAATAAATCTGCATTTCCTGGTGTTTCAAAGACATGGGTGCAGCCTCCATCTCTGCAGAAATCCAGGCCCTCACAGCACCTGCTCTGCCCACCAGCAATCCCAAATCCTGAGCCACTCATGAAAACCTGACTCATTTATCAGTGCCAGAGAATTAGAGACGAGCTGCAGCACCAGGGGTTGTTTCAGTGCCTGTCCCACAGCCCCACTCCCTCAGGGAAATGATCAGGAGGGCAGGATTTTCCAGTGGGACTCGGGTAACTCCATCAGGGCTGGCAGCTGAGGTGCCTCAGTACCTGCTGGTGATTTCTGAGGCTCCGTGTTCATTCTGTTTGTGTCTAAAGCCAAGTGCTTGGCTGACAGCGCCATCCCTGGAATAGATTTTGGGCACAGTGACAGCAGCAGTCCTCCCACACTGAGTGTAAATCGGGTATAAAAAGCTACAATGTGAGTGCTCCTTGTTATACATCCGAGATGGAAAAGCCCCACACCAGGAGAATAAAGCCTGATGCTATTTCAGTTCTTCAGCACAGATGTGCAGTAAAAACCCCATGTTTCACAACCCAACATTACTTATAGAATTACTCCATTAATAACCTGCAGGGCCTGCCATAAAACCACTTTGCATGGTTGATTTGCACAGACTGGGCACAAAGGAATAACCAGGAAGCTCAGGATGAGCCTGACCTTGTGCTGCCCATCCAGGGCAGGAGGGATGGTGGGCTCATTCCAGCTACTGGCTTGCTGCCTGAAAATAGAAAGGTGCCTAAAGCAAAGCTTTTTCTGTATCTTCAGGCCATCATCTTTGGATCACAGCACTCCTGGAAAACCTACAAATACAGAATAAGGTAAATAATCTGATTGTTTTCTTCTCCAGATATTCTGATTTTTCCATACATGTTTTTCATAGGATGAAAATCCAGTTTGTATGTGCAAAAACATTTGAAAGATCCCTGTCTTCCTGTGCCTGTGAGCTGTTCTGGGGAGGGCTGGGTCGTGGGAGGCAGCACTGCCAGCTCCAGCCTCACTGAGCACATTTCTGACAGGCCACCACAGAACATATGGAAAAAATCAGGCAGCACTGAAGTATTACAGAAAGCACTAAAAATCTGCCGGGTTTTTTTGTTATAATTTTTAATTTTATCCTTTAAAAAGAAAAGCATACAAGTTCAGCTGATGGGTTTATAATTGAAAAGGTTGATTTTACGGTGTTCCGCCTTTTAGAGAATTCAGGCAATTCCTGAACTCAAATGTCAGCATTTTGTCAGCGCATATGTCGTTGCACAGAGCCATAACGGGGTAAAAAACCCGGAGAGGAGCTGCTCCATCAGCGTGGGAGCTCTGAGCATCCCCGGAACGGCCCTGTGGGATCGCGAGCCATGGGAAAGGGCTCGTAAAATAAAACGTCCCCTTTGTGTTTCCCTCGCAGCAGAAGGCGCCGGGCCTGGCATGAGCGTCCCTGGGGGCCATGCCCTTCTCCAACAGCTCTGAGCTCAGCCCGTCCTTCCTGCTGGCCGGCCCGCCGGGGCTGGAGGGGGCCCACTCCTGGCTGCCCGCGGCGCTGTGCGCGGCCTACGTGCTGGCCGTGCTGGCCAACGGCGCCGTGCTGCTGGCCGTGCGCGCCGAGCCGGGCCTGCACGCGCCCATGTACCTCTTCCTGTGCATGCTGGCCGCCATCGACCTGGCGCTGGCCTCGGCCACCGTGCCGCGCACCCTCTGCCTCTACTGGCTGGGCAGCCGCCGCATCGGCTTCGGCGCCTGCCTCACGCAGATGTTCCTCATCCACGCGCTCTCGGCCGCCGAGTCCACCGTGCTGCTGGCCATGGCGGCCGACCGCTACGTGGCCATCTGCCACCCGCTGCGCCACGCCGCCGTGCTCGACGGCCGCGCCACGGCCAAGGTGGGGCTGCTGGCCCTGGCGCGCGGCGTGCTCTTCTTCCTGCCGCTGCCCCTGCTGCTGCTGCCGCTGCCCTTCTGCGGGCCCCGCCGCCTGTCCCACTCCTTCTGCCTGCACCAGGACGTGATGAACCTGGCCTGCGCCAACACCACCCCCAGCGTGGTGTACGGGCTCACCGCCATCCTGCTGGTCATGGGGCTGGACGCCGTGCTCATCTGCCTCTCCTACCTGCTCATCCTCAGGGCCGTGCTGCGCCTAGCGGCCTGGAGGGAGCGGCTCAAGGTGTTCGGCACCTGCGTCGCCCACATCTGCGTGGTGCTGGCCTTCTACGTGCCCCTGATCGGGCTCTCCGTGGTGCACCGGTTCGGCAAGGACCTGGCGCCGCTGGTCCACATCATCATGGGCAACGTCTACATCCTGGTGCCCGCCGTGCTCAACCCCATCATCTACGGGGTGAGGAGCAAGCAGATCCAGAGGACGATCCTGAGCTTGATCCGTGTCACTGACAGAGCTCGCCGGTGACCCGAGCCCAGCCACTGCCCCATGCCCTCACCCTGGCTCACCTGGTTTTACATCAGAGCCTTTGGTGCCGGACTCTGAGCCTGGTGGTGCTCTGAGGGGCGGCCACCAGGCTTGTAAACTCCTCCCGAGAGTGTTGGCCCTCACCAAACTCAGAGAGAAATGACTGCAGTGATCTGAATCCAATCCCAATCTCACCAAACTCAGAGAGAAATTACTGCAATGATCTAAACCAAATCCCACTCTCACCACAGAGAGAAATGGCTGCAATGATTAAATCCAATCCCTATCACACCAAACTCACAGAGAAATGACTGCAATGATCTAAACCAAATCCCAGGCACACCAGACTCACAGAGAAATTACTGCAATGATCCAAACCCAATCCCAATCTCACCAAACTCACAGACAAATGACTGCAATGATCTAAACCAAATCCCACTCTCACCAGACTCAGACAGAAATGACTGCAATGATCTAAACCCAATCCCAATCTCAGCAATCTCTGGGAGAAATGACTGCAATGATCTAAACCCAATCCCAACCTCATCAAACTCAGAGAAATGACTGCAATGATCTAAACCCAATCCCAATCTCAGCAAACCGATGGGGAAATGACTGCAATGATCTAAACTCAATCCCACCCTCACCAAACTCACAGAGAAATGGCTGCAATGATCTAAACCCAATCCCAGTCTCACCAAACACAGAGAGAAATGACTGCAGTGATCTAGACCCAATCCCACCCTCACCAAACTGAGAGAAATGACTGCAATGATCTAAATCCAAGCCCGACCTGGCAGGATCCACAAGAAGGGAAAAGTGACTCCACAAACTTCACAGATGTCCCAACATTGCTCCTCTTGGTTCCCTTCTCACCTCTAACTGTGGCAGAGCAGAGAAAATGCTGGATGGTTTGGGATAATTTAGTTAATTCCTTGTTTTCACATTGAGTACAGTCACATACCAGAAGTTTTGCCAGAAAGTTTGCATGTAGCATCATTCTTTAAGTAAAATAATTCCAGGACACCTGTCCAAAGTGACATTACAGATGCAGAAACACATCTCAGAGAAAGAACATCCACCTCTGTGGTCTCATTCTGACCTGCTGGGTGCTCTGTCAAGACCCCTCAACCTCCTCATAGCAGATACTGTGGAAAAACTTCAGACTCAGAGTTACTGGTAGCAATTGTAAAAAATAATTCAGATTAGTAATTGTATTCAATAAAATGAAAACATCTCAAGGGAAAAAAATAAGCAAGTTGTAAATGTCAGTGATGATTCCAAGCTGAAGGAAGTGTCGTTGCCAAGCCAAAGGTGTTCCACACTGGGAATTCCTAAAACGGGCTCCTGTCACTAGCACCACTGAGCAGAGTGTGGCACCATCCCCTGGCACTTGGAGAGGTGTGGATGGATTGATGGGAACCCTCTCAGTGCTCTCATTACCAGGAGCTGTGGTTTCACACTCGAGGTGGAATCAGGGCTGTTCCCATGGGGGCAGACACAGAGATGCCTCAGGGAGGGGCTGCAGGGCTGAGCTCCCCTTTGGTCACCGTGGGTTTGGCTGCCCAGGGGTGGCACCGGGCCCTGCCAGACCTGTGTGGGGAGCTGCAGCAGCCCTGCTCCGACCTGCACTCCATCAAACCCCAGGGTCTCTGTTAGCATCCCAGAACCTCCAAATCCCCGGGGCTGGCACAGCCCTGCCAGCCCGTGCAGTGCCAGCTGTGCCCACCTTGTGCCCAGCCCAGAGCACTCAGTGCCACCTCCAGGGCACACCTGCAGGGATGGGCACTGCAAAGCTCCCTGGGCAGCCCCTGCCAAGGCCTGAGCTCCCTTTCCATGGGCAAATTGCTGCTGCTGTCCCAGCTGAGCCTGCCCTGGCCCAGCCTGAGGCCGCTCCCTCTGCTCCTGTCCCTGTTCCCTGGCAGCAGAGCCCGACCCCCCCGGCTGTGCCCTCCTGGCAGGGCCTTGTGCAGAGCCACAAGGGCCCCTGAGCCTCCTTTGCTCCAGCCTCAGCCCCTTCCAGCTCCTCAGGGATTCTGCAGCCCCTTCCAGCTCCTCAGGGATTCTGCAGCCCCTTCCAGCTCCTCAGGGATCCTGCAGCCCCTTCCAGCTTCCTCAGCCATTCCCCATGGACTGGCTCTCCAGGACAGAGGCCAGCTCCCAGAGCTCAGGGCCCTTGTCCCTTGTCCATCTCTAGATGGGAGGTGTCACCAAAGGCTCTGCCAGGCCCCAGTGCTGCAGTCTTTGGTGCAGTTTGGTGCAGTTTCTTCCCAGTTCCAGCCAATGCTGAGAGCAAAACAAGCCTCATTTTTTGTAGTCTGTGCTGGTACAGCTTCAGTCTTGGCATAACCTTTTCTGCTAAATCCAACCCCAATTTATTTCAAAATAAATTCTTTCATTTAGGCGAGTTGCAAACGGTTCTCATCTGGGACTTCAAGGCAATTCTGCCCCCTGTCATTTTTGGCATATTCTGGTTTAATAGAGCTTGGAAGGGTAAAAATAATCCGTAAAAATGAAAACAATCTGTACCTGCCTAATGTGATTTGGGAAATGTGAATGAATTTTTCAGAGGCATTATGGGTCTAAACCCTTTTCAGGTGGCCATGGCACTGAGAAATGGCTCCTGCTCATTCCCCATATGTTCCTTTATTTCCTCTTGTGCTGAGAAAAAAAAAAATTAATAAAGAAAAATGAATGAACCACCCCGGAATGCTGTATTGTATTTTCTAGTCATTTATTTCTCAGAGAGTTAATAGAGGCTGGGAGCAGGAAGGCATGCTGGATTGATTTCTCCTGGGTGCAGATAAAACTCACTCGCAGCTTGTTCTCCAAAGTTTAGTCATTGCTTTGCTGGGGAACAGAACATGCTGGAACGTGGCACTTGTTCACAAAGCACACAGCAGCCACCTTCCTCCTGGGACGGCCAGTGCTGAGGGCCCAGGGCACCTCTGCAGCAGAAGGAAAACTTCAAATACCCCGTGGGCACACCCAGCCCACATCTCCTCTGTGAGCAGGGCCAGAGACAGCCGGGGCTGGCCCAGCTCAGCTGGGAAGGGTTGGGCTCATTCACTGCAAAGGGAAGGGTTAGAGCGAGGAAAAAGGAGGATGGGAGAGGTGGCAATAGAGGCAACAAGGACACACACGGGGCTGTAGCAGTGGGAGATCTCCTAGAACATCTCCTGGCATCCTGTCTTCTCCTAGATCTCCTCTGATCTCCAAGTATTCCTTTCCCTCTCCCTCTCCCTCTCCTCTCCGCATCCAGCACCAAGTGAACTGGACAAACACGATTCAGGTTCCCAAATCTGCCTCCTTGCATCATCATCCTCCCTCTGTGCCATGGGTTTGGTGCTCCTGACTTCCCTCTCCACGCCTGGGTTAGAGCTGGGGATGAGAAGCAGCCGAGCAGGAGTAGAGAGCAGGTTGCTGTTGTTTGGAAAGGATCATTAGTACATACTGCAACAGTCTCAATTGCAAACCCAGCAATTAACCCCACATTTACCCTTGAGCTGCCCAGAGCAGGGCAATGGAGCTGGGGAAGGGTCGGGTGGGGATCAGGGAACAGGGACAGGAGCAGAGGGAGCGGCCTCAGGCTAGGCCAGGGCAGGCTCAGCTGGGACAGCAGCAGCAATTTGCCCATGGAAAGGGAGCTCAGGCCTTGGCAGGGGCTGCCCAGGGAGCTTTGCAGTGCCCATCCCTGCAGGTGTGCCCTGGAGGTGGCACTGAGTGCTCTGGGCTGGGCACAAGGTGGGCACAGCTGGCACTGCATGGGCTCCTGGCAGGGCTGTGCCAGCCCCGGGGATTTGGGGGTTCTGGTCTAGTGGAAGGTGTCCCTGCCCATGGCAGGGGGGTGGAACTCAATGATCCATCAGGTTCCTTCACACGCAAGCCCTTCTATAATGCTATGATGGCTCTTAGATCTCCTCCAAATCAAAACACTGGCACAAACCAGGTACAGAACAGCAAAACAGCCCTGTTTGCGAGTTTATTGTCACTGAGTGGGTTAAAAACTGCCACCTTCTCTGGCTCCTGTCTCCAATTAGGCTGAGGTATCGGGGAGATGCAGAGCTCCCTGCTGGGATTGGTGTGTCAGGCAGAAAAACACCTCAGGTCTCTGCAGAGCAGAGTCCCCTGGAGGGGCAGGTGGGTGCTCAGGGCTGGGGCAGCGATCCTGCTCCGCAGGAAGGGCCATGGGGCCATGGGCAGCCCCACACTGCCCTGGCCTGGCAGCTGTGTCCCCTCTGCTCCCCACAGAGGAGTGAACCTTTAGGTAGAGCACCATCAGCAGAGGCAGCTGCCTGGGAGGAGCAAAGAGGAAAACTGCCAGGACTTGCAATTCCTGTGACGTTTAAATGCACATGGGAAAAATGGGGAATGTCCCCAGGGTGCAGGTGGCCCCCAGCCAAAGCAGCTGGGAGGGTTCCAGCTCCAGCTGGGACTGGTGGCAGTGCTGGGATGGTCACAGGGTGACAGGGGTGACACCTGTGGGGATGCAGCAGCGCCAGAGCCCTGCCCGGCTGCATCAGAGCCTGGGGATGTCCACGAGACCAGAACCCCCAAAATCCCTGGGGCTGGCAAAGCCAGCAAACCCCCAAATCCCCGAGGCTGGCACAGCCCTGCCAGCCCATGCAGTGCCAGCTGTGCCCACCTTGTCCCCAGCCCAGAGCACTCAGTGCCACCTCCAGGGGACACCTGCAGGGATGGGCACTGTAGGGCCTGGCTCTGTTCTGGGGCACTGCCCATCCTCTGCTGCCTGCAGGTCTCCATCAGGTGCTGGAAGGTTCCATGTGACGGTGTTCACTGGGGTCTGAGGATGAGGGAAGAGACGAGGATCTGACTCCATGTTTCAGAAGGCTGATTTATAATTTTATGATGTATATTACATTAAAACTATACTAAAAGAATGGAAGAAAGGATTTCCTCAGAAAATCCTTCTGGAAGGAATGCAAGGAATTTCCTCCTGCCCCATCTGCACCTGTTCCTGCCCCATCTGCACCTCCTCCTGCCCCATCTGCACCTCCTGCTGCCCCACTCTGAGCCCCATTGTGTGAGCAGCTCTGGGACAGGGTTCTCATCCTCCCCCAGCACAGGGCAGCCTGACGCACGGGTTCTGACTCGATCTCTCTAAAGGCTTTTCCCACCTTTCTGACTCTGTCTGTGCCTCAATCTGTGCTCAGTTTCCTGCAGCTGTGGCTAAACTCCACGAGGGATGGCACTGTGAGTGCTCGGGGAGGAATCTCCCTCCCTAGCCCGAGTTTAAGAGATCCATCCGTGCAGAAATCCCTTGATTCTCTGCTCTGTCACCACTGCCCAGGAGGCTTCATCAATGGTGGGATGAAAGTTGGCATAAAAGCATTCACAATCTGACTTCTGCACCCCTGGGAATGCAGAGCTCACCCCTCACAGGAGTCAAACTCCTCACTGCTAAAATCCTTTCACAATCTAAATAAAAATCCTCTCATGACTAATTATTTTCCCTGTAAGGCTGAGTAGTTGTGAAAGACCTTCCTGCAGCAGATCTCATCTCACGCAGAGCGCTCCTGCACTGTGTGGCGGCATTTAAAGCCCCATAAGAAGGGGCATTCACACCTCTCCTTCCTGCCCCACAGAGGCTCTGCAGGAACGTTTCCTCCTGCCTGAACTCCCCTGAATAAACCAGCACCACCTTCCCACCCTGTTTGAGATCACTCCCAGGCCTGTTTAGCTCCTGGTGCCAGCCCAAGGCAGCCCCACAGCAGCTGCAGCTGGACACGGGGGCTCACTCAGGAGCTCTTGGCATCATCTGACACAGCAGATCAGCCAAATGAGGAGGAGGAGGAGAAGGAGAAGGAGAAGGAGAAGGAGAAGGAGAAGGAGAAGGAGAAGGAGAAGGAGGGGAAGAAAGAAGAAGGAAGAAGAAGAAGAAAGAAGAAGAAGAAGAAGAGGAAGAAGAAGAGGAAGAAGAAGAAAGAAGAAAGAAGGAAAGAAGAAGAAGAGGAAGAAGAAGAAGAAGAAGAACAACAACAACAACAACAACAACAACAAGGACAAGAACAAGAACAAGAAGAACAAGAAGAACAAGAAGAGAATCAGCCTGGGATTCCTGGGGGACCCTGTGGAGGGGGATGCAAAGGCATTCCCTGGCAGCCTGGAGGGAAGATGCTCAGGCAGCTTCTGTTTGAGTTTGGATATAGAAGATCTGTTTCAATATTTGTATTTAAGGCAGAGCGATCTGGGCTTTTTTTCTGGGCTGCTTTCAGCTGCCAGCTCTGGACAAGCACGAGCTCCCTCTGGCAGTGCTGCTGTGGGGGCAGTGGGGATCAGTGGGGATCACAGGGAGGGTGCCCTGTCACCCTTTTCCTTGTTGGGGAGAGCTGTGCTCACCATTTATCCACAGCAGGGGTGGCACACACTGCCCGTGGCTGTGCCAGCTGTGCCAGCTGTGCCATGGTGCCATCAGTGGCTGTGACAGCCGCCTGAGACCGCTCCCCTCAGAGCAGGGCCCTGCACCAGGGCCAGGCACCCCTGAGGAAGGACAATCCCTGCCATTGTCCACCCTGCCCAGGTGGGTAAATGGGGCGAAATCCCTCGGGGTCTCTGCTGCCCACAGTGACCCCAGGTGTGCCACAACGTCTCTGTTCCCAGCCTGGCGCTCGAAGAAGGAGTCAGAGCTCTTCAGTTCTCATTATCAAGGTTGTTTATTGTTCCTTATCTATAAAATTATTTCTCTGGCCTGCAGAGGTCTGTTCAGCAGGTCAGTCAGAGGCACACTGACACCCTCAGAGGTGGTGTTGTATTTTATGCTAAAAACTACATGTTCTTTATTTACAATTCCTTCCCAATACCTATCACCTGTGTTAGACAGTGAGCTTCTACTCTAAACCAATCCCAAAGTGCCACCATCACAGCAGAAGATGGAGGCCAAGAAGGAGAAGGAGAAAGGCTGGACGCACCCAGATTCCTTCATCTTGCTCCTTGAATCCCCATACCAAAAACCCCAAAAATCCATTTTTCACCCCGTGACAAACTAATTATTATTCTACTTAGAGTTCCGTGGCTTGCAGATCCTCATATAGGGTTGGTAATTTTTTTTCCATGGGTCATAATCAAAGGCACAGGGGTCCTGGGCTCTGTGCCAGGGTCTCTGAGCCCCCTGGCAAGGGTTTGGGCACTCCAGGACAGCCAGGGGGATGTCCTGAATTCCTTGATGTCCTGAATTCCAACAGAAACCTTCTCTTCCAGCATGCAGAAGACACTCCCTGAGCACAGGGAGCTGCCAGAGCTCTCCCCTCCAGGAGAGGGTGGTGTAGTTATTGCTGATTTCATTCCTCCTGGAAAACTGCAGTTTGTACAGCCGAGCCCAAACCTGCCGCCCCTGGGCTGGCAGATGTCCCCAGAGCTGCTTTTTGGCTGGCAGATGTCCCCAGAGCTGCTTTTTGGCTGGCAGATGTTCCCAGGGCTGCTTTTTGGCTGGCAGATGTTCCCAGGGCTGCTTTTTGGCTGGCAGATGTTCCCAGGGCTGCTTTTTGGCTGGCAGGTGTTCCCAGAGCTGCTTTTGGCACCCACAGGCTGCTGGGTGCCTGGCACAGCCTGGCTGCCCTGCCTGGGCTCCCAGCTCTGGGAGGCACAAACTGCCTGGCACAGAGGCGCTTCCCCAGCCTCTGTGCCAAGGGTATTTTTGGGGAAGGAAAAGATTGTCATGGGGCTTTTTTGCAGAATGGAGGAAAAATAGAGGTGCAAATTATTAAAAAAAAAAAAAAAAATAGTGACAGGAATAGATGTGAAGTGGGGATGGGGCTCCCTGCCAGCAGAGAAGATGTGCTCACAGCACCCGCCCAGCAGGGATCCAGGAATCTCCTCCACAAGGCACTGACCCCACACCCAGGTCTCCAGGGCAGGGACGTCTCCAGGTGACCCCAAGCCAGGTCCTGGTGTGTGCACAGGGTTCTCCTCTGGGCCTGGCAGGCCAGAGCAAGGAGCAGGGGCCTCCCAGCATGTCAGAGCCCAGGACATCCCTCTGGCTGCCCTGGATGGCTCCAGACCCTGCCAGCGGGCTCAGAGACCTTGGCACAGAGTCACAGCACCCCAGTGTGCCCATTCCCCCTGCGAGGGATTCATTGGGAGCATCTGGCTGTGGGATTTGGGGCGTCCGTGGTGTGTGGGCTCCCCAGCTGGAGCCACTCGGGCACAGTCCAGAGCAGGGCCCTGCCCGTGGCTGGGGGAGCAGGAGGAGCTGTCAGGTCCCTCCCAGCCCGAACCATTCCCTGATTCCACTGCTCTCCTGTCCCCAGCTGCCCCTTTGCTGCCTGCCCTCACACCCTGCAGGGGAAGGAAGGGGAAAGCTGCAGGTGTGTCCCTGTTTGGGTCTGTGCACCCCTGGCACTGTAGGGCTGTGTGACGGTGTTCACAGGGGTCCCAGAATGAGGGAAGAGACCAGAATGTTGACTCCATGTTTCAGAAGGCTTGATTTATTATTTTATAATATATATTACATTAAAACTATACTAAAAGAACAGAAGAAAGGATTTCATCAGAAGGCTAGCTAAGAATAGAAAAAGAAAGAATTATAACAAAGGCTTGTGTCTCGGCTCTCTGTCCGAGCCAGCTGACTGTGATTGGCCATTAATCAGAAACAACCACGAGACCAATCCCAGATGCACCTGTTGCATTCCACAGCAGCAGATAACCATTGTTTGCATTTTGTTCCTGAGGCCTCCCAGCTTCTCAGGAGGAAAAATCCCAAGGAAAGGATTTTCATAAAAGATGTCTGTGACACAGGAGAGGTGCTGAAAGGGCTCAAGCCTCCAATGCAGAACGTGACTTTGGGCTTGTAAGGAAAAAAATGAAAGTGAGATATAAAATGCCCCTCAAGCTGGCACTAAGGAGCTCCTGACCTGCCTCCTGCTCTTTTTAGGGGCTGCTGTGGGAGAAGTTGAACTTTTCCAGCCCCCAGCATCCAAGGAAGCCACACTCGATCTCTCAGTGTAGACAGGGAACTGGGCATTGTTTAGTGGAGGGCTGAACCCCTCAGCATGCCATGAGAAATGGATCTGGTGCATTTTCAACTGCCCCATGTCTCAGACAGAGCCCCAGACATCTGTGCCTCACTCCTCACTCCAGCAGCTCAGTAATCAGCTTGATAAGTTAAATTAGCAGACAGCTTTCCAGCGTGCTCTAATGGCCTTCAGCATGAAAATACAGATTTAAGTGTTTGAATCTGAGAGTGCAAACTCAGACCAGCACGGCATCCTCATCCTCTGCAGCACCCCAAAAACAAGCAGGTGATTTATGCCCCCAGCCCGGGCGCTGCTGTGCTGGGAGCAGAGATCCTCAGGCATGGGCAGCTCCTGCCCTGGGCAGCCCCAGCCCTCACAGCCAGAGCCAGTGGGGCCAGAGCAGCCGGGGCACTGTGAAAAACGCCAATCACTTGGTTTTAACGTTTTAAAGTTTAATAGTAATAAAATGGTTATAAAAATAGCAATATAATCAGAGGAATAATAATTTGGACAATTTGGATTAGGACAATATGAGACCATAAAAACAAAGAGTTACAGACAGTCTGGGTACCTTTTCTGGGCAAAATAAGCCCGAAAAAGGCCCCACGTTAACAGAGGATTAATCCTTAAAAACAATAACCTGTTGCATATTCATACACCTCATCCATGATGCATAAATTCCATTCAAACACAGGATTCTGGCTGGGCAGTGTCAGCTCCTTCCTCTGAATCCTGATGGGCGTCTCCAGGGCGGAGCAAAGCAGGAAGAAGTTCATTTCTCCTGATAATGGAGCAATAAATTCTCTTTCTCTGAAAGATTCAGGTGTCCTGTGGCTGCTATCTGGTGTGAGTCCTTTTTTAGGAAAAAAGTATCTTACATAGCATAGTTTCTATTTTAACATTTTTGTTATAACCTAAAACTGTATTTGACACACTACGTAATTAATACAGCATAACTTTCTAACACAACACATCTAATATTCATTTTAATATTTGCCAAAAGCCAATCATAAAATAGGCATTTTTCACAGCCACAGCTGGGGCTCCGTGAGCCTGGGGGGCTTTTCCAGCCTCAGTGGCTCTGGGATTGGGGTCACTGCAAGAGCCTCACGCTCCCTTCTCCACGCGCTTGGCAAGAGTCAGGCTTTGACAAGAGCTTGACCAGAGTCAGGTTTTCCATGGCAGAACTTTGTGCAGAGAGGGCTGGGGAGGCCTGAGGAGAAGGAGAGGGGTGCCCTGTGTGCACAGCAGCCCTCAGCTGGGCAAAGAGAGGTGCAGGGGATGCCCTGTGAGGCTGAGCCGGAGCAGAGGCTGGGCAGAGCTCCAGAATAAAGCAGGGATTCATTCAAAGCATCTCCTCCATGGATGCACCTTGGGCAGCACCAGAGCCCAGCCAGGGCTGCACCCAAGATGAACCAAAATGGCCCCAAAATGCACGGCCGGGCACGGGGTCTGTCCCTGGGATCAGTTCTGCTCCATTTGCACCTTGCAGTTCATTGTCCCATTCCAGCTTTAGCCCAGGCAGTCCCACCCTGCTTGTTTTTCTCTCTGCAGCCCACGGGGTTTGTGCTCCTGGGCTGAGATTTGGGTCATTTGTCCTTGGTGCCCAGCTGGAGCAGGAATTGTTTTGTGTCCCTGCTCTGGGCACAGAGCTCACCATCCCACAATGTGAACCCAGAGCCACACACCAAAGCAGCACAGAATGTGAAAAATAGAAAAGCTCAAACCTGAGGCATCAGAGGCAGATGCCATGCAAACACTGCAAACAAACTCAAAGAGCAGGAGGGTCTGGTCTCTGGGTCACTGTGCAGGCAGTGAGATCCTGCACTCACCCCAAGGCGGGTGAGACTCAGGGGCAGGAGAGAAGCTCAGCAGCAGCTCAGGAATGTGATTGCTGCAGTGTGTGGGTCTCTGCTGCAGAGAATTGGGGCTGGAAGGGCACTGACAGAGGGGAGGAGGCACGGGGGTGGAACAATGAGGCAAATCAGCTCTGACAGGTCCCTCTGGGGCCTCCAACCTTCCTTCCTCCAAAGCCACCGAGGGATCAGGAACCTTTTCACATCCCCGTGCTGTTTCTGAGGGGTTTGCAGCTCTGCTGTGTTGCCATGACACCAGAGAGTGGCAGTGGGGGGGGAGAAGGTTGGGATGCTGCAGGTGCCCTCCCTGCAGCCTCACCTGCTGCTCTGGCCAGGGGCATTGAGAGCATCCCAGCAAAGCTGCAAGGATCCCTCTGTGCCACAGGCAAGGAGAGTTTCTGTCCAAATATCCCCGAGGCATGACACAGCATCAAAAGCTGAAACAGGCGCTGCAGGAGCAGAGATTCTCTGGGCAGGCGGGAATTTCCACTCAGTTCCTGGAGAAAACAACATCTTTATTTACCTCCCAAGGCCACGAGGCGTGTTTTAACCATCAGAGCAGTGCGGTGGCAGTGCCCTCCTGCAGCAGTGCCAAACACAGCGCGCACATCCCAGGGCAGCTGGTGCTGGCATTGCACTCCAGCCCCACCAGCTCAGCTCCTGAAATGCCCCTGAGCTGCCACTCCTGGCAGAATTCCCCTGAGAGGTGTAAATTCCTGCTATAAATACGTGAAAACAACCCGGCAGGGGCAGCACAGAGCTGCCTAAGGAGTATTTCTGGCTTGTGCTAAGGAGTGAACTGGGGACTTTCTCTGCTCCAGCAATTTTGATAAGTGTTGGGATAAGGCCAAGATAAAAATAATTACATGTGATAGTCCCCTGGTTCACCTGCTCCTGACTAACCTTTGAATAAAAATTCTCTAAAAGATGCTGGGAGTTGCAGTCGGCACAGATTTGCTTCAGGTGTGATTTAGAAAGGGTGGAACACTCCTGAGTCCCTCTGAATGCAGCTCAGGAATGGTGGGACGTTCAGCCCAGCAGGATGATGGATTGTGCTCCCACAGCATCACAAAGCTGTGGTGAATGAGCTGCACATGCTGCTGCCTGGGGCAGAAAGGAAGGGAACGTCCACAACAGCAGCAGAGAGTAATCACTGAGCAGAACTCAGGAGAGCAGGATTGCTCTGTGGCAAAATGGGTAGGGAAATGCACTGGGAAAGTGTTAAATTATAGAAATCACAGCTGTGGGAGATGGCACCTGTCCTCCTGGAGCCCCCCATGAAAATGCCAGACTGGTTTGGGTTGGAGTGACCTCACAGCCCACCCAGTGCCACCCCTGCCATGGCAGGGACACCTCCCACTGTCCCCAGTGCCCAGCCTGGCCTCGGGCACTGCCAGGGATGCAGGGGCAGCCCCAGCTGCTCTGGGCACCCTGTGCCAGGGCCTGCCCACCCTGCCAGGGAACAATTCCTCATGGCCAAGATCCCACCCAGCCCTGCCCTCTGGCACTGGCAGCCATTCCCTGGGTGCTGTCCCTGCAGGCCTTGTCCCCAGTCCCTCTGCAGCATCTTCTGAGCCCTGCAGGGTTTGGGGACCCTGGGCTATCCCAGCCCCAGCCTGGGGGTCACTGGTGGGTGACCGTGCAGTCCTAGCCCAGCCCAGCCCCTCCCTTCCCAGCACAGACACACGGACACTGCACAGGATCCGATGGACAAGTTTATTGGAGGGTTCATTGGAGGGTTTATGAGAGGGTTTATCGGGGTCAGGGGCTCCTGCTCTCCCCAGGCTGGTCAGTGGTACTTGTGGGCCAGGGCGTGGGCCACCACACCCACGAGCTTCTGCCAGGCAGCCTGGCACACAGGGCTGAAATCCCTGCCCAGGTGGGACGCCAGGACGATGACCAGGATGTCCCCAAGGAGCTGAGGAGAGAGGGACAGCTGAGTCAGTGCTGTGGGAGCTGCTGGTCAGCCAGAGCTGCTGGTCAGCCCCTGCCCAGCCCCAGCCCCTGCTCAGTCCCTGCCCAGCCCCTGCCCCTGCCCAGCCCCTGCCCAGCCCCAGCCCCAGCCCCTGCCCAGCCCCTGCCCAGCCCCAGCCCCAGCCCCAGCCCCTGCCCCTGCCCAGCCCCTGCCCCTGCCCAGCCCCAGCCCCTGCCCAGCCCCTGCCCAGCCCCAGCCCCAGCCCCTGCCCAGCCCCTGCCCCTGCCCCTGCCCAGCCCCTGCCCCTGCCCCTGCCCAGCCCCAGCCCAGCCCCAGCCCCTGCCCAGCCCCAGCCCAGCCCAGCCCCTGCCCCAGCCCCAGCCCCTGCCCAGCCCCAGCCCAGCCCAGCCCCTGCCCAGCCCCAGCCCCTGCTCAGTCCCTGCCCAGCCCCAGCCCAGCCCCAGCCCCAGCCCCTGCCCAGCCCCAGCCCCTGCCCAGCCCCTGCCCAGCCCCTGCCCCTGCCCAGCCCCAGCCCCAGCCCCTGCCCAGCCCCTGCCCAGCCCCAGCCCCAGCCCCAGCCCCTGCCCCTGCCCAGCCCCTGCCCCTGCCCAGCCCCAGCCCCTGCCCAGCCCCTGCCCAGCCCCAGCCCCAGCCCCTGCCCAGCCCCTGCCCCTGCCCCTGCCCAGCCCCTGCCCCTGCCCCTGCCCAGCCCCAGCCCAGCCCCAGCCCCTGCCCAGCCCCAGCCCAGCCCAGCCCCTGCCCCAGCCCCAGCCCCTGCCCCAGCCCCAGCCCCTGCCCAGCCCCTGCCCAGCCCCTGCCCAGCCCCTGCCCAGCCCCAGCCCCAGCCCCTGCCCAGCCCCTGCCCCTGCCCCTGCCCAGCCCCAGCCCAGCCCCAGCCCCAGCCCCTGCCCCAGCCCCTGCCCAGCCCCTGCCCCTGCCCAGCCCCTGCCCAGCCCCTGCCCAGCCCCTGCCCAGCCCCTGCCCAGCCCAGCCCCAGCCCCTGCCCAGCCCCAGCCCCTGCCCCTGCCAAGCCCCAGCCCCTGCCCAGCCCCAGCCCCTGCCCAGCCCCAGCCCAGCCCCAGCCCCTGCCCAGCCCCAGCCCCTGCCCCTGCCCAGCCCCAGCCCCAGCCCAGCCCCAGCCCCTGCCCAGCCCCAGCCCCTGCCCCTGCTCAGCCCCAGCCCAGCCCCAGCCCCAGAGCAGAGGCAGCAGCTCGGGCTGTCCCGGCTGGGGCTGACCTGCCAGTCCCGCTGCCACCAAGGCTCTGCTGGCACTGGAACCCCCTCAGCAGCAGCAGCTCCTCCTTTGTGTCTCCCTGGTGTTTCTGTGCAGATTTTCCCCCTCCGCAGTCCTTGTCTCCCCCAGACCCCTCCTGCAGCCCTGTTTTCCTCCCCCAGCTTCTCCCTGAGGCAGAATTGCCCTCCTGAAGGGCTCCCACATCCTGCACACTCCTCCTCCTCCTCCTCTTCCTCCCCAGCCCTGGCTAGGGGCATGGCTCACTCCCTGCTCCCTGCCACAGCAGAGACCTCAGTCTTCCCACAGACAGCTCTGGGTTTTGGGAAAACAGTATTTGTTTCATTCAATAAAATAAAATAAAATAAAATATAAAATAAAATAAAATAAAATAAAATAAAATAAAATATAAAATAAATAACAGAAAGAAAGAACCTCAAACTAGTTTCCGATTTTTGGAATGCTGAAGCATTTGGATTTGACCTGAAACCCACCCTGAAAAACACAATGTTTTTTTCCTTTTTTTCTTTAGACATAAAAGAAAAGAATGATCCTTTTTAAATTGGAAGTGTTGGAGGAGGAGGAGGGAGTGTGCCATGCCCCGTGCTGGGCAAGGCAGGACCCTGCTGCTTGGTTCTGCCTGTCTTGCTGTGGAACTTGGATTTCCTGAAATGCTCCGCTGAGCTTCCCTCTGCTCTGAGCCAGGTTATCCTGCACCTTCCCCTGGGGCTGTTCCCCACCAGACCTCCTCAGGTAACCATCTCTCCTGCAGATAACACCAGCCAGCCTCCTTCAGGCGTTCCCTCCATACCTGCCCCTCCCTTGTGCTGTGCTGGCACTAAAGATGGGACTTTTGAGGGAGAAAGTCACAGACACCATTGTAAAACCCTTGTACCAACCATGACCTCTCTCCACAGGGATTGTTCCCCAGCAGCCCCAGGAATGTCCCTGGGCAGAGCAGCCGGGCCTGGCTGGGCCTGCAAGCACAGCTCACCCTGAAGTTCTCGGGGTCCACGTGCAGCTTGTCACAGTGCAGCTCGGACAGCTTGGAGTAGGTGCCCTTGAGGTTGTCCAGGTTCTTGATGGCCTCCCCGAAGGAGGTCAGCACCTTCTTGCCGTGGGCACGCACCTTGGGGTTGCCGACGATGGCCGTGGGGCTGGACAGGTTGCCGAAGTCAGAGAAGAACCTCTGGGTCCAGGGGTAGACGATCAGCAGCCTGGGGAGAGACGCGGGCAGGTGAGGCTGCCGGAGCCGGGGCTGCCCCGCGGCGCAGGGCCCCGAGCGGCTGCACCCACCTGGCCAGGGCCTCGGCGCCGCATTCCTCCACATTGACCTTGGCCCACACGCCGCTGATGAGCTGCTTCTCCTCGGCCGACCAGTGCACCATGGTGGCTGCAGGGGCACGCTGGGCTGAGCCGAGCCCCAGCCCGGGCCGGGTTTTATGGCCTGGGCCAGCCCCGGGCCGGCCCCTGCAGCGGGGCCATTGGCTGGGACGGCCGGGGGTCCCCAACGGGGTCCCCTGCAGTGGTCACTCTGCACTGAGGTGTGGTCATTGAGGAGAGCCTGTGAGCCCCTTAACAGGCCAGGCCAGGACACAGAACCTCTTATCTCTCTCTGAGAGCCCTGGCTGCTCTTCACCACAGGCATGGACATTGCACCCATCCCTGAGCAGGCACAGACCCCTCTGAGAGGTGCCTCTGGTTATCCTGAGCACCAGAGCTCTATCCCATCTCTATGGGGCAGCTCCTTCCCCTTCCAGCGTGGCCATGCAGAGCAGGGGCTGCAGGAGCCCCAGCAGTGCTCCATCCCCCCTGGCCATGGGCAGGGGCTCAGGGCTGGCTCCTGTGAGCTCATGCCCCAGCTCTCTGCACACTGGGCTCTGCCTGGCATCAGTGAGGTGCTGAATGCTCCAAATGCAGGCCCACGCAGTGGGGTTTGCCACCAGCAAACCCTGCAGGTCCTGCCCTGCCCAAGGCCTTGGGTGTCCTTGCACCACCTGGAGCTCTGCTGGAGCTGCTCAGAGGATGCTCAGGCTCTGCTGCCAAATCTGCATTAACCCCAATATCCTTCTCCTGTAACAGAACTTGACCTCTGATTTATTTGTGTCTTTCGGAGCAGGAGGAATTTTAGTTGGACTTCGGTGTCCAACTTCTGAGCCGGACATCAATGATCATGGTAGGTCCTTTCCAATTGGAGATATTCTAAGGCAGAGTGTCAGAATGTTTGTGTTGGAAGGACCATGAGCTCACCCATGCTGCCTGAGGCCCACCCAGACATTGTCCCCTCAGCTGTGCCAGGATAAGCTCCCTGCAGGGACCAAGCAGCATCACCCGTTCCTGCCTTCAGCCACATCCCTGAGGAGCCCTGAAACAGCCTTGGAACACGGGTTTGCTGCTGCAGGTTCTGCTGTGGGCCCTAAAACCCGCACAGGCTCAGCTCAGGGACGTCCAGGAGGTGGGGGAGCCCCAGTTCCCCATGCCCATTTCAGCCAGGCCAGGCTCTCCTGGGGGAGAGGTTTGGATTGCCCTGGCACACCCTGGAGCTGCCAGGGGTGCAGCCCCCTCACCAAGAGCAGTGCCCCGGGGAGATTTCCTCTCTTGTTTTCTGCACAAAGCCCCAGGAAACACCATTCTTGCCAAAATCAGCACAGGGCTTTGATGCCAAGGTGCCAGGGTCAGTGCACGGTTCTCCTGCTGTTTCCCAGACGGTCTGGCTGGGCTGAGGAAGAGCTGCTGGGTCCTGCAGACTGGGGATGGTGGGTGAGGGCATGACCAGGCTGCAGCAGAGCTGCAGGGCTGACCAAGCTCCTCTCTCACATCAGCACTTCCTCCAGGGACCATCTCCTGCTCAGTGTCTTTTGCACTGAAAATGTGGCAGGAGAAGCAATTAAAAGAAAGCAAATAGCAAGGGAGCTCTCCAGCCTGACAATATCTTTCCCCTCCACTAGTTGTAGACTCTTTTGAGTGGAATAGGAATGAATAATCTTCATTAGATGTGCTTACATTTGCCTTTTCTCCAGACAATCCAGTCCCCAGAGCTGGGGGCTGGACCACGATGGCAAATGAAGCCGAGCTCAGCCTGGCACGGGCAGGAAGAGGGGATGGGCAGGGAAAAGGCTGCCAGGGCTGCCCACCCTCCTGCAGCCCCTTATCAGCCCCCGCAGGAGCTGGGTGCTGCCAGCACTGCTCTGAGCACCGCCCAAGGGGTGCTGGCACCCACGGGGACGCTCTGGCACCATGGAATGGGAGCAGGGAAAGCAGCAAGGGGAGAGGGCACCCTGCAGGATGTGTGTGCTGGGGGCACTCGGAGCAGGTGGGAAGGGAGGTGGGAGTGAGGCCGCAGGGCAGCAGCAGTGAGGGCTGCTCCCATCCTGCTGTGCCTCAGGGAATGCCAGAGCCTTGGGGTCTGCATGTGGGATCACGGAATGGTGGAATGGGTTGGGATGGAGGGACCCCAAATCCCACCCAGTGCCACCCCTGCCATGGCAGGGACACCTCCCACTGTCCCCAGTGCCCAGCCTGGCCTTGGGCACTGCCAGGGATGCAGGGGCAGCCCCAGCTGCTCTGGGCACCCTGTGCCAGGGCCTGCCCACCCTGCCAGGGAACAATTCCTCATTGCCAAGATCCCACCCAGCCCTGCCCTCTGGCACTGGCAGCCATTCCCTGGGTGCTGTCCCTGCAGGCCTTGTCCCCAGCCCCTGTCCAGCTCTGCTGTCCTTTTCCCCCCCAGACACACTGCTGACAGGAGGAGACCTGCTCATCCTCACAGCTCCCTCCTTTCTGCCTGAAGCCCATGAACAATCACCACTTATATCTGCCATGAAGCCTATGAAAAGTCATTAAATACTTGGGGGTTTGGTGACTCTGTGCCTGCCCAGTCTCCCTGCAGGA
Organism: Melozone crissalis; assembly: GCF_028551555.1. Lineage (NCBI taxonomy): Eukaryota > Metazoa > Chordata > Aves > Passeriformes > Passerellidae > Melozone > Melozone crissalis. The sequence continues at coordinate 346,347 of NW_026535952.1, read as the reverse complement.
AGAAAAAAACTTTGGAACTTGCTGTGAATCATCTTCTCTCCCTCTCAGTGTGTACCCTGCCAACAGAACAAAATGCCTCTTTCTTTGGGTGTCGTGACTGAGAAAGGGCACTTATGGGTCACGGAGGGCTTTTCACACCTTCCTGCGGGTCAGGGGCAGAGAGTGAGTGCCCAGAGGTGTGGGTGAGGCAGAGACAGAGCACAGTGCAACCTGCCTGCCACAAACCCTGCTTGGAACAGCTTTGCCCAGCATTTCCCCTTAGAAGTGGCACATCCTTTGGGCCAAGCATCGCTTCTGCCTCGTCATGCTGTGTTCAGATGTGCCTCCCATGCCAAGAACAAACCCTACCCAAAGAGCCCTGCTCTGCAGACACCCAGACCCACCCAAAACTCCCATCCAGGAAATTAAGTCCCTGCTCTTGGCAGAATGGGGCCCCCCCAATTGCAGAGTGGGCGGCGCAGGGTGGGAGGGATGTGAATAAACAAAGTCTGCTCGGGCCTTGATAGCAAAATGTTTATCTAAAACCTGCCCCCACCCAGCTGGCTGCTGGGCCTGTGTGACTCAGCTGATTTTGGGTAGGTTTTATGCCAGGGATGAGCCAGGCTAGATTAAAGTCTTCCATTTGTTTATCTTCCCCCTCGAAAAGCATGAATCCTCTCAGTTTCCCTTGTCTAGGAGAGACATGAAGGTTTTACGGTAAAATTCTGAGCAGTTATCTGTGCAAAGCCCCCGGTGTGACCCTGAGTGGCAGGACTCCATCAACCCCATATCTTCCCCCCCAAAAAACATGAATCCTCTCAATTTCCCTATTCTAGGAGAGACATGCAGGTTTAACAGAAAAATTCTGAGCAGTTCTCCGTGCAAAGCCCCCAGTGTGACCCCGGGGGTGGCAGGACTTTATCTTCCCCCCCAAAATACATGAATCCTCTCCATTTCCCTGCTCTAGGAGAGACATGCAGGTTTTACAGTAAAACTCTGAGCAGTTCTCCGTGCAAAGCCCCCGGTGTGACCCCGGACTCTACCAACCCCACATCCCGCAAGCACAATTTCCAGAGGGCAATCCCACAGGCACCACCGGACCCAGCCAGAAGGAAGGCAGGGGCATTTTCCACGCAGCCAGCCGTGCCCCCCAGCCCCGGCTGCCTCGAGGGACACACGAGCAGGCAGAGTTCACAGGATGAGCTTTATTTGGCTGTTAGAAGCGGTCGGGCAGCGGGTGCTGCGCGCTGCCGCGGCTCCTCAGTGGTACTTGCGGGCCAGGGCGTGGGCAACCACACGCACCAGCTTCTGCCAGGCAGCCTGGCACTCGGGAGTGAAGTCCTTGCCGAAGTGGGCGGCCAGGACGACGACCAGGATGTCACCCAGGAGCTGTGGGGACGAGAGCAGCCTCGGCTTAGCACAGCACCACACAAGCACTCACACTGCACCCAGGGAAACCTACAGGAAATCTGCAGCCTCAAAAACCTCCCCCAGTTAGTGCTTTCTAACCTGCACCTTAAACCTGGTCTCTGCTCTTGCTCTAAATCCTGCTACCGTAGCCAAAAATTCTCCAGAGTATTTTGGAGTAAATTTTTCTTTGTCCTTTCTGACTGCTCTCAAGCAGAAGACCCAGCTGAACTCCCAGCTCATCAGGACACAGCACTTGGCCCCACAGAGCACAAACAAGAACACAGAGGCATTTCTGTCAGCCCCAGCCCAGGGACAAATGGTGGGGTTAATTCCCCACTGAGGCACTCCCAGCCAAAGTTTTCTCTCTTTAGATCCTCTTTGACTCCTGGCATCCAGCTGCCATCTCCTGCTCCTCACTCATCATCTCTTTGTTCTCCTCTGTGCCAAACTTTGCTCTTGCTCCTTCTCTCTTCCCCCTTGGCTCTTCCTGCTCAACAACTGCTCTCACTTTGTTCTCCCCCTCCATTCCCTCACTGGAACCACATCCTCCCCTGCCCCCTGCCCACAGCCCCTGTCACCTCCCCCCGGGCTGCACTGGGTCCCTTCCCTGCCTGTCCCTCTGCACCTCACCCCATGCCAGCCCAGCCCCTCTCCCTCTGGCACTGCCCTGCTGGGCAAACCCCTCTCGTGGTGGGGATCAGGCTGGGGGCACCCCCTGCGCTGGGGAGGGCAGGCAGGGCAGGACTCACCCTGAAGTTCTCGGGGTCCACGTGCAGCTTGTCGCAGTGCAGCTCGGACAGCGCGGAGAAGGTGTTCTTGATGCCATCCAGGTTCTTGACGGCCTCCCCGAAGGAGGTCAGCACCTTCTTGCCGTGGGCCTGCACCTTGGGGTTGCCGACGATGGCGGTGGCACCGGACAGGTTCCCGAAGGAGGCAAAGAACCTCTGGGTCCAGGGGTAGACGATCAGCAGCCTGGGGAGAGACAGACAGACAGACAGGGTCACATCAGCGCTCCCATGGCTGGAGTTTCCCTCTGCAGGGGCAGTCTGGAGCTGCACCTACCTGGCCAGGGCCTCGCCGCCGCACTCGGCCACGTTGACCTTGCCCCAGAGGCCGGTGATGAGCTGCTTCTCCTCAGCTGTCCACTGCACCATGGTGTCGGCAGGAGGGCTGCGTGTCGCACGGAGGAACTCAGGCTCTGGCTCCCGGGGATCGCACGCTGGGGAGCCGCTGCCCGGCCCCGCTTTTATGGCCGCGCGGGGCCCCTCCTCTGCCCCCTGCACCCCGTCATTGGCCGCGCCCGGGGGCCCTGGCACGGGGAGGGGACCCTGCATCGCCCAGCGCAGGGTGGGGCCCAGGGCAAGGTGCCCGACCCAGCCAGCCCCGGCCGGCCTGGCCCGCCGCCCTCGCCGCCCCTGATTGCCAGCCCTGCTCAGAGGCCGTTATCTCCCACAGAGCCCAGCACGGCCCGGGCACCTTCTGCTGCAGCTCCTCTCTGAGGCAGGTGCCAGCCCTGGTGCCCCGTGGGTGTGCCAGCCCCTGGGGCAGGAGATGCCAACCTGGGGCTCCTGGGTTCTCCCTCTGAATGCACCAGGTTCTCCCTCTCCCCTTCCTGCAGCACCTGTCAGGCTTTGGCCTCCCTTTGCTTTCCCTTCAGCTCTTTAGGAGTTTGATTGACTTCAGGATGACACTGCAAAACCACGGCAAGGCCTCACAGCCAAGGGGAGCTCCTGTCTCCAAGAACCTCTTGGCAAAGGTCAGGCAGGGCTGGAAGGAGATGTTATAACCCAGGGCAAACCAGCTCCCTGTGGGCTCACAGGGCATGAGGAGAGGTGGGAACACTGGGATTACTGGGATCCCACACAACCCCCAAATCCCTGAGGCTGGCACAGCCCTGCCAGCCCATGCAGTGCCAGCTGTGCCCCATGGGCACCTTGTGCCCAGCCCAGAGCACTCAGTGCCACCTCCAGGGCACACCTGCAGGGATGGGCACTGCAAAGCTCCCTGGGCAGCCCCTGCCAAGGCCTGAGCTCCCTTTCCAGGAAGAAAAAACATCTGCACAGATAAACATCTTCCTTTCCAGGAAGAAAAAGCATGTGCACAGATGCGAGCCGACAGTGCCTGGCCCAGGGGCTCAGCAGCCCAAGGATCAGTGGTGCCCTGAGAGCTGGGAGAGGCACCTGGCTCTCTGCTCTTTTGCTCCTGTGCCCAGCTGAGGGGGTGCAGGAGGCAGGCATGGAGCTCACGGGGCACGGGAATGCCCTGCTGGGGTCTGCATGACCTTGGAGCACAGCATTTGTGTTTGTTCCTGCTCACTGCAGGCAGCAGGGGCTAGGCCAAAGGACCCTGGCCAGGCTGGGGGTGACACTGTTCCCTCTGCAGGCAGCGCTGCTGTTTCATGGAATCACAGAGCTCACACTGGGCTGGGCTGGAAAGGACCCAAAATCTCATCCAGTCCCATCCCCTGCCACAGGCAGGGACACCTTCCACTGTCCCAGGCTTTTTCCAAGTCACATCCAACCAAGTGTTGAGGGTTGTGTCTGTTACCTTCTGCCTTTGTTAACCTAAGAATCTTGGGGTTTTAAAAAACCCCAAGCAAACAAAACCCCACGTGCAGGAAGTTACAAGCCATGGCCCCAATCTCCCTGACACTTCTCCCACTGCACATTTCTGTACAGTTCTACTCCACTCACTCTGTGAAAGTTTTCAAACATTAAACCGAGCAATGTCACCTGATGTCTCCAAAAAGTGCCAGAGTGTTCCTGTTTGTATTTTCTGTTGGGTTTTTTTGGGTTTTGTCCTGAACACCCCCCTGGGATCTCCATCTGAGACAAGTTACACTTGCATGAAGGAGTCATGGCTCAGTTATCCCATTTGTGAGCATTGGCTCCCCCAGCCCCTGTCCTTCCTTCCCCGTTCCCATAAAGAAGCAGACATCTGCTGTTGGCTGGAGCAGCTGGTGTTTATTGGGTGCTTAGAGCCCAGCAGAACCCGAGGAGATTCCCCAGGAGCGTCTCCAGGAAGGGAGGCTCCTCAGTGGTACTCGTGGGCCAGGGCGTGGGCCACCACACGCACCAGCTTCTGCCAGGCAGCCTGGCACTCGGGGGTGAAGTCCTTGCCAAAGTGTCCGGCCAGCACCACGATGAGGATGTCACCCAGGAGCTGCGGGGAGGGAGCAGAGCTGTCAGTGGTGCTCCCCCAGACCCTCCCCAGCAGGATCTATCAATGGTGCTGCCCCCAGACCCTCCCCAGCAGGATCTATCAATGGTGCTGCCCCCAGACCCTCCCTAGCAGGAGCTGTCAGTGGTGCTCCCCCAGACCCTCCCCAGCAGGATCTATCAGTGGTGCTCCCCCAGACCCTCCCCAGCAGGATCTATCAATGGTGCTGCCCCCAGACCCTCCCCAGTGCTCCCTCTGCTCTCTGGGCAGCTCACAGCACAGCAAGGAGCAGATTGTCCTGGCCCCATCCATGCACCAGGCTCTCAGCACAGCTCAGGCTCTGGCCAAGAGGGACCCCTGGCTGTGCTGGAGCCTCCCCCAGCACCTTCCTGTGTCGGCTCTGCGGGGTCCTCCCTCCCTGGCTTCACGCTTTCCTTTCCCATCCCTCCCACCCTGCCTGTCCCTGGGCTCAGAACCCTCCTGCCAGAGCGGCTGTGCTTTTTTTCCCTTCTGGTTTACCCACTGCCTCACAGCCAAGCCCAGCTCTTCCCTCTGAACCCCATCTCAGCTCCTTCCCTGTGGCTGTTTCTTCTGAGCAGGGCACACTGCTCTGTGCATTTCTGCCTCCCCTCACAGACCCCAGCCCCAGAGCTCCTCTCTGCTCCCCCCAGGTATGACTCTCCTTTCCCCTCCTCTGCCCTACCCTCCACAGGCAGCCCCAGGGTTTCTCTCGAGGTCTCAGGGACTGTCAGACCCCTCTGAGCCCAGCCCCTGTGCCCAACCGAGGCTGGAGCTGAGATGGCTCACCCTGAAGTTCTCGGGGTCCACGTGCAGCTTGTCGCAGTGCAGTTTGCTTAGGGGAGCAAAGCACTTCTTGATGCCATCCAGGTTCTTGATGGCCTCCCCGAAGGAGGTCAGCACCTTCTTGCCATGGGCACGGACCATGGGGTTGCCAGTGACAGCAGTGGCGCTGGACAGGTTCCCAAAGGAGGCAAAGAACCTCTGGGTCCAGGGGTAGACGATCAGCAGCCTGGGGAGAGGTGGAGTGGCACAGACAGACACAGAAACATTGATATTCCAGTGACAGGAGTGATTCCCTGCAGTGCAGGGGCAGGAGTGACTCCAGGAGTGACTCCAGGAGTGTTTCCCTGCAGGGGCAGGTCAGGAGCTGCACTTACCTGGCCAGGGCCTCGGCGCCGCACTCGGCGACGTTGACCTTGCCCCAGAGGCAGGTGATGAGCTGCTTCTCCTCAGCTGTCCAGTTCACCATGGTGCTGGCAGAAGGTTGTCCGAGCTTCCCTGAACAATGCCGAGGACGTGGCTGCCGAGGCTGCCCCGGGGATTTTTATACACGGCTCAGGCTAATCTCAGTCCCCGGAGGCACTGCTTGGGGCTGGGGAGGGAGCGGGGCTGCACGAGGGGAGATAGTGGCTTTGGCAGCTGTCCAGGGGGGAGAGAGGCCCTGTCCCCCCTTTGTCTGTGCGGGGACGAGCATCACCTCAGGCCCGAGCGCAGGGGGAGCTGCCGGCCCGCTGGGGGCTCAGGGCTGCGTCCCTGCTGGGGAGCATCATCCCCTGTGCCCAGCGATCCTTCACGGGGCTTTGCACATGGCATCGTGGAATCCCACACCAGTCTGGGCTGGGAGGCTCCTTAAAGCCCATGGAGTGCCACCCCTGCCATGGCAGGGACACCTTCCACTGTCCCAGGCTGCTCCAGCCCAGCCCTGGGCACTGCCAGGGCAGCCACAGCTTCCCCAGGCACCCAGAGCCTCAGGGCACTCACCAGCTAAAAACGGGAGTTTAAACAACTCCCTGAGAAAGAATTCCAAGGGCTTTTTAATTTGAGGATTATGGAGCATGGAGAAATCTGAAGGAAGCATGCTGTGCTGGGCTGGCCCAGGGGCTGTTTGCAGCAGTGGCCGCTGGTCCCAGCACCGTGCACCATGAGGCCCTGAGGGGCTGAATCACCTGTCCCGGTGAGGCACACACAGCCCCAGGGGCTGCCAGGATGGCAGGGCGGGTGAGCCTGGTCAGGACTGCACCAGCTCTCAGCAGGCCTGCAGAGACCTGGCAAGGACCAAAGGCAAGCACAGCCCGGACAGTGCCAGCCTTGGGCTCGCCCTGGTGCTGCGTTCAATTTTATTAGAAAGAGTTAATTCTCAGTATGCTTGAAAATCCCCTGCTCTCTGCCTTGGGGGCAGCAGCCTACCTGGGAGATTTGGGAGCTCAGGGAGCTCTCTGGGACACAGGCTGGGAGGGGAAATGTTCATCTCAATGTGCTGAGCAGGGGCAATTTCTGTAGCTCTGTTTGAGTCTGCAGAATCAAAGGGACATCTCCTTCCCCCAGTGCAAGCCCAGCAGCACCTGACAGCTCATGCCCAGCTGGTGCCCAGACAGAAAAGCAGACCCTGCCCTCAGCCTGGGGTGGATTTCACTATGCTCAGGACCCTTCCCTCCTGCATCCTTCCAGGGCTGTTCCCTTTGGTGTGGATGGAAGATCTCTGAACTCCTGGAATCACAGGATCATGGAATGGTTAAGGTTGGAAGGGATGTTCAGGATATCTCATTCCACCCCCTTCTACTGGACCAGGTCCTGGCCACACACTTGCCCCCTTCCATGGACAAGGACCTTCCCTTTGGAGACAAACCATCCCAATGAGGGCCACAGGCAGCTCCAGTGAGGGCCCTCCTGCCCCAAGCAGAGTTCCTTGGTCCCTGATTGCAGCAGTGTCCCTGCCAAGCTTTACAGAGCCCTTATCAGCACAGTGGCATCCGTGCCCAGGCTCTGCTCTGGAGCCAGGCCAGCCTCCACGCTCCTCCAGAGAGTGCAGGGCCTTGTGTCTTATCCAGCAGGTCCTGAGGGTGTCTGTTCCTATTTTAAAATCCCAGAATTGTTCCAGGCCAGGCTGGATGGGGCTTGGAGCAGCTGCTCTGGGAGAATGTGTCCCTGACAGTGCAGGCAGCTGGAACTCGGGGATTATCCAACCCAAACCATTCCAGATTCCTTGAATCCATTGCTTTGGGTCTGTCTGTGGGATGTTCAAGAAGTCTCATCCAGACCTCTGAAATCTTCCAGTTATAGACTGATACTGGTCCATTGATCTGGGAGGGCTGGAGAGGGACTTCTTACATGGGGAGGCAGAAACAGGACAAGGGGGAATGGCTTCCACTGCCTGTGGGCAGAGATGTGAGATTGGCAGTGAGGAATTGTTGCCTGGCAGGGTGGGCAGGCCCTGGCACAGGTGCCCAGAGCAGCTGGGGCTGCCCCTGCATCCCTGGCAGTGCCCAAGGCCAGGCTGGACACTGGGACAGTGGGAGGTGTCCCTGCCATGGCAGGGGTGGACCTTGCCTGCCTGGCTGTGCAGGGTAGAGGGGTGAATGCACAGCCCTGCTCTACCAGGAGAAAGGCTGAATATTTATTCCTAAATCATGCAAAACACATCTTTCATCCTCCTAAAACACCAGCATGTCTCTCCTTGTTACTTTGTACGCTGTTCCTGGAAAAACATTGTTGAAACTGAGATGCTTACATAGAATCTTTCTATTCCACTGAAAATATGTACTTCATTAAGTCAAAATGAGTAAAAAAAGGCTCTAACCCATCTGTGTGAGAGCTGCCCTCATCCCCTGCTCTTGGGATCTTACACATTTCAGATACCAAACTCTGACCAAGATGCACCAGTCCTGCACCATCACTGATGCAGAAATGCTTTTGATCAACCTAATACATCAGTAGCAAACTGTGGAGGGGTAAATTCCTGCCTAATCAGTGAACCTCTATGAATTTATATGCTTGCAGGTATCCCAGGAGGAGAGGCCCAGGGCCCACGGGCAGCCACAGAGACACAGGACACAAAGAACTCCAGAAAATGAGGTTTTTATTGCCCGTTACAGACACGGGTGCCTCCCGAGGCCTCAGTGGTACTTGCGGGCCAGGGCGTGGGCCACCAGCCCCACCAGCTTCTGCCACGTGGCCTGGCAGGCGGGGGTGAAATCCTTGGTGAAGTGGGCGGCCAGGACGATGACCAGGATGTCACCCAGCAGCTGCAGGGGAAGGCAGGAGCGAAATGAGGTGAGTGCTGGGCAGCCCTGGCCCTGCACAGCACGGGGACCAGGGAGCTCAGCTGCCCCGTGGGTGCTGGGGCCGGGGCCCAGGGAGGCTCTGCCAGCTGCAGCACAAGAGCCCAGTGCTGGCCGTGGGCATGAGTGCCCACCTGCTCCAGCTCTGCCTCTTCCCACATTCTCCAGACACTAGACATTGTTCTGCCTTTCCTCCTTCTGCTGTGAAACCCCACACCCACTTCAGCTGAGGGTCAGTGCCAGGCCCACCTTCTACATCCCCAGAGCCAGGCTTAAACAGGGGCTGGAGCAGAGGCCAACATCGTGCTCCTTTCCTCCAGCCATGCCTGCACGAGCCCCAAGGCTTTCAGAGAATCCCCCTGCGTGTGTCACCACATTTGCCCTTGCAGCCCAGAGCCCAGTATTACCCTGCACCATGGAATTCCCAGCCTTGCCCTGGCCCCCAGCTCCCACTCCAGGCAGCCAGGTCCTGGTTGGTGACTACAACACAAGTGAGCGATGCCTGTTGGAAACCCCCCAGGCACTGAGGGGCTCTGAGGAAGGAGGGACAGAGAGCAAAGCTCCAAGCACAGCTCACCCTGAAGTTCTCGGGGTCCACGTGCAGCTTGTCACAGTGCAGCTCGGACAGCTTGGAGTAGGTGCCCTTGAGGTTGTCCAGGTTCTTGATGGCCTCCCCGAAGGAGGTCAGCACCTTCTTGCCGTGGGCACGCACCTTGGGGTTGCCGACGATGGCCGTGGGGCTGGACAGGTTGCCGAAGTCAGAGAAGAACCTCTGGGTCCAGGGGTAGACGATCAGCAGCCTGGGGAGAGACGCGGGCAGGTGAGGCTGCCGGAGCCGGGGCTGCCCCGCGGCGCAGGGCCCCGAGCGGCTGCACCCACCTGGCCAGGGCCTCGGCGCCGCATTCCTCCACATTGACCTTGGCCCACACGCCGCTGATGAGCTGCTTCTCCTCGGCCGACCAGTGCACCATGGTGGCTGCAGGGGCACGCTGGGCTGAGCCGAGCCCCAGCCCGGGCCGGGTTTTATGGCCTGGGCCAGCCCCGGGCCGGCCCCTGCAGCGGGGCCATTGGCTGGGACGGCCGGGGGTCCCCAACGGGGTCCCCTGCAGTGGTCACTCTGCACTGAGGTGTGGTCATTGAGGAGAGCCTGTGAGCCCCTTAACAGGCCAGGCCAGGACACAGAACCTCTTATCTCTCTCTGAGAGCCCTGGCTGCTCTTCACCACAGGCATGGACATTGCACCCATCCCTGAGCAGGCACAGACCCCTCTGAGAGGTGATTCAGAATCACAGAATTCTCTGCCTTGGAAACCACTTTACAGCTCTTTAAAGCTCTTGTTCTGCCCCTTCCCATGGCAAGAACACCTTCCACTATCCCAGGTTGCTCCAAGCCCTGTCTGGCCTTGCACACTTGCAGGGATGGTGCTGGTGAGGCAGAGGTTACCATGCTCTGACTGCTCCAGCTTGACCTTCATGCCCTGTAATCATAGAAACATGGACTATCCTGAGCTGGAAGGGACAGAATCCCAGGATCCCTGGGGCTGGAAAAGCCCTCCCAGCTCCAGGTTTCCAGCAATAGCTGTGTGGGATGCCAGGCTGGGCTGCACTGTGAACAGGCTCCTCTGCTCTGCCCACGAGTGTCCAGTGGGAGCCCTTCTGGGGTCTCTCCCTGCTGGGAGTGAAAGGCCTTGCACAAGGACAGCAGGACTCTGCCCTGTCACAGCCCCAGCAGCAGCATCCATTTCCACCAGGTCCAGCTCTGCTGGCAGGCTTTTGGCTGACTCTGGCTGACACCTGCACAGGTGTTTTCCTGGTCTCCAGGCCTCCAGTGAGGCTGTGCCCTGTGCTCAGGAAGGCAAAGCCAGGATGCTTGAGCTGTCAGGCATCCAGACACAACCTGGACATGGAATTGTTCCAGGCCAGGCTGGATGGGGGTTGGAGCAGCTGCTCTGGGAGAATGTGTCCCTGCCAGTGCAGGCAGCTGGAACTCGGGGATTATCCAACCCAAACCATTCCAGATTCCTTGAATCCATTGCTTTGGGTCTGTCTGTGGGATGTTCAAGAAGTCTCACCCAGACTTCTGAAATCTTCCAGTTACAGACTGATACTGGTCCATTGATCTGGGAAGGCTGGAGAGGGACTTACATGGGGAGGTAGACAAGGGATAAGGGGGAATGGCTTCCACTGCCTGTGGGCAGAGATGTGAGATTGGCAGTGAGGAATTGTTCCCTGGCAGGGTGGGCAGGCCCTGGCACAGGGTGCCCAGAGCAGCTGGGGCTGCCCCTGCATCCCTGGCAGTGCCCAGGCCAGGTTGGGCACTGGGGACAGTGGGAGGCGTCCCTGCCATGGCAGGGGTGGCACTGGGTGGGATTTAAGGTCCCTCCCCAGCTGCACCAGTCTGGCATTGTATGATCTCACTGCAGACACAGTGGCACATGCCCATCACCATGATCCCTTTGGGGCATTCACATCTGCAGGCACATTTAACTTCTCACCATAGGGTTCTATGAGACATTATTAATTTTTTCCATTTCTGGGCCGTGGGAGAGGCGCTTCCAGCAGCCCCAGGCAGGCTCTGATAGCCTGGGCAGTGGGGCTGTGTGGGGCAGATAAAGGTATCAGCAGGGCCTGGTGCTGCCTGGGCTCCTCACCTGCACAGCAGACACACGGCACACCCCTGCTTCTCAGCACATCTGGGCGCTCCAGAAGGTGACAAACTCACCCTGCAGAGCTACAAGGAGTGTGATGGAATAGAGCAGCCCTGAATTCCCAGGCAGGCATTCCCATCCAGGCAGCAGCTGCTTGCCCAGCTGGGGATGACAATAAACGGCCTCAGTGGCCTCTGCATTTATTACCTCTCCTGAATTGCAGCCTGAATTGCCTGGCATTGAAATTAAAACCCAGCCTGCATCTGGGGCTGTTCTTAGCAATGCACTCCCCTCTGACAGGAGATTCATTTTCGGCTCTGCAAGGCCAAGCTTGAAAAGGGAAAAGATAATGATGCTTTTCTGCTGCATCTGAACCAGCAGCAGGGAAACGCTCAGGGAGGGGCAGCAGGAGGGTGAGCCTGGGACAGGCAGCACAACATCGAGCACAGAGGCTGGAGGGGAGTGGTGACTGCAGCATTAATAGTATTTTTAAAGTGTGGTTAATAAATGGTTAACAAATGCTGGGTTTCTGAAGCCTGTTGAAACAGGCAGTGACATGGCTCGTGGTGAGAAGCCTGCAGGCCTGGACCCATGCTGTGACCCATCAGGGCCTGGTTTTACTCGTGCTTTTACTGTTTACTGGTGCTTTACTGGTGTGGGAGCAAGATGACTTTTCATGGATGGGTAATGATGGCCACAAAGAGCTGAGGGGGAAGGAGGAAGGCAAAGGAAACAGGAGGAAGAGAGGCAGAAGTAATTTCCATTCAGACAGGCCCACTCCATGCTGCAGTCCTGTACTGATCCCTCTAATGGTTGGTTTTATCCCCACAGCAGCTCCTTAACCTCTAAATCCCTTCAGGTGGGCACAACAGCAAAGGAATAACAGCAGGTGAATCAGCCTCTTAATCGCATTAGGGTCTTGTCCCTGTGCCTGGGGACTGTCTGTCGTGGCAGTGGCCTTTTGCAGCCACTCTGTAAATTTACACCTCAGCTCCAGCCCCTCCTGCCCCACAGGCCCCACTGGCCATTTGGCTGTGGACAGCCTGGGCAGGGATGGAGGGCAGAGGTGATTTCCCACCACACTCTGCTGCAGGCACCCAGGAAGGGACCCCAGGGCAGCAGGGGGTGTCAGGAACCCCTGGAAAACTGCAGAGGGGCTGGGGACAAGGCCTGCAGGGACAGCACCCAGGGAATGGCTGCCAGTGCCAGAGGGCAGGGCTGGGTGGGATCTGGGCAATGAGGAATTGTTCCCTGGCAGGGGGGGCAGGCCCTGGCACAGAGAAGCAGAGCAAAGCCAGCTGCTCCCAGATTTTACAGAAAGGGGCAGAAGAGGTGCCCTAAGCCTATGCAGGATGGGGTCAGTGATGAATGCAGGGAAATGCAGAATTAGTGCATCTGAATCAGCACAATATGAACAACTTGCCCTGGCTGTTACTGGTTGCTGCCTGAACATGGTGGAAAATACTTTCTGGAAATGCAGTTTTTTCCTTAGAAGGGAGAGAGACACTGGGAGACACCAGAGGCAGCAGAGGTGTGGGGGCTCCACAGTGGAGACCCCAGGCAGGCTGGAATTGTAGAGCAGGCTGGAACTGTAGTGCCATCCCCACCAAGGGACTCTGCTCTCAGCACAAGGACATTCCTGTTTGTTTCTCTGCTCTAACAACCAGGGAAAATGCAGCGGAGGTTAAATGAATTCTTCTCTGCCCCTAACAAAGTCCTCTCATTTCAGAATCCAGATTTAACCCTTTTAGGCCTGACTCCAAGAGGTGTGGAGCAGCCCTTGCTCTGACTGCTCCAGCTTGACCTTCACGCCATGTAATCATAGAAACATGGAATATCCTGAGCTTGAAAGGGATAGAATCCCAGGAAAATCCCATGGAGTGCCAGCTGTGCCCCATGGGCACCTTGTCCCCAGCCCAGAGCACTCAGTGCCACCTCCAGGGCACACCTGCAGGGATGGGCACTGCAGAGCTCCCTGGGCAGCCCCTGCCAAGGCCTGAGCCCCCTTTCCATGGGCAAATTCCTCCTGAAAAAGGACCTACATAGATCATTGTGTCCAGCTTTGGGCCCTGCACAGGACCACCCCAGGAATCCCAACGTGCCTCACTTCTCATATAAACATGTTTTAATTGGCTTGGAGCTTTTCATGGTATTGCTTTAATTTTATAGGAGATCTCGTGGGTCCTGGGCGACACTGCTGAGGCTGGATGCAGGAGAACTGCCCAGGAACCTCTGGGCACAGCAGGAGACCTGTCCCAACCCTGTTTGTTTGCCCGTCCCTGTCCCTGTGTCCCTGCAAAGGGACCCACCAGGATGTGGCACTGCAGCCACCCCCGTGCCACGGGCTGGAGGTCCAGAGCTGCTCCAGAAGCTGGTGACAGGGTGAGAGGCACAGGGTGAGGCCTAAGGGCCAGGATGGCTGGGGAAAAGCTAAATTTTAGTGAATCTGCTTCCCAGTTATGCCCCAGCACAAGAACTCGGCAAAAACACCCAGAAAGGGGCAAAAGCAGGATTTTCATTGCAGACAGGCTCCTGCAGGATGGGCTGGCTGAGGGCAGAGCTTTCCTGGAGGATTTGCTCTGCCCCAGCCCTGGCTGGGCTCCATCCCAGCGCAGAAGGGACCTGGGCTGGAGGGGACACTGAGGGGACACTGAGGGGACACTGAGGGGACACTGAGGGGAACATTGAGGGGACACTGAGGGGGCACTGAGGGAGGGAGATTGAGGGGACACTGAGGGGGACATTGAGGGAGGGACACTGAGGGGACACTGAGTGGGACACTAAGGGACATTGAGTGGGGCACTAAGGGGACACTGAGGGGGCACTGAGGGTGGGACACTGAGGGGGAACTGAGGAGACATTGAGGGGACACTGAGGGAGCACTGAGGGGGCACTGAGGGAGGGACACTGAGGGGAGATTGAGGGGACACAGGGGGAACTGAGGAGACATTGAGGGGGCACTGAGGGGATACTGAGGGGGACACTGAGGGGAGATTGAGGGGACACTGAGGGAGGGTCACTGAGGGGCCACTGAGGGAACACTGAGGCGGAACTGAGGGGACACTAAGGGGACATTGAGAGGGAACATTGAGGGGACACTGAGGGGACACTGAGGGGGCACTGAGGGGATACTGAGAGGACATTTTGGGAGGGCCAGGCTGGCTGTGGAGGGCAGGCAGAGCTGAGGGAGGCAGGCGGGTTTGCCAGCTGTGCCCCCCAGCCTGTGGCCACCATGGAGCTGTCCCGGCCCCGGGGCTCGGGCTGCTGTCCCATCCCGGCCCATCCCGGGCTATCAGCCGGGACCCCCGCCCTGGCCGGCCCCCGGGGCTCCCCCCTATCTGCCCGGGCAGCCCAGAGCCCCTCCCCGGGGCCGGCCCCGATAGCCCCGGGCTGCAGCCCCAGATAAGCCCGGCCCAGGCGGCTCCAGCTGTTTGGGGCCGGCAGGGTCAGCACGGGGGCTGGACAGACGGATGGACAGATCTCCATCCACACAGCATGCGGTTCTGATGTGGAATCATGCAGTGCTTTGGGCTGGAGGGACCCCAAATCCCACCCAGTGCCACCCCTGCCATGGCAGGGACACCTCCCACTGTCCCCAGTGCCCAGCCTGGCCTTGGGCACTGCCAGGGATGCAGGGGCAGCCCCAGCTGCTCTGGGCACCCTGTGCCAGGGCCTGCCCACCCTGCCAGGGAACAATTCCTCATGGCCAAGATCCCACCCAGCCCTGCCCTCTGGCACTGGCAGCCATTCCCTGGGTGCTGTCCCTGCAGGCCTTGTCCCCAGTCCCTCTGCAGCTCTGCTGGAGCCCCTGCAGGCCCTGCCAGGGGCTCTGAGCTCTCCCTGCAGCTTCTCCTCTCCTGTCCATGGGGTACATTGAGTTTTCATATCGTGTTTCCTCTCAGGGCAGCTGAGAGCTGTTCCAGGACAGGCGTTCAGGGTCCCCTCCATCCCTGCCCGGTGCCCCAGTCAGGATTCACACGGACCAGGAGGATGGGACAGGACTCTCCTCAGGGCCCTTCCCTCTGCTCCTGCAGCCATGGGGCTGCTCTCCCCTCACAGTGCTCCTGTCCCCCTGGCCCCTGGGGGAGCCCAGGGCTCCATGGACAGGCAGAGCCAAGCCCTGCTGCAGGAAAAGCCCCTGAGCCATGCCTGGTTGTGCTGTGCTGCGCTGTGCTGGCAGCAGGAGGGGCAGAGCAGGTACCCTCAGCCAGGTGCCCCCAGACCCCTCAGAGTGAGGGCCTTGCTCTGCCTCAGCAGCTCCAGCACCCTTGGTGCCAGGCCAGGTGAGCTCTGAGGGGTCTCACAGTGCTCCCAGCACTGCATCTGCCGCAGGCCCAGCTGGCTCTGTCCCTCACTGCTTTGCAGAAGCTTCCCTCCATCACACACCCCCACAAAAATCCCAGCGTTGTCTGGCAACCACAAGAGCTGTCCTAGACTTCCCAATGCTGAGGAACGTGCTAACAAAAGGTTTTCTGTGTGTGAGGATGGCTCCAGGTCAGGCAAGGCCTTTTCTCCTCCTGCTCATGGCATGGCACAGCTGGGTCAGGACATGTTTTATGGGTCTTGTTGTGCCTTTACTGCCTTAAAGCTGCAGTGGATAGAGCTGTTCCCATGTTGTGGCTGGTTTGGGGAGGGCAGACCTGCCCTGGCTCCACATCTGACCCCAACCTGCCACAGGGCTCTTATTCAAGTAGCAAAAGAGGCTCTGAAAATGGGGTGGAACCTGGGGAAGTCCCCCTGCAGAGGCTGAGGAGCTGTTGGGGGGCTGGAGGGCAGCTCCCCCTGCCCCAGGTGAGGCACTGGACCTGGTCCCTGGGGCAGCCCCTGGCAGAGCCTCTCCCACTGCCCCCACAGAGACCATGGGGCTCGTCCCAGCCCCTCAGGGGTGCCAGGGCTGTGAGTGAGTCAGGGCCGGCCCGAGCTCCATCACTCACTCACTCACTGCTCAGCTCTGCCCTGCACCAGCACTGGGCAGAACCAGGGAGCCCCAAACTGCAGCTGAGCTGGGGTGGGCACAGAGCACAGAGCCCACAGACCCCATTATACCCAGCCCAGGGCGTGCTGCTCTCTGAGGCTCCTCTTCACACACCCAGGCAGAAAGGGAGCTCTGAGACCCGGGCCAGGATGGGGACCAGGGTCAGGATCTGGACCAGGGTCAGGATCAGTTCCAGGATCAGGACCAGGGTCAGTACTAGGACCAGCGTCAGGACCAGAGTCAGATTTGGGGTCAAGGTGAGGGGTCTCACCCCATGCCCAGGACTGGAGCCCGTTCTGTGCAGTTTATGGGATGTTTATGGGCTCTGCCATCACAGACTGGTGGGATGAGTTTGCAGAGGCTCAGGGTGCTGAGTCACGGTGCTGGCCCCAGCCTGGCCGTGCTCGGGGGTGATAACTGGGGTGGCACAAACAGGAGCCTTGTGGCCAGTGATAAGGCAGCCCCTGGCCCCAGGGCAGTGTCCCCTTTCTGCTGAGTCAGACTCTGACACAGCAGAAAACATTTCTGCTGAGCCAGAGGGGCAGCCAGGGAAAACAGACAGCTTTTTCAATGGATTCTTTACTTTGCTTGGCAGAACCAGGAGGGCAGCTCTGGACAGCAGAACCAGGAGGGCAGCACGGGCTGCTAGGGCTCAGGACCCTGCTCTGTCTGTGGGGCAGAGCCCTGGCAGGCTCAGGGGCTCTGCATTCCCAAAGGGATGGTGGGACACATCCTGAGACGCAGCCCCTCCTCTCCATCCCCTTCTGCTGCCCTGCTGCAAGTCTCGGGGCAGGGGAAGTGGAAGGTGCCAGCTGCTGCTGAAAACTTCCCTGTTTCCCTAAGAGAGGGAATTTTACACCTTGTCCTCCTTCTCCTCCCCTGTTCCCCCTGTGCTGGCCACAGGCAGGGCTCCCTTGGGGAAACTGAGGCACAGAGCAGAGTGGCTGCTCTCCAGAAATGCCATGAAATGCTCATGGCAGGGGCAGATCCCCTTCAGGACAGGGACATGTTTGCTGTCCTATGTCCTGCTCCTAGCCAGGGACACAGCAAGATAAAGTGTTCCTCAGAATGAAGAATTCCTTAAAATCTTTAGAATTCTTTAATTAGAATCATGGCATCATGGCGTCCCAGACTGGTTTGGGTTGGAAGGGACCTTAAAGCCCATTCATTTCTAACAGGGCAGGGACACTTCCACTGTCCCAGGCTGCTCCAAGCCCTGTCCAGCCTGGAGGTTCTGACAGGACAGTGATGCCCAGCCAGTCTGGGGGTGTAGAGTCCCCTGACCAGCCCAGCCCGGGCCAGGGAGGTGGGTGCTGAGCCAGGTGTGCTCCAGCCAAGCTCCTGCTGTGCTCCCAACCCAGCCTCTTCCTCTGGACTGGGGAGCTTTTGGGTCCGGGTGGTTCAGGGTGACCTGCAGGACTGTTTTGGGAAGCATGAATTCAAAGGCACAACATTCACCCAGCATCTCCTGTGACCCCAGCAGCTTGTGTTTTTCACAAGTCCCTTCCAAACAGGCCCTGAGAGGGGGTCTGGAGGCTCCAGCACTGCCCCAGAAGTGCATTTTCCTTTCTGCTTGGAATGGGGCAGCTTCCTGGGGCAGCCCCTGCTGGTTCATGCCCAGGGGACCACAGGCCCCTGGGGGATGCAAAAGGACTCACGGACCCTCGGGATGAGGTAAAAGCACCAGCCAATTTTTTGTTACACAAACAGCAGCAAATCCGCTTTTCCAGGCAGGGAAACTGAGGCAGGGAGGGGAGACCAGCAGGAGTGACTGGGACAGACCCAGTTTGTTCTCCTGGGACCCCCCACCTGCCCTGAGACCCTGCTGCTCCCATCAGTGCCTGGATTTCCTGCAGTGGTGCTGGGGTTTGGCTGCTCCAAGCCCATCCCTAATTATGGCTTTGAGTTTTCCACCAGGCAGGGTTTGGTGCTGAGCTCTCTGATTTGGGGTTTCTCCACCCTCAGAGGTAAAAGCTGGGTGGGGTGCTGGTGTGGTGAGAGGCAGAGGGAGCAGAGCCGAGCTGGGGGCGAGCTGCCCCTACCCCACAAGGCTCGCTTTGCCCCACTCAGTTCCAGAGGTGCCCCAGGCACCAGGCTGGAGCCACGGGGCAGCTGCTTCCAGGTGTGGGTGGCACCTGCGCCCCTGTCCCCAAAACCCCTGCCCAAATCTCCTTGTTCTGCACCCTCCCAGCCCCAGTGCCCTGGGGAACCTCCTCCGTGCCCAGTTTGTCCATCCCTGCTGGGAGCCCTGTAAATAACTCTGTGATTTGAGGCTGCACCCGCCGGCCCCAGGGCTGGTGTGTGGCACAGAAGGGCTGAGATAAGGCCCTTCCCCAGCCCCTGCAGCATCCAGCACGGCTGTGCAGAGCTGGGGCCAGGGAGCACGGGATGGGGCACAGCACAGGTTCGGGGCACTCGGGGCTGGCCTCTGGC
Source organism: Melozone crissalis (assembly GCF_028551555.1). Classification (NCBI taxonomy): domain Eukaryota; kingdom Metazoa; phylum Chordata; class Aves; order Passeriformes; family Passerellidae; genus Melozone; species Melozone crissalis. Next base: position 327,665 of record NW_026535952.1, on the reverse strand, counting down.
AGCTCCTGTCTGCACTGCAGCTGTGCTGCTCTCGCTGCTGCTGCTGCCTGAAGGTGACCTTCTCCTCCTCCTCCCATTCTGTGTGATGTGGGGATGGTTGTTGGAGAACCTTCCCCACCTTGCAGCCAGCAGCTCTGTGCAGGGAAGCAGGGATGGCTGGCAGGGGAGCTGTCCCTTTGTTCTTTTTAAGCTTTTCTAAGCCTTCTGATGTTCACATTCTTGTAACGAACTTTCTCACGCACTTTATGTAAACAACTTATTGTTTTGCGTTCTTTTGTAGAGGAAAAGAAGTTCAATGGACTGTTGGTTTGTCCAGTGTCTTTGGAGAGGTGGCACTGTCACCTTCCAATCCACTGTCACTTTTGAAAATTTATAAAGGTTGGAGTCAGAAATGAAACATCCTCTTTTTTACCTTAGACAGCTGCATGTCCCCATTGTTTTCTTTTAAAAATAATATAGGGACAGGGAGCAGAGCCTGCAAAGCCCCAGCTCGGGAGCTGGAGAGGGGGCAGCGGGGCCCAGGGCCTGTCCCTGTCCCTGCTCAGGCTGCTGCTCTGCTCTGGGCTGCAGAGTGCCCACAGTGGTGGAACCAGGCGGGCGAGGGTCGTGTCCTGCCCGGGCCATGCCTGAGGAGGAGCAGGCCGGGTGCTGCTGGCCATGCCCACGTGGCACTGCTGCTCTGCTGGCCCTGGGGACAGGCACAGCTCTCGGGGACCACCGGGCCCAGGCAGCCCATGGTCCCCAGCCATGCAGGCTTGGCCCCGTGTGTGTGAGGGGCTGGATGGGAGTCACAGGAGGGGAGGGGTCCGGGCCTGGCAGGGCCACTCTGCACACCTGGGCTGGGGTCCCAAACAGGAGCTGACACTGGAGCAGCTCCTGGGTTTGCCAAGGGACCTTCACGGAACTGTGGCTTTTGGGCTCAGCCAGTAGCCAGAAACCAGGTGGCTTCTCTTTAAAACTACACCAGTTCTGTCCTCCCTGCTTTGTCTCTGCTTCACCTGGAGCGTTTTGCCTGGCTCAGTCTGCACAGCTGGAAACAGCAGTCATTCCACAATTAGCAGGCGCTAATGAGGCTGCTGGAGCTTCCAGGGGATGCTGCAGCTCAGCCTCCTCAGCTGGCCGGTTTAGAGTGGGAATCACAGAATCACAGACAGCTTTGGCTTGGAAAGGACCCTAAAGGCCATCTCATTCCAACCCCCTGCACTGCCGTGCCGTGTCCCCAAGCGCCACTTCTGAGACAATCCCTGCCCAGAGATCCTGGCAGAGCCTTGTCCACAGCTGAGACCCCCTGTCCTCCCCCTCAGGGCTGTCCTCAGACCCTGTCCCGTGGGAAGGAGCTCTGGGACATACCGTGGGTGGCAGAGGCTTCCCCAGCCTAAAAAAGGGTGAGACAAACCCACAGGAGAGCCCCTGGGTCCCCAAACAGCCTCTGGGTCTGGCACTGTGGGCTTTCCTTGTGCCCAAACCTTGGGTTGTCAGCCCTTGGTTTCCCAAAGAGACCCTGGGTCTGGCATTGAGGAGAAAACTGTAGATTTTCCTGTGGGTTTTTCCCTGTGCCCAAAAAACTGTAGATTTTCCTGTGGGTTTTCCTGTTGCCAGGCTGGGACAGGCAGCGCCAGCCTGAGCTCCTGGGGCAACATCTCCAGTCCGGTGCTCAGGAGGGTAACTGGGAGCCCCCAGGGTAACTGGGAGCCCCCAGGGTAACTGGGATCTCGGGGACACCCGCGGGGCCCGAGCCGGGTGCCGTGTGCCCCCGAGAGGGAAGGAGCGGGCCGGGGTCCCCTGGGCAGCCCCCCTGCCCCTGCCGGGCCCGGCCCCGCGGGGCGAGCGGCGGAGCGCGGCTCGATGCCTCCCTCTGCCGGGGCTGCGGGCCCAGCGGGGCGGCGGGGCCCGAGCGGCCCGGGGAGCGCGGGGTGGGCATGGGGATCGGGGAGGGGGGATGCAGGATGTGAGATGTGGAATGCGGGATGTGGGATGCGGGATGCGGGATGTGAGATGTAGGATGTGGTATGTGGGATGTGGATGTGGGATGTGGGATGCGGGATGTGAGATGTGGAATGCGGGATGTGGGGTATGGGATGTGAAATGTGAGATGCAGGATATGGGATGCGATGCAGAATGCGGGATGTGGGATGCGGGATGTGAAAAGTGAGATGCAGGATATGGGATATGATGCGGGATGTGAAATGTGGAATATGGGATGTGGGATGTGAAATGGGAGATGCAGGATACGGGATGCGATGTGGGATGCGGGATGTGGGATGCCAGATGTGGGATGCCAGATGTGGGATGTGGGATGTGGATGCAGGGTGGGTAAGGGAGGCAGATGTAGAGGCAGGAGATGGGATGAGATGCAGAATCCAGGGTCAGGAGGCAGATGCAGGATGCAAGAGGCAGGTGGGGGATGTGGAAGATGCAAATGCAGGAGGTGGTGTGGATGCAGGAGGAGGGAGGTGGGATGCAGATGTGGATGTGGATGCAGGAGGAGGGAGGTGGGATGCAGATGTACATATAGATGCCAAATGAAAGAGGTGGGATGCAGATACAGATGGGGATGAGGGATGTGAATGCAAGAGGAGGGAGGTGAGATGTGGATGCAGATGTGGATGTGGATGTGGATGCAGGAGGAGGAAGGTAGGATGCAGATGTGGATGTGGATGCAGGAGGAGGGAGGTGGGATGCAGATGTGGATGCAGATGTGGATGTGGATGCAGATGTGGATGTGGATGCAGGAGGAGGGGGGTGGGATGCAGATGGGGATGAGGGATGCTGCGGTCCCTGCTGCCCCCATCACGCTGTGGCCTCAGGCTGCACTGGGGGCTCCCCAGGTCCTCAAGGAGAGGAACCATCTCCACAGAGTCACACAGGCTGCCCCATGCCAGATGCACCCAGAGGCTCTTGGTGCCGTGTCAGGACCTTCACAGAAAGGTTTTTTCTTCCATTCTTCTTCCTTTTGTCACATTCCTCCTTTTCCTGGAGCAGGACGACAGCCCAGAAATCGAGTCCCTGTGAGAGGCTGCTCTCCTGCTCTCTTGTTCCTCTGCAGAGGAACCTCAGCAAAGCTCAGTCAGAGCCAGGGCCCACGTGCCTTGGGGAGGTCTAGGGGATCACAGCCACCACCTCCCTGCCCCAGGGATCACAGAATCATTACAGTGGCAAAAGACCTCACACATGGAGAGAAACTCTTTACAGGAGCCTGGAGTGCCAGGACAAGGGGGAATGGCTGCCAGTGCCAGAGGGCAGGGCTGGGTGGGATCTTGGCAGTGAGGAATTGTTCCCTGGCAGGGTGGGCAGGCCCTGGCACAGGGTGCCCAGAGCAGCTGGGGCTGCCCCTGCATCCCTGGCAGTGCCCAAGGCCAGGCTGGGCACTGGGGCAGTGGGAGGTGCCCCTGCCATGGCAGGGGTGGAAGGAGATGATCCTTCAGGTCCCTGCCACCCAAACCAGTTCCTGATTCCATGATTCTCTGCTGTGCCTTTCCCTTTGTGCCTGGGAGCCCCGGCAGGCCTGTGGCAAACCCAGCTGGTGGTGGTCTCACAGCTTGCCCAGCCTGTCTGGGATGGTGCATCAGGCAGGAATCCACCTCGAGGTGGGGCCTCCCTCCCTTGTCAGCTCCTCTGCAGCCCCTCAGAGCTGCTCCTTAAAGCTGCCAGTCTCTGGGAGCTTCATTAGCTTTTGTGGTTAATCTTTAACTCCCCTTTGTGCCCACAATAATAACTGTTCTCACTGATAACCCCTGGCTGATCCCTGTGATCCCTGTGGGCTCTGCTCCCTAATTAACTGACGGAAATTGCTGATATCCCTGGCACAATAGTGTGGATATCCAGCACTCTGCCATAGAATATTTTAGACTTTATTGAGGTATTTATTCATTCTTTTTTTAGCAAAGAAAGCAGGCACAGCCTCATTCTCCATTAGACCTTTTTGTGGGAGGGAAATCAATAGAGGAAATTATGTTTGGTTCAAATATTTATGCTGTGACATCACTCAGGGTATGGGCATTTCTCCAAATTAACCACATGCAGTGTGCAAAGCACAAGGCCACATCTGACCATAAAAAGGCATACACAGAGTCATGGAAACATGGAATGGTGTGGATTGGAAGGGACCTTAAAGACCAGAGAATCAGAGAATCATAGAGTAGAATCATGGAGTGCCAGCTGTGCCCCATGGGCACCTTGTGCCCAGCCCAGAGCACTCAGTGCCACCTCCAGGGCACACCTGCAGGGATGGGCACTGCAAAGCTCCCTGGGCAGCCCCTGCCAAGGCCTGAGCTCCCTTTCCATGGGCAAATTGCTGCTGCTGTCCCAGCTGAGCCCAGCATGAGGCTCTATCATTGTGAGAATTCACAGCTCTCAGGTGGAACTTTATCACCCAAGTCTGTGCAGTAATTCCACCTGGCACCAGGTGATAAGCTGGCCCTTTAATTTTAACACAATTTCTGCTGTCTTTCTGGGCTGTGTGACCCCACCACCCCTGTGAGCCCTACACTGCTCAGTCCTGCCCAGCACAGACCCCCAGCTCCAGCCCAGCTCATGCCACGACCGTGGGGTCACATTTGGCTTCCTGCAGCTTTCTGGTGCTGCAGGACTGACCTGATTTTCGCTCTGTACACAACTGGAGTCATGGCAATGGGACCAGCGGCAGATGCTGGCCATGAGAATGTCAGCACTGGGAGAAGAATTTTTCACCAATTTGTGAATCTTGGGCAGGCTGATCACTGCAATCCTGGGGATTAGCACAGCACAGGTGTGGGACGTGCAGGTGTTCAAAGCCCTGCTCTCAGTGGTGGAGAAAGTGTGCATGGAATACATCTTGTCGAGGCTACAGCAAGGAATACATGGAAGTGTGTGTGACCGTGTTCACAGGGGTCTGAGGATGAGGGAAGAGATAAGGATCTGACTCCATGTTTCAGAAGGCTGATTTATTATTTTATTATATATATTACATTAAAACTATACTAAAAGAATAGAAGAAAAGGTTTCATCAGAAGGCTAGCTAACAACAGAGAGCAAAGAATGAAAACAAAGGTTTGTGGCTTGGCTCTCTGTCTGAGCCAGCTGACTGTGATTGGCCATTAATTAGAAACAACCACATGAGACCAATCCCAGATGCACCTGTTGCATTCCACAGCAGCAGATAATCATTGTTTGCATTTTGTTCCTGAGGCCTCCAGCTTCTCAGGAGGAAGAATCCTAAGGAAAGGATTTTTCATAAAAGTTGTCTGCGACAAGTGTGTATGGAATACATCTTGTCAAGGGTAAAACAAGGAATGCATGAAGTGTGCATGGAATATATCCTACAAGGCTAAAGCGGGGGATTGGCATTGAACTCCCCCAGCCCGTGCAGCACCTGCAGCCCATCACTGCCTGCTGAGTGGGACACCCAGCCCCAGTGCTGGCCAGGACTGGGCAGTGTGGGGTGCTGGGAGCCCAGTGCTGGCCTCTTGGGACTCTGCTGCTCACAGAGACCCTGAGATGTGTTAAAGTCTCTGTTCCCAGCCCAGCAGTCAAAGGAATCAGGGCTCCTCAATTCTCATTCTCAAGGTTGTTTATTTATCTTATCTATAAAATTCTTTCTGCTGACCTGCCAAGGTCGCTCAGCAGGACAGTCCAGGCACTCTGCTTGCCTCTGGGCAGTGTTATGTTTTTATACTAAAAACTATGTGTACAATGTTTACAATACCTTCCCAATACCTATCACTTATGTTAGACAGTGAGCTTCTACTCTAAACCAACCCAAAAGTGCCACCATCCCAGCAGAAGACAGAGAGCAAGAAGAAGAACGAGAAAGGCTGGACATGCCCAGATCCCTCCGTCTTGCCCCCTGAACCCCCATTCCAAAAACCCCAAAATGTATTTTTCACCCTGTGATAAGTTCACTATCATTCTGCTTAAACTGTTGTGGCTTGCAGATCTTCATCTAAGGTTGGTAACTTGCTCCATGGATCATAATCAAACCCACAGGTGTTTTGGGCTCTGTGCCAGGGGCTCTGAGCCCCCTGACAGGGGTTTGGCAGTCCAGGACAGCCAGAGGGGTGTGCTGAATTCTGACACTGCCCAGCCTGAGAGCCCCACTCAGGCCGAGATCAGCCCTGTGCGCTGGCCTGGGACAGCCAGCCCCAGTGCTGGGCAGCACTGAGAGCCCCAAGAGCCCCACTCAGGCCGAGATCAGCCCTGCGTGCTGGCCTGGGACAGCCAGCCCCAGTGCTGGGCACTGTGGGGCAGTGGGTGCCCAGTGCTGCCCAGCCCCACTGCCCCAGAGATCAGCCCCAGCCACCTCCCTGCAAGGTCACCAGGAGACCTCGGGCTCACTGGCACCCACCAGGACCCCAGGCTCTTCTCCATCTCTCCCTTCTGCTGAGATCATAATAAAAGCCCCAATTATAATGAAATTTTACCCAAAGTCTGTGGCACAGGTCTGCTCAGGCCCAAAGGCACAGCACAGAGTGTCCTCAGGCTCTGGTTTATTGCTGCTAAAATTGGTTACTGATGGCAAGGAGCTGCTGTGACTCAGCTGGGTGTTTGCATTCTGTGGGGTTGACTTCCCAAGCACCTTCCCACCCGGAGCTCAGGATCTGTTTCCATGGCAGGGAGGTGATCAGTGCCCAGCTGTGCCAGGCTGCAGTGCCACCCTCAGCCCCCTCTGGCAGCCCTGAGCGTCCTCAGCCTCCCACGGGAGCTGCCATCAGCACACTCCTCAGGGAGCAGCCTCCCCTGACACTGAAGAGATTCCTTTCTTCTCGGGAACTTCATTTTCTTCTACTGGAAGGTGTGCCTGCCTGTGCCAGGGTGGGACTGGATGGCGTTTAAGGTCCCTCCCAACCCAAACCCTTCTGTTGGAATACATGAAATAAAAGCCTCCCTGAGTCCTTCAGAGACAGGAAGGAGTGCAGGGATTGAACTGGAACCTTTAGAGAAACTGAAATATATTAATCCTCACAGACGTGAAGTAGGACTGTAAGTTTTGGTTTAAAGTAAGTAGAAATACATCTTAAGAGACTGTGCTAGCAGTGAAAGGCTCTAAAGCCTAGTTTAAAGTTCAGTAGTGATACCTTGCACAACATTAATTTAAGTCCAGACATCATGAAAACATAGCAGAACACTGCTTGCATTTCTGGATAGAACAGATAGAGCCATTTGTGTGAGCAGATAGAACTGTGTATGTAGGTTTTGGGTAAGGACTGACGCTGCTTTCACACATTAGAATTAAGCCAGGAGAGGTGTAGGAAGAATGTTTTAGGATCGTGTTTTTAGCTGATTATGTGATTTATGAATAAAATCTCCCTGTATTGGGGTAAAAGACGTAGCAGTGGCTGCTGCTGCTGCTTCTACACATTGAGACTCTGTGCCAGAAAGCTTTTAGCTTTTTTTAGCATCACTTGAATGCTCTGAACTCTTCACCTTCGAGGCTGATGCATTCATGAAATAAACAACTTTACACCAACCAACAGCTGCTCCTGTCTCTTTGAAGGCCCAAGACCCACTCCTAACTCAACACCCTTCTATCTTTCCATGGTTTCCATGATCCTGTGCCCAGCCTGGCTGAGAGCTGTGGCACAGGTCCTGCACCCACAGAGCATGGCCACTGCTGCAGACCTTGCGGCTGCAAACAGCTCTGAACAATCACTTAAGGAAATACAAACTCAGAAAGGGACAAAAGTGGTTTGGAGGGACAAAGAGAGCACAGAATGAGCATCTGGTGTGGGAAATTGCAGCATATTTAGGCAAGGGGGGATACAGGGATACAGGCACACAATAGGGAGATGGTGCAGTGCTCTGCACCATCCCATGCACAAGGACAAGGTCTGGGCATTCACATGGGACAAGCTGGAAAGTTTTTTGGAGAGATGGGGGGATCTGCACACCCATGAACACAGTGTCTGTGCAGGGAAAGCTCACAGGAGGGGTAACTCAGGCTGAACCACAGGTAAATGGACAAACCCCGTCCCTGGCAGTGTTCCAGGCCAGGCTGGGCAGGGCTGGGAGCAGCCTGGGGCAGTGGCAGCTGTCCATGCCCAGGCAGGGGCTGGAGCTGGAGGAGCTTTAATGTCCCTCGCAGCCAAACACTCCTTTGATTCTATGATTTCTGCTTTTCAGCAAATGTTGGCTGGGTAAACATCAAGCCAGCCCAGTGTGTGATGGCACCAAATGGCTCCGGGACCAGCTGCAAAAACCTGCAGCAGTCCCTGGTGCAGAAGGCTGGGCAGGAAGGAGTGAAAGCATTGCTGTGCCTCAGATTCCTGATGCCCACTGGAGCAGGAAAGCCAAAGCAGGATCCGAGCAGGATGTGTCCGGGAAGGGGCAGTGCCCACCGTTTTGGGGCCAACTTCCCTGTTCTGGTCTGTGGGGGCCAAACCACACCAAGGGCAGCTCCAGGGCAGCCCTGGGGGCAGGAGAGGGCATGAACTGCAGACTGAGGGCAGATCCAGCAGAGAGGGACCCACCAGGAGACCCCCAGAGCCCCTGGAGCCATTTCCTGAAAGGCCCTGAAGTAGGAGTGTAAGTTTTAGTTTTAAGTAGAAATGGATCTGTGTTAGCCATAAAAGGCTCTAAAGCCTAGTTTAAAGTTCAGTAGTGATACCTTGCACAACATTAACTTAAGTCCAGACATCATGAAAACATAGCAGAACACTGCTTGCATTTCTGGATAGAACAGGCAGAACCATTTGTGTGAGCAGATAGAACTGTGTATGTAGGTTTTGGGTAAGGACTGACGCTGCTTTTGCACATTAGAATTAAGCCAGGAGAGGTGTAGGAAGAATGCTTTAGGATCGTGTTTTCAGCTGATTATATGACATATGAATAAAATCCCCCTGTATTGGGGTAAATGAGGTGGCAGTAGCTGCTGCTGCTTCTGCTGTTGTTGTGACTGCACGTGCTCACACCGAGAGCAGGATGCTGGATGCCAGGTGGGGAATGTTTCCTACAAAAAGTGTCCCCAAACCTGGGCAGTGCCCCAGGACCACTGCTTGGATCAGTGCTGGAGCCAGGATGAATGCTGGTGATCTCCTTTCCTACCCAATCTCTCTTTCACACTCTCCTGCCTCCCTCTTTCACTTCACTCTTTTATTTCTCTCACTGTTACAACGTAGGTGCAAAACATGTGCTCATTTTCACACCGGGTGTGGAGCTGGCCAATAAAACCTGGTGAGCTGTGTTTTTGGGACCCTTCTGGCTGCTGCCAGTCCTTTGTGACCCTTCCTTTGGGCACCTGTGGCTCCTGGGTGCTCCCTGCTACACAGGAGTGGGCCGTGACACCTGGCACGAGTGAGTCACCGAACAATGGAACAACAGATTCCAGAGAAAAGCAGCTGAGATGAACACACAGTGATGCACTGGGGGGAACACGTCAGATGGAAGATGACAGGCTGGTGGCTGACAATTATCTCTCAGGAACAAGCTGTCACTGCTCTGACAATGTTACAACACAGTTCAGTGATCAGCAGTTCCAAAAACAAACCAGATATTAGAAATTCCCTGGCAAGGAGCAGGAAACGTGGCCAGGACAGTGCAGGGCGTCTGAAATGCCACAGTCCTGAGCCTCCAGGGGCAAAACTCTGCTGGTGGAGGGAGCAGGAAAAGGGTCTGGGGTGGGTGGGGGAGATCTGCTCAGGGACATCTCAGTGTGAGGGGTTGGGCTGTTTGCTACCTGCCAGGAGGGCACAGCCGGGGAACAGGGACAGGAGCAGAGGGAGCGGCCTCAGGCTGGGCCAGGGCAGGCTCAGCTGGGACAGCAGCAGCAATTTGCCCATGGAAAGGGAGCTCAGGCCTTGGCAGGGGCTGCCCAGGGAGCTTTGCAGTGCCCATCCCTGCAGGTTGTGAAAGATGGTCTGGAGTTCCCCAGAGCGTGCCCAGGACAGACATCAGGGCCCTGATGGGAATTCAGGCCTGCCGGTGGTGGATGAACGCCAAAAACCCTGAGGGCCCGGATGGGAATTGTGGCCTGCCAAGGGATTGTGCACAGCTGCGTCTACAGCTTCTGGCAGGGCCTGCCAAGGGGTGGCACACCCTCGATGCTGGCACCTGTTTCACAACAATAGACCAGGAATTTCCCCACCTCTTGGCCTGGCTGGGCTTTTCTGGGGTAACCTGTGGTGGTCTCCCATCACAGAAGAGCCATCATCTGCTTTATGACCATCGTAATGGACAGGCTGAGATGGGAGAAGCCTCTCCCTCAAGGACTGGGACTGAAACCCCTGTGTGGGACTAAGCCATGAAAACCCTATGTGGAGAAGTTCCTCCCTCCTTCCAAGGACTGAGCCATGCACACCCTATGTGGAGAAGCCCCCCTCTCCCTCAAGGACTGGGACTGAAACCCCCGACCCAGGGGAGGGGGAGCTGACCTGACCAAAGCCACATTTTGCCAAGCACTCCCTGATGGCTGCACCAAGACAGTGGCTCTCACAGCTTACTGCTGAGAACGTGGACTACCTGTCACATCTGTTCTTTCCCCTCACAATTTTCAATAGAGTTATCATAATAAAAACCTCTGAGCTGACCAGAGATTTTGAGATCTCCGATATAACAGGCAGGTCCTCAGCCAGACTGGACAAAAGGAATTCATCTCTATGTTTGGAAGCTATATATCCCCCCTCCCTCTTTGTTTTTCTCTCGTTCTCTGTCTTTTCTCTCCCTTAATCCCTCTATCTCATTTGCTGTGGTCATTCAATAAAGGTGCATTTGGTTTGATTATCACTTCAATCCCCATTCCGTGTTGGTTTTTTGCACTCTGATATCAATTAACAAACCATCACCACCCCTGTTCCTACGAGCAGATTGTGACACAGGTGTCCCCTGAGGTGGCACTCAGTGCTCTGGGCTGGGGACAAGGTGGGGAGGTCTCTTCCAGCCTCAGGGATTCTGTGATCGCCAAAACAGGGTCTCCCAGAGCCCAAAGTGCTCACACACGAAATTCAGGAGGGTCTGCTCCTCAGGCAGGTGATTCATCCCTGAAACAGCAGTGTAGTGAGTGAAGAAGAGATGTGAGTGAGGAAAAGATGTGAGTGAAGAGCAAATCAGCCCCCAGGCTCCTCCTGGAGGAAGGTCTGTCCCCATGCTGAGGGCAGGGGCTCAGGTGAGGCTTTCAGCCCCAGTGATGTGCCCAGGGGTTCCAACAAGCTGCACTGCTCCCTCTCAGCCCTGCATTTCTGGTTTGTGGTGGGAGTTGTTCTTTTCCCTCTGAGGAGCAGCCTGTGTGACATTTGCTGCCTTTTGCATCTTTTGCATGGCCTGTTCCATACCCAGAGCCCTGGGTCGGTCCCTCTGGGCTCTCCTGCCCCGTGCAATGGGCAGATGCCTGAGAGGGGAGCAAGGAGAGTTTGTGGTGAGGGCCAGGGCTGGGCACACACCTGCTCTGGGAAGGGAGCTCTGGATTTCTCCAGGCTGGAGCAGCCAGCTGCCACCCAAACACTGTCCCTGTGCTGGCAAACGCTGGCACCAGCTCCTTAGAGAGAGGGGGAAGTTCCTGCCCAGGGCAGCACCTGTGCCAGCAGCTCTGCTGTTAAAGCTGCCCCAGAAGCTGCTGGGCTGCCTGGGAGGGCTGGAGAGAGCGTGAGGCTTTTCAGGCTGGTAAGGCTGACTGATTTGGGGGCATAAATGCAGTTCTAATGCAAGTGAGCTACTTCGCAGCTCTCAGGTTTCTGTGTCTGTCTCCTCAGGCTTGTAGCTGCTTTTTCTGGGGCGTTTTGTGCTATTTTAATGCTGTAAATGCTTTGTCTTGCTTCTGTGTTTTACAAAGTTCGTCTTAAAACATGTCTGGTTCAGGCCCTTTTGCTGTGTCAATGAGGAATGGGAGGCAGCACTATAAAATTGGTGCCAGCCTCTGGGCAGGCAGAGGAGGCAGAGGCACAGTGTGTGAAATGTCTTTTATTGCTCAGATCAGAGCAGGCTGGAGCACCCTGGGGTGCTGGGATGTGACCCTGCCCACAGCAGGGGTGGAATGAGATGGGCTTTGAGATTCCTTCCGACCTTCTGTGATTCTCTGGTGATTCAGCTCTCCACTGAAGGCTTCAGGAGAGGGTGTCCAAGTCTCAGACACAGATAGAGAAAATGTTTTCCTGTCTTAGCACAGTCCTGAAGTCACCACGGGCCTCCTGCAGCTCCTGGCCCACACAAGGTGCCGTGTTTGGTGCATTCCCTGAGCTCAGGAGAGACATCCCTGAGCATCCCTGAGCATCCCTGAGCATCCCTGACATCCCTGCACTCCCCGAGCTCAGGACAGACATCCCTGAGCCCAGGACAGACATCCTGCACTCCCTGAGCTGTACTCCCCACAGTGCTGCTGTCCTGGTGATAACGGTGCTGGCCTTGCCGCCTGCCTGGGGGCTGCTCCGTGTCCTTGGTGCCATCAAGATGTGCGGTGTTGTCCCTGGAGGAGCTGCCAGCTCCCAGGGAGTGCCCGGCGGCACAGCACCTCCCTCGCTGCTGCCCGCAACAAACACACTGCTGTGCTGTTCCTCTGTTCCCTCTCTGCCCAGCCCTGTCCCCTCTCCTGGCTCTGTCCCCTCTCTCCCAGGGCTGTCCCCTCTCCCATAGCTCTCTCCCCTCTGTCCCCTCTCTGTCCCCTCTCTCCCAGCACTGTCCCCTCTCTGTCCCCTCACTCCCCTCTCTGTCCCTGTCTCCCAGCGCTGTCCCCTCGGTCGCAGTCCGTTCCCGGGATGGCAGTGGCGCTGGCGGTGGCGCTGGCGGTGGCGTTGGTGCCGCTGGCAGCCGAGGCGGGCAAGGACCCTCTGCTGAACGTCTGCATGGATGCCAAGCACCACAAGAGCCAGCCGGGCCCCGAGGGCAAGCTCTACCAGCAGGTACGGGCGGGGCTGGGCTGGGCCGGCACACCTGGCTGGGTACCGACACACCTGGCTGGCACAGCTGGCTGGCACACCTGGATGGGTACCGGCACACCTGGCTGGGCACCTGCACACCTGGCTGGCACAGCTGGCTGGCACACCTGGATGGGTACCGGCACACCTGGCTGGGCACCTGCACACCTGGCTGGCACAGCTGGCTGGCACATCTGGATGGGTACTGGCACACCTGGATGGGTACCCCAGAGCACAGCGGGGAGAGGAAGGGAAGGGAAGGGAAGGGAAGGGAAGGGAAGGGAAGGGAAGGGAAGGGAAGGGAAGGGAAGGGAAGGGAAGGGAAGGGAAGGGAAGGGAAGGGAAGGGAAGGGAAGGGAAGGGAAGGGAAGGGAAGGGAAGGCTCTCCTGTGCTGCCTCAGTGTGGGACACCCTCCTTGCTCTGCCCCAGCCCCTTGGCAGAGGAAAGGGGTTTGTTTCTGTCCCTGGGCTGGCACAATTCCTGCTGAGGAGCTGATCTGCTGCTCCAGCTCTGCCTCGCTGCAGTGCCCAGCTCCTGAGTGACCCAGAGTTTGCTGCAGAGGACAAAGTGCTGCGGGACTGTGGGCTGTGCCCCTGGAGCTGCTGCCTGTCCCCTCTGTGCTGCAGTGCTCCCCCTGGAAGGACAACGCCTGCTGCACGGCCAACACCAGCCTGGAGGCGCACAAGGACCAGTCCTACCTCTACAACTTCAACTGGAACCACTGCGGGGTGATGCCGGCCCAGTGCAAGCGCCACTTCATCCAGGACACGTGCCTGTACGAGTGCTCCCCCAACCTGGGGCCCTGGATCCAGCAGGTGGGCTCAGACCCGGCAATCCCGGGACTCTGGGGTTGGGAGGGGCATTAAAACTCATCCTGTGCCACCCCTGCCATGGCAGGGACAGCTCCCACTGTCCCCAGTGCCCAGCCTGGCCTTGGGCACTGCCAGGGATGCAGGGGCAGCCCCAGCTGCTCTGGGAATTCCATCCCAGCCCTGCCCACCTGCCAGGGAAGGATTTCTCTGCCATATCTAGGCTGCCTCAGCTTTTCCCACAGGACAGAAAGCTTCCAAGGGCTTCTCTGGCCTGTGACTGATGGAGGAGTTCCCTGTGTCAGGACCCACCTGTGCTGGGCTGAGGCTCCTCTGGGCCCAGCTGTGCTGCCCCAGGAGGGGCTGGGGGGGTCTGTGTGTGGCAGAGCCCCCAGGTGACGCCTGCCCGGCCCTGTGCCCTGCAGGCTGACAGCAGCTGGAGGAAGGAGAGGATCCTGCACGTGCCCCTGTGCAGGGAGGACTGCGAGGAGTGGTGGCAGGACTGCAGGGACGCCCTCACCTGCAAGGAGAACTGGCACAAGGGCTGGAACTGGGCCACAGGTTGGTGGGCTTGGGAGCCTGTCCTCACCCCTGGCGGGTCACTGGCACTGCCACTGCTGCTCTTGTCAGAGCCCAGGACACCCCTCTGGCTGCCCTGGATGGCTCCAGACCCTGGCAGGGGCTCAGAGACCCTGGCACGGGGTCACAGACACCTGTGCCTTGGATTTTAGCCCATGGAAACAATTCCCAGCTTTGTGTGAGGAGTTACAAGCTACAAGGGTTTGAGTAGAATGATAGTGAATTTGTCACAGGGTGGAAAAGTAGAATTTTGGGGATTTAGAATGAGGGTTTAGGAGGCAAGATGGAGGGATCTGGGTGTGTCTTCTCCTTCTCCTTCTCCTTCTCCTTCTCCTTCTCCTTCTCCTTCTCCTTCTCCTCTTCTTCTTGCCCTCCATCTTCTGCTGGGATGGTGGCACTTCTGGATTGGTTTAGAGTACAGACAGACTGTCTAACATAGGTGATGGGTATTGGGAAGTTATTGTAAATACAGTACAGGTAGTTCTTAGTATAAAAAGCCAACACCACCCCAAGAGCAGGGACTGTGCCACAACCCAACCTGCTGGACAGATCTCAGCAGGTCAGAGAAATAATGGAATAGATAAGAGAAAATAAATAACATTGAGAACCAGAGCCGAGGAGTCTCAGTTTCTCCAGTGGCAGGGCTGGGAGAAAAGGGACTTTCTAACACCTCAGGGACCATCACAGGCACAGGAACGAGACCCTGTCACCTCTCTGGGGTGTCGGGAGGGTGGCCGAGCCCCAGTGCTCAGGTGTGGCCGTGGGCCGTGGGCAGGTGAGCTGCTCTGTCAGGGGAAGGGCAGGAGGGAAGGGCCGTGCTCCCCCTGGGGTTTGTGACAGTGCCACGCTGCTGTGCCCAGCTCAGGTGTGGCTGTGGGCTGTGGGAAGGACAGGATGGCCGCGCTCTCGGTGCCACGCTGCTGTGCCCGCAGGAACCAACCGCTGTCCCTGGGGCTCCGAGTGCCGGCCCTTCCACCAGGTGTTCCCCCGGCCGCAGGACCTGTGTGAGAAGATCTGGTCCGGCTCCTTCAGGCTCAGCCCCGAGCGCCGGGGCAGCGGCCGCTGCATCCAGATGTGGTTCGACCCCGCCGGGGGCAACCCCAACGCGGCCGTGGCTCGGTACTACGCCGGGATAAAGAGATCGTCCTCCCCGGGCCAGGAGGGCACCGTGCCGCCCCAGAGCCGTGGCACCGCGCGGGCCCTGCCCTGCCCCATTGGGCTGCTGCTGCTGCCCCTGCTGCTGCCCCCGGCGCTGGGGGGCTCCCAGCCATGGGGCTCCCCGTGACCCCTCTGCAGCAGCTGGCACCGCAGCTCTGTCCGTCCGTCTGTCCCCGTGCTCAGCACAGTTTCTGTCGCTGGACCGTGGTGCCGCCTCTGTGCTGACCGGAGCAGGGATTTCCCTGCCTGTGCCTCTGCTGTCCTCTCTGTGGGGGCTGCTGCGCATCTGTCCCTCCCCTGGCTGGGCTCTGCTGTTGGTGTTCGGGTTGCTGGGACTCCCTGAAGGAGCCTTTGGTAATAAAGTCTGGCTCTGTTTCAGCCCTGCTGTGCTGATGTGAAATGTTCCTGAGGAGGGGAGAGTGCTGGGGGTGCTGCAGGGTGTGGGCTCTGTAAATGGGGGAGTTGGCCTGGGGGCAAGAAAGATCATAAAATCACACATGGTTGGCATTGGGAGAGATGTCAAATCTCATTTCTTTCCACTCCCCCGCCATGGCAGGGACACCTCCCACTGTGCCAGGTGCTCCCAGCCCCAGGTTCTCAATGTGGGCATCTCCCAGCACCCCTTTGCCTGGGCACCCTCTGGGGATGCCCCCAAGGTCACCTCTCACGGCTGGGCCAAAGAGATCTGCCCTGGGTCTGGGTGGGGGCATCAATCTCTGCTCAGCGATGGGCTGTGCTGGTGTAAACAGAACTGCCTCAGTCTTGTTTCAGCTGCTATTGCAGCTGCCTCTCTGTGCAGGGAATAATGCTGATTCATCTCTCAGTCTAGACATTGCCATAATGAATTTATATATTTATATAAATGAATAGATTTATATTATTTAAATTCATATATATTTATATTTTTTATATTTTTATAGATATAATATATATTATGTTACATTTTAAATTGTATATAATATATAATATATAATATATAATATATAACACATAACACATAATATATAATATATACTATATAATATATAATATATAGTTATATATATTATAATTATAATTATACACAATATTATAATAGATAATATAAAATATAATATATTATAATATACAATATATAATTATATTTATTATATAATTATATATTTTTATATTTATATGTTATATTTTTATAAATAATGAATTCATATATTTATATAAATGAACGATTTTGTATTATATAAATCTGTATACATTGTATATATTTATATAATATATATAGGATATGATATGATATATGATATATGATATATGATATATTATATATTATATATTATATATTACATATTACATATTATATATTATATTAGAATATATAATGTATAATAATATATAATATCATAATATATCTTTATATATTTTTATTTATATTGATATAAATAATGAATTTATATATTTATATAAATATATTTGGGTTCCCAGGCTCACTCCTGGAGGATTAAATCATGTCGAGGTTCAATCACAGCTGTGCAAAGCTTTAGACAGCAGCCACTGATCAGCTCTGGGGCTGGGCTTGGACCCAGCCTCACCCAGAGCCCCCTCTGGGGAGAAGGCCAAGGAGTCCAGCTGGGGTGGGTGGTGGTTTGGGGGTCCATGGGCAGTGTTTGGGGTCTATAGGGAGTGTTTGGAGTCTATAGGGAGTGTTTGGGGTCTATAGGCAGTGTTTGGGGTCTGTGGGCAGTGTTTGGGGTCTCTGGGCAGTGTTTGGGGTCTGTGGGCAGTGTTTGGGATCTCTGGGCAGTGTTTGGGGTCTCTGGGCAGTGTTTGGGGTCTATAGGCAGTGTTGGCGGTTTGTGTGGAGTTTTTGAGGGTCTATAAGGAGTGTTTGGGGTCCCTCCTGCTCCTCAGGACTCAGGGGAGGATCCCATGGCAAGCTCTGTCCCCACTCTGCCCATGGGCAAGGCCAGGGCTGCCCGGGCCAGGCCAAGGCCAGGCTGCAGAGCTCTGTACTATTTCAGGTATTTTCAGCAGCTTTTAGATCAGAGCGGCTGTTTCCAGAAGTTTTCCTGGCACACTTTTATTTTAAAACGTTCCTAGCGTGTATCCTCTGCCACAGCTGATCCGTAATTCCTTGCCTTTACGTGAAACAGAGAAGCACTTTCCCTCTCCAACTTAAACAGGATGCATTTAACCTAATTGCTCAGAATACACTCTCTGGTCTCCAGAATTGGGAGGTGGGGCCCACAGCTGGCCAGGGCTCAGAAATGTTTTCTAGCCCCTGAGTGGGGGGTGAGGTTTGCCCTGCCTGCCCCAGGTAGGGAAAGGGGAGAAGGGAGAAACCCCAAACACTGCCCCAGGCAGGAGCAGGGTGATCCCTGTCGAGAGAAAAAGCCAGGAGTGATGGTTTACAGAAGGAAATGGCACAAGCATGGGCAGCAAAGAGGAGGATGGAAAGGCAAGAAGAGATTTGCATTCAGCAAGGGGCAGACGAAAGCACAGGCTGCTCTGTTCTCCAAACGGTGGGGAAGCACAGGCAGTGATGGATGGGGTGACCAGGAATGGCACTTACTGTGCTCTTTGTTATAAATTGTTGTTCCTGGAGTAGTCTAACGTCAGCAGCATAGTGAGAAATCAGGGAGAATAGGGGAGGAAATTAAAGGCTAATCAAACAGATGGTTTTGAATTAGCAGGGCAGGGTAAGGGCAGGGTGACCATTCCTCTGGCAGCACTCACAGAGGGGCAGGGGCAGCCCAAGGGATGCTGGCAGAGATCCTGGAGCACGAACAGACGATAAATGGGAATGAAAACCAGCGTGGAGTGGGGCAACAGAGAGGTGGAAAGGGGCAGAGAACCCATGGGATCAACATTCAGCTCCTGAAAAGCTGTGCAGCAGAGAAGGCCAGTCCTTAGGGAGCACACAGGGCAGTGACTGAGGAATCCCAGGCACAGATTGTGACAGTGAGAGTGCTGCAATTCCTGCTGCAGGGGGGCAGCACGGGGGGCTGCTGGGGCACAGACAGGGCGTGGGGCTGGGACACACCCGGGACAGGGCTGGGACTCACCTGGGCACACCTGGGACAGGACATCCACGGAACAGGGATGGGACACAGCTGTGTGAAAAATGCCAATCACTTGTTTTTAAAATTTTAAAAGTTTAATGGTAATAAAATGGTTATAAAAATAGCAATATAATTACAGTAATAATAATTTGAACAATTTGGATTGGGACAATATGAGACCATAAAAACAAAGAGTTACAGACAGCCCAGGTACCTCATTCGGGGCAAAATAAGCCCAAAAAAGGCCCCACGTTAACAGAGGATTACCCCTTAAAAACAGTAACCTGTTGCATATCCATACACCTCATCCATGATGCATAAATTCCATTCAAACACAGGATTCTGGCTGGGCAGTGTCAGCTCCTTCCTCTGAATCCTGATGGTGTCTCCAGGGCTGAGTGAGGCAGGCGGAAGTTCATTTCTCCTGATAGTGGGGCAATAAATTCTCTTTCTCTGAAAGATTCAGGTGTCCTGTGGCTGCTATCTGGTGTGAGTACCTCACTCCTTTCTTTAAAAACATATCCCGCATACATAGTTCCTATTTTAATATTATGTTATAGCCCAAAAGTATATTTAACACACTACTTAAGAGAATTAACACAGCATAACTTTCTAACATAACACATATAATATTCATTTTAATATTTGCAAAAAAACAATCATAAAATATGCATTTGTGATATTTCTCTCCTTGATTTGAAAAAAAGACAACTCAGGACCTTTGGGACTTCACCTCAGTCCTGGGGCTGCCCATTGAACAGAGGCCAAAAAGTCCTACCTAGGTAATATGCTAGAAAAAGAAGAGAACAAAGGAAAAATTTGCTTTTGGGGGGTGTTTTAGCAGGAACAAGAACCTCTTGCCCCGGCTCGGTTTTTCTCTGTAAAAGCTTTGTTATTTTCCCTTTTATTAAAACTTTTTTTGTTTCCAAAACCGCCTCAGAAGCCATCCGGCTGATTTTATGCCATTGAGGTGGCTGGGCTATCTCAGGTGTGATGGGTTCTCTGAGAGCTCCTAAGCCCTGGCTCGAGGAAAAACCCATCAGGCTCGAGGAGAGACCATCAGGCTTGAGGAGAGACCATCAGGCTCGAGGAGAGACCATCAGGCTTGAGGAGAGACCATCAGGCTCGAGAAGAACCCACCAGGCTCGAGGAGAGACCATCAGGCTTGAGGAGAGACCCTCAGGCTTGAGGAGAGACCATCAGGCTCGAGGAGAGACCATCAGGCTTGAGGAGAGACCATCAGGCTCGAGGAGAGACCATCAGGCTTGAGGAAAGACCATCAGGCTCAAGGAAAACCCATCAGGCTTGAGGAGAAACCATCAGGCTCAAGGAGAACCCATCAGGCTCGAGGAGAGACCATCAGGCTCAAGGAGAAACCACCAGGCTCGAGGAGAGACCATCAGGCTTGAGGAGAGACCCTCAGGCTTGAGGAAAGACCATCAGGCTCAAGGAAAACCCATCAGGCTTGAGGAGAAACCATCAGGCTCAAGGAGAACCCATCAGGCTCGAGGAGAGACCATCAGGCTCAAGGAGAAACCACCAGGCTCGAGGAGAGACCATCAGGCTTGAGGAGAGACCCTCAGGCTTGAGGAAAGACCATCAGGCTCAAGGAAAACCCATCAGGCTTGAGGAAAGACCATCAGGCTCAAGGAAAACCCATCAGGCTTGAGGAGAAACCATCAGGCTCAAGGAAAACCCATCAGGCTTGAGGAGAAACCATCAGGCTCAAGGAGAAACCACCAGGTTCGAGGAGAGACCATCAGGCTCCTTTCAGGCTTGAGGAGAAACCACCAGGCTTGAGGAGAGACCATCAGGCTTGAGGAGAGACCATCATGGTTGGAGGAGGACCCATCAGGCTCAAGAAGAACTCATCAGGCTCGAGGAGAACCCATCAGACTCAAGGAGAGACCATCAGGATCCAGGAGAGACCATCAGGCTCAAGGAGAACCCATCAGACTCAAGGAGAGACCATCAGGATCCAGGAGAGACCATCAGGCTCCTTTCAGGCTCAAGGAAAAACCCACCAGGCTCCTTTCAGGCTCGAGGGTTTTGTGCAGGTGCCACCCAGGGGTGTCAGAGCAGATTTACTGAGCACCCTCTGCCTTGGCTTGGGTGAGCCCTGTCCTTCAGGGGGCAGATGGACTGCACGGTCTCTCAAGGTTCCCTGCATTCCTATTTGTACATTCCCATCAGAAATCTTCCATCGTGTGAGATGTTCATTTTCCCCCCTGCCCTGCACATCTCACTGGCTGTATGTGCATTTGGGGCTCCTCACGTGCACCCAGGGCACTTCTCCTCCTGTCCATGGGCTGATCTTCAGTGACAGGGGGCTGGAATCACAGAACCCCAGCAGGTCTGGGTTGGACGAGGCCTCAAAGCTCATCCTGTTCCACCCTTGCCATGGGCAGGGATCCCTTCCACTGGAAGTGGGTGTAATTTCAGTGAGAATAAGGAGCTGGGGCTTGGAGCCACCAACCCTTCCTGCATTCTCTCAGCAAATCCCGTGGGCTGGCTGGGCTTCCCAGCTTTAAAATAAATTAATTCCTACCTAAAGGTGAGGGGGAGCTGTGTTTGTTCTCCCTGAGCATCCTGGGTTTGGGCCAGACTCTGCTCTCGTGAGTCCCGCCCAGACTCATCTGGGGACCTGGCTTTGAGCAAAAGCAGGGTGCTGGGGGTTACCAGAGAGCCACACCACGGGGCACAGCTGGCACTGCACGGGCTGGCAGGGCTGTGCCAGCACCAGCGATTTTGGGGGATTTCTGGGATTTTTGGCTGCACGTGGATTTTCCCCTCAGAACTGCCCTTTCCCCTCCTGACTCCCCTGTGGCGCCCCAAGGATCCCTAAAAGAATAACTGATCAAAGAGAGAGCCAAGTGTGACCAGAGGCTGTTTTTTCATCAGCACATTTTATAGAGAAAAGGTTCTTCTGTTTTCTGTAAAGATTTATCTCCCAGCTCCAGCCTTTGGGCTAATGAAGGAAATTATCTCTCCTGAAAAACACAAATACAAAAGGCAGGGTCAGGCACATGATAAAATCCCAGTTTTCAGAAGAATGCATCATTAATTGTAGTTGTTTGCTGGAGGGAAAAGTGGCCCAGCATGGAAATGATTCTCTTTTCCAACATTTATCCAGAGCCGTTTTCTTACCCTGAATCCATCGCTCCCCCAGCAAAACCACGTCCCTGTGATGAGTGAGGATGGAATAATTCCTGCCTGCTGCCAGGGTGAGTCACCCTGATCTGAGGGCTCTGTTGCCCTGCACAGGTCAGCCATGGATGTCACCCCAAGGCTCCAATTCCCAGAATTTGTGCTACTGTGAGGTACAATAAAAATAATATGTATAATAAAATAATGAATATAATGGATAATAAAAACAGCCCCCGTAACAATGACCACTGGGCACACATCATCCCTCACCTGGCTTTTTTGAAGCTGAAAGGAGCAGCTGAGCAGCAGAAGTGCCCAGAAGCAGGGTTTTATACCCAAGGAGGGCTTCAGAGACCTCCCCTGCTCTTGGCCAAGACCTTCACTAATTGTTGCAGTGTTGTGAGGGTCTCCAGGATGAGGTGAGAGATGAAAATTGACTCTAAGTTCTCAGAAGGTTGAAATATAATATCATATCATATCATATCATATCATATAATATCATATATAAATTTCATATATATATGCATAAATTCTATTCAAACACAGGATTCTGTCTGCTCACTGTCAGCTTCTTCCTCTTAATCATTACAGTGTCTTCATGGCTGAGCAGGCAGGACGAATTTCTTCTGATAATGGGGCAATAAAGTCTCTTTCTCTGAAAGATTCAGGTGTCCTGTGGCTGCACTCTGGTGTGAGTACCTCATTCCTTTCTTTAAAAAATATCCCACATGCATAGTTCCTATTTTAAGTACAAAAGTTTCAAGGACTAAACTGCATCAAATAAAATAGTAGGTGGCTGTCACAGACATCTTTTATGAAAATCCTTTCCTTGGGATTTTTCCTCCTGAGAAGCTGGGAGGCCTCAGGAACAAAATGCAAACAATGATTATCTGCTGCTGTGGAATGCAACAGGTGCATCTGGGATTGGTCTCGTGGTTGTTTCTGATTAATGGCCAATCACAGTCAGCTGGCTCGGACTCTCTGTCTGAGACACAAACCTTTGTTATCATTCTTTCCTATTCTATTCTTACCCAGCCTTCTGATGAAATCCTTTCTTCTATTCTTTTAGTATAGTTTTAATGTAATATATAACATAAAATAATAAATCAGCCTTGTGAAATGTGGAGTCAGATCCTCAGTCTCTTCCCTCATCCAAGCACCCCTGTAAACACCGTCACAGGTGGCAAATTTAAAACCAGGTACAGGAGGCATTTTCCCTCAGCAGGATTAATCTTTGGAACATTCTGTAAGGGCGATCTGCAAACAACAAAATCTGCAGAAGCTTCGCCAAGTGGTGGGAGAAATCCGCAGGAAAAACAAATCCATTAAAGAATATCCTCACAAACACATCTCCTGGCTCAGGAAGCACCAGGGGCTCAGGTGGATGGAGGCTGGCAGGGCAGGGATCCCCCTGTGCTCTACAGGGGCTGGGATGGATGCAGCTCTGGGGAATCAAACCCCAGACTGTGTTGGGATGGATCTAACGGGGAATCAAACCCCAAACTGTGCTGGGATGGATGCAGCTCTGGGCAATCAAACCCCAAACTGTGCTGGGATGGATGCAGCTCCTAAGGAATGAAATTCCAAACTGTGCTGGGATGGATCTAACGGGGAATCAAACCCCAAACTGTGCTGGGATGGATGCAGCTCCTAAGGAATCAAACCCCAAACTGTGCTGGGATGGATCTAACGGGGAATCAAACCCCAAACTGTGCTGGGATGGATCTAACGGGGAATTAAACCCCAAACTGTGCTGGGATGGATGCAGCTCCAAAGGAATCAAACCCCAAACTGTGCTGGGATGGATCTAACGGGGAATCAAACCCCAAACTGTGCTGGGATGGATGCAGCTCTGGGGAATCAAACTCCAAACTGTGCTGGGATGGATCTAATGGGGAATCAAACCCCAAACTGTGCTGGGATGGATCTAATGGGGAATTAAACCCCAAACTGTGCTGGGATGGATGCAGCTCCAAAGGAATCAAACCCCAAACTGTGCTGGGATGGATCTAACGGGGAATCAAACCCCAAACTGTGCTGGGATGGATCTAACGGGGAATTAAACCCCAAACTGTGCTGGGATGGATGCAGCTCCAAAGGAATCAAACCCCAAACTGTGCTGGGATGGATCTAACGGGGAATCAAACCCCAAACTGTGCTGGGATGGATCTAATGGGGAATCAAACCCCAAACTGTGCTGGGATGGATGCAGCTCTGGGCAATCAAACCCCAAACTGTGCTGGGATGGATGCAGCTCCTAAGGAATCAAACCCCAAACTGTGCTGGGATGGATCTAACGGGGAATCAAACCCCAAACTGTGCTGGGATGGATGCAGCTCCTAAGGAATCAAACCCCAAACTGTGCTGGGATGGATCTAACGGGGAATCAAACCCCAAACTGTGCTGGGATGGATGCAGCTCCAAAGGAATCAAACCCCAAACTGTGCTGGGATGGATCTAACAGGGAATTAAACCCCAAACTGTGCTGGGATGGATGCAGCTCCAAAGGAATCAAACCCCAAACTGTGCTGGGATGGATCTAACGGGGAATCAAACCCCAAACTGTGCTGGGATGGATCTAACGGGGAATCAAACCCCAAACTGTGCTGGGATGGATCTAATGGGGAATTAAACCCCAAACTGTGCTGGGATGGATGCAGCTCCTAAGGAATCAAACCCCAAACTGTGCTGGGATGGATCTAACGGGGAATCAAACCCCAAACTGTGCTGGGATGGATGCAGCTCCAAAGGAATCAAACCCCAAACTGTGCTGGGATGGATCTAACAGGGAATTAAACCCCAAACTGTGCTGGGATGGATGCAGCTCCAAAGGAATCAAACCCCAAACTGTGCTGGGATGGATCTAACGGGGAATCAAACCCCAAACTGTGCTGGGATGGATCTAACGGGGAATCAAACCCCAAACTGTGCTGGGATGGATCTAATGGGGAATTAAACCCCAAACTGTGCTGGGATGGATGCAGCTCCTAAGGAATCAAACCCCAAACTGTGCTGGGATGGATCTAACGGGGAATCAAACCCCAAACTGTGCTGGGATGGATGCAGCTCCTAAGGAATCAAACCCCAAACTGTGCTGGGATGGATGCAGCTCCAAAGGAATCAAACCCCAAACTGTGCTGGGATGGATGCAGCTCTGGGCAATCACAGAATCAGGGGGTCCTTAAGGCTGGGAATGATTTCTGCAGGTATTGAGTCCAACTCTCGACCCAGCTCTGCCACCACAGTCACCACCGTGTGTCCCCTGGTGCCACATCCACGTGGCTTTTGGACACTTCCAGGGATGTGACTCCACCACTGTGCTGGGCAGCTCTCCCAGGGCTGCACAACCCTTTCCATGAAGGAATTCCAGCCTTGCAGCTGATCACTGCAGTTCTACACACACCTCAGCTGGCCACGGCACGTTAATGGGCTCTAAATGCCCTGAAACACCCAGAACAGTGACAGTGACAGGACAGGGACAGTGACAGTGAGAGTGACAGTGACAGGGACAGTGACAGTGACAGTGACAGGACAGGGACAGTGACAGTGACAGTGACAGTGCCAGGCGCAGCTCTGCCCGCCCCAGCTCAGCCCCCAGCCCCCAGCACTGAGGCATCCCCAGCTGCAGCCGCACAGAGCAGAGCCAGCCCCCAGCTCCCCTGGGCGCTGCTTTCACTGCCTGCCCGTGCCCCACGCGCTCAGCCTGGGCCTCCCTCCCACAGCACAGCTCGGCACCAGCCCTGCAGACCTGGGGCATTCCAGAGCAGAAACCACAGAGATCCCATCTGGGGCATTCCAGAACAGCAGGGCAGAGACCATGGAGGTGCCATCTGGGGCATTCCAGAACAGCAGAACAGAAACCACAGAGATCCCATCTGGGGCATTCCAGAACAGCCGGACAGTGCCAGCAGGTCCCATTTGGGACATTTCCAAAACTCCAGGGCAGAGACCATGGAGATCCCATGTGGGAAATTTACAGAACAGCAGGGTAGAAACCACAGAGATCCCATCTGGGGCATTTCCAGGGCAGAGACCGTGGAGATCCCATGTGGGGCATTTCCAGGACACCAGGGCAGAGACCGTGGAGGTCCCATCTGGGACATTTCCAGAACTCCACGGTAGTGCATGGAGATCCCATCTGGGACATTTCCAGAACAGCAGGGCAGAAACCACAGAGATCCCATCTGGGACATTTCCAAAACACCAAAGAGACCATGGAGGTCCCATGTGGGACATTTCCAGAGCAGCAGGGCAGTGCCAGGAGGTCCCATGTGGGACATTTGCAGGGCAGTGCCAGGAGGTTTTGTCACTCAGGGGCACTGGCAGAGCCTGATGTCACTGCTGGGAGGTTTCGCTGATGGCACTCAAGGGCAAAGCATGGAGAGTGTTTAGTCCCTGCTCTCTGCTGTAATTAGTGTGTCAATGCATGAGGGTTTGTTCCTGGGCCCAGGAGAGTTGCAGGATATCAGATCTGCAGGGGATCACTGTGATCTGTTCTGACACCCTGTGCTGCATTTCCAGGGGAATTTCATGACCCATTTACCCCCCAAGCCCTGCAATGGGCTTCAGGCAAGGCACAAGAACCTCCGTGCTCAGCTTCGGGCTCCCAAAACACAAAGGATTTGCCATCTGTCTTTTCTTATTTTCAGATTTGCAGAGCAGCAGTGCCTCATTCATCCCATTTCTGTGGAACTGTGTGATGTGAGGCTTGGGGCTGGTGCTGGGGAGCCATCACAGCCACCACACGGGACTGGGGACAAGTTTGGGACCAATTCAGCTTTGCTTTTAACTCTCACATTGTCTGAACTAAGCCAGGCCTCTCCCTGGACCTTCTTTCTCTCTGCTGGTATCTTAGGTGAAATTTGCATTCTTCTTTTTTCATATTCTTCTTTCATTTTTATTATATTTTCAAATTTTTTCAATTTTGTCTCAAGACCTTATTCAATCCTTATCTATCAGATGAATAGTTACAAGTTCTTTGGATCAGAACATTCACATTTACTGTGAAAAAAACACCCCAAACATTCTCAGTACAGTCATTCTGAGTCATTCACCTGCCCAAGACAAAATCTGGATCAGAGGAACTGGGAAAGTCAAACTCACTGCTGGATGGGCACATGGGCTTTAATCACGACTCTTAAATAGCTGCATTTTGAAAAAAGACCAACATTGCTGAGGGGAGCTTCTAAATATTGAGGCAGCTGATAAATTGACAAATTCCTTGAAGTTTTTGCCTAAATTTGTCTCTCCTTAATGGATACTTCATCCCTGGGACACCAGTGAAAATGGTAAAATAGCCAGTGGAGTGTTTGTTATCCACTGCTGTGGACTTGGGCGATTTATGAAATAAAATATGACTGTTATCATAAAATGTAGAGGGGTGTGCACATCTGCTCTGTGCTCTGGGGGCAGCGCAGGGATTTTCTGAGCAGGTTGTGGGGCAGGTCCCAGTCAGGATTGCCACCCCACTGGGAAGGCAGGCCCCTGCCTTGCATCCCTTGGGGCACCCCCAGCCAGAGCAGGGCTGAGGGTTTGATCTCCTCAGTGCTGGCCCCTCCATGCAGCCCTGGCCACGCTGAGGGCACTGGTGGGTTTGCATGGGTGGCCGCAGCAGCGCTGGTGGCACTGGATGGCTGCAGCCCTGGGGACCCCTGGGGACCCTCCAGGCCAGGCCCAGCTCTCTGGGGAGGCTGCTTGGCAGGGACAGAGCAGCAGCTGAATTTCAAGGGTTCGTTGGTGGGCAAGGTGCTGCTCACTGGATTCCCCACAGCCCCAGGAGATCCCTCCTTTCCTCTTCCCTGGAGGAATAACGCCCATCACAGGGCACACGTGCCCAGGACAAACCCAGAGCAGAACATCTGACACACACACACACACACACACACACACACACAAACACAATCACACCCACATTCATTGCACTGGATGGCAGGGATCAGAGCTCAGTGTAAATCAAACCCAGTGAAGGATTTACAGAGTCAGAGTGGCTGGGGCTGTACAGATCCCCTCTGACCCAGTACTACTCAAACACTGGAAACCAAAGCAAAACTGAGGTTTGTTCCTTACCTCAGAACTCTGCAGAATCGGTGATTCCCGGCAGAAAGAAATGCCCTGTTTTGCAGGGAAGTGGTGGAACGCTGTCAGTGTGCTGGGTTTCAGTGTTGCAGCACCAGTCTCCTTCTCCCCGGCAGCTTCTCTGGCTGTGCTGGAGCCTTTGCACAGGAATCTCTCAAGGTCGAGAGCCAATTGAAGCTTGACAGGTTTTGGACCTGAGATAGCTGGGTTTGTTTGTAAATCTGGAATATGTAGCAAGACCAGGAATCCCTCTGTGCTTTCTTGCTTTGCACTCCAGCACCCTTCTCATTTTAAGGCACCGTTTTGGTCACAGTGGTCCCCACATGGACACGACTGCCCCAGCAATTCCCCTGCCTTTAACCCTTTATTCTGGGGGTGAAATGAGGCACATCATGAGCAGTGATCCCTGCACTGAGCCAGAGGGGTGAACCTGCTGAGGTCTCAGGCTGCAGCTGAGGCTCTAGAAAATGAGAAAAAAAGAAAATTAAAAAAAGAAAATTAATCAATTTAGCTCCTAAAATGAGGCTTGGTACACTTAGGCAAATCACTGAACTCATTTTTGCTGTTCAGAATGAAAGCAGACACCACTCAAAGTGGGAATAAATACTGCCTCTGTCCCTGTGCCTTCCCAAACCAGCAGGCCTGGGCCCTCTGCTGGGTGTCCTGGTGGGTGAATTCTGACTGAAACACTGAGCTGCTGCCATTGAACGGGTGATAAATTGATAACAGATTAAACACCCGTGTCTGCAGGGAAAACAAGGGGCTGCACACGGGGCTGCCCCTGGGTCTGGCCCTGGCTGAGGGCCCTGAGGGCAGGCTCAGCCCCTGGGCCCTCACGAGCCGGGCCATCCTTCCACCCCTCGCTTCCTCACAGAATAACAGTGCCACGGGTAACCTCAAAGCAGCCAGAAATGCAGCCAAGCTGCTGAGAGAAAATCCTTGTGTTCCACCTCAGAATGGCATTAGATTTTTTTTTCCTGCTATTTTTAGAGAGCAACGTGCTCTGTCACATGGCTCAGTGCACCAGAGCTCAGCCCTGCTCTGGGGGACGTGGCTCTGCTGTCTCCAGCTGCTGCTCCAAACTGATGCCCAGGAGATTTTCAAGCTCCAGGAAAGCAGGAGCATTTTCAGGATTGGATAACAACAATTTCCTTCAATGCCATTCTGTGATTCCTCTGAGAACGATTTTTCACTGGCATGTTTACTCAAAGTAAGGTCAAGTGATGCAGTTAAGGAATAAGGACACCCCATGAATGATGAAGAGCAGCACTTGGTTTTATTTCTATACTACACCTTTCAGAGAGCTTTCAACACTATGAATTTTAATGAAGAACAACTCTCTAGGATGAATTTCATTACACATGTGCCATTCAGAAGAACACCCTCATTGCACGTCTTTCCACCTGAGCGCAGATTTATTGTCACACCACGGTGGAATTCCATGGGAACTTCCAGCTGAATATGAGGGGAATCCTTTTGCTGCTTGGGTGATGGAGCAGCTGCCCAGGAGGCTGTGGGGTCTCGTCCTCTGGAGATTGCCAAGCCCCCCTGGCTGTGATCCTGTGTACCCTGCTCTGGGTGAACCTGAGCTGAACTGATCCCTGCAGGTCCCTTCCTACCCCAGCTCCTCCGTGAGTCTGGGATCACCAAAGGTGACGTGCCTGGGCAGGGTCTCATTCCCGTCATCTCTCTCCTTCCACAGCCAATCTGCCATCCCGATTTTTGCCTTTTTCTTGCATTTTGCACAAACCTGGGGACAGGGATGTGAGGGTGTCCGGTGTTCTGTATATTATAATATATTCTATTTTAAAATATATTATATTATATTATAATATATTATATTAAAATATGTTATTATAATATATTATATTTTAATATAATATATATCATATATTTTATTATATATATTATATTAAAACTATGCTAAAAGAATAGAAGAAAGGATTTCATCAGAAGGCTAGCAAAGAATAGAATAGCAAAGAATGATAACAAAGGCTTGTGACTGACCGAGACAGTCTGGACAGCTGGGCTGTGATTGGCCATTAATTAGAAACAACCCCATGAGACCAATCCCAGATGCACCTGTTGCATTCCACAGCAGCAGATAACCATTGTTTACATTTTGTTCCTGAGGCCTCCCAGCTTCTCAGGAGGAAAAGTCCTAAGGAAAGGATTTTTCATAAAACATGTCTGGGACAGAGGACCACAACCAATGGGATGTAAGTGGGGAGGGTCGGGGGGAAGGACTGACCATGGAAGAGACCACCAGGGATAACACTTGCAGGGGAAAAGGGGGAAGACCATGAGGTGGTAGGATACAAGTCATGCGAACAGTGCAAATTACCAAAACCTCCAGTGCAAACAGCTGAATATCTTTTTGGTGCAATACAACAGGCACAGGCCGGGCCAATGTGCTCGCAGTGGGTGTGCACGGTGACTGTGTGCCCACAGAACTGCCCACAGGGCTGCCCACAGAACCACCACAGAACTGCCTGCAGAACTGCCCATAGAACCACCACAGAACCACCACAGAACTGCCCACAGACCCACAGCCACCACAGCAGGACAATGTGGGAACCCAGAACATCCCTCTGGCTGCCCTGGAGGGCTCCAGCCCCTGCCAGGGGGCTCAGAGACCCTGGCACAGAGCCCCAGGCCCCTGTGCCTTTGATTGAGCCCTTGGAAAAAACAATTACCAACCTTGATATGAAGGATTACAAGCCACGACAGTTTAAGTAGAATGATAGTGAATTTATCACAGGGTGAAAAATACATTTTTTTGGGGGGTTTTTCAAATGGGGGTTCAGAGGGCAGGTGGAGGGATCTGGGCATGTCCAGCCTTTCTCCTTCTTCTTCTTGTTCTCCATTTCTGCAGTGATGTTGGCACTTTGGGATTGGTTTAGAGTAGAAGTGCACTGTCTAACACAGGTGATGGGTATTGGGAATAAATGGTAAATATGTTATAGGTAGTTTGTAGTATAAAAGGACAACACAGAGTGCCTGTGGCTGCCCTGCTGAGCAGATCTCGGCTGGGCAGAGAGAAAATTTTGTAGATAACAATTAATAAACAACCTCAGGACCGAACAGTGAAGAGTCCAGACTCGTTCTTCAGTTGTGCGGGCCGAAGCAGAGACACCCTGCACATCTCAGGGCAGCAATTATCAACCAAACACCCAAGAATGCAGAAGCCCCTCAGCAGAGCTGCCAGCCCTATCCTGGCCATGGGGACGGGGTCAGCACTGCCCCGGGAAGCTGATGGCCATGAAGCTGATGGCCATGAAGCTGATGGCCATGAAGATGATGGCCACGGAGCAGTTGAAGGCCGTGGCCAGCGAGATCTTGGGCTCCACCAGAAGAGTGAAGTGCAGGGAGAACATCGGGGTCAGGCAGGTGCTGGGGGAAATCTCCCTGGCTCGGAACCAGAGCAGAGCCAGCAGTTAAAATCTGCTGGTTTTAATTGTCCTTGAGGTATGGAACCAGTACTGGGCACTGCCGTGGTGGAGAGCGTGAGGTCAGTGTGAAAAATGTCAATCACTTGATTTTAAAATGTTAAAGATTTTAATGATAATAAAATGGTTATTAAAATAGCAATATAATTACAGTAATAATAATTTGGACAGTTTGGATTAGGAAAATATGAGACAATAAAAACAAAGAGTTATGGATGCCCAGGTACCTTTTCTGGGCAAAATAAGCCCAAAAAAAGGCCCCACATTAACAGAGGATTAACCCTTAAAAACAATAACCTGTTGCATATCCATACACCTCATCCATGATGCATAAATTCCATTCAAACACAGGATTCTGGCTGGGCAGTGTCAGCTCCTTCCTCTGAATCCTGACGGCGTCTCCAGGCCTGAGTGAGGCAGGAAGAAGTTCATTTCTCCTGACAGTGGGGCAATAAATTCTCTTTCTCTGAAAGATTCAGGTGTCCTGTGGCTGCTATCTGGTGTGAGTACCTCACTCCTTTCTTTAAAAACCCAGGATGGAGCGCGAGACAGGGGTACAAACCCAGAATGGAGCCCCAAACAGGGGTACAAACCCAGAATGGAGCACGAGACGGGGGCACAAACCCAGGATGGAGCCCCAAACAGGGGTACAAACCCAAATTACAGCCCCAGGCAGAGGCACAAAGCCAGGCTGCAAACCCCACGTCCTCACACCCTTATTGTGAGAGCCAGGGTCCTGATCTCCTCCTCACTTGATTCTAAAACAACACTCACACATTTTTCTCCCAAGTGCTTCCACTCCAAGCAGAGTGGCTGCAGACAGACCCAGCTCCCTCTGTGTGAATGCTGGGATATTTCTGTGCTCTCTGAGTCCAGAGCAGAAGGAAGAGGTCAGGCAAGGAGAGAAGAATGCTCAAGGGTTTGCAGGGGTGAGCAAGATGTTCTCAGGCACCCAGAGTGGGGAGTTCCGGGGCCCCTGGGCTCAGACGGGATAGAGAACAAAATTAACTCCAGGTTTGGAGTTGGCTGCCCCTGTTCCTTATCTCCAAACCCCTATTTCCCTCCCGTTTCAGCTCTGAGACCCAGTTCAATTTGCTTTGCAGCGTTTTTCAGAGGAAATCTAGCAGAACTAAAATTTAACCAGGCAGCTGGAAAGACCCTTGTGTCAGGGGAAGGAAACCTGTGGGAGATGGAATCCTCCCTCCAGCCAGAGGATGGGAGGTGCTGCTGCCCTGGAGAGCCCTGACGAGCCCCAGGGGCTCAATCAGACAAATTGAGATGGGATCTGACTGTTTTCAGCAACTCGGGTCTAAAATCTCAAAGCTCAAACCATAAGGGATTATCCATAAGGCAGGAGGACGTGGGGTAAGTGCTGAAAAACTGTGATGTTGTTGTGCACCAAAATATTGACTCTGTGTATGAAAAACCACCTGTATCTTCAACAACAGATTGGACTCCCTGCTCACACTTTCATGTCTAAAATACCCTGAACCAAGAAAGTGTCCAGGGAAACACAGTATGACAGTGGATCAGCTTTGGAAATCAAATTAATAAAAATCATACCTGATTCAATATTATTATTATTATTAATAATAATAATAATAATAATAATAATATAACAAGAAGAAGAAAAGAAGAAGAAGAAGAAGAAGAAGAAGAAGAAGAAGAAGAAGAAGAACTATTATATAACAAAACCTACTATTCTCTAATAATAACAACAAATTTTGTAATTTTTTTAAAAGCAGTTCAGAATAAATGCCTCATCAAACAAAACCAGATGTGAGGTGTTAACAGAAAAGATATTACCAGTGCAGGGAGCTGGCAGCTGTGCTGCCATGCCAACAGCTCAGCCTCTGTGACAAAATGCAAATATTGGACTGCAAATAAACAGGGGTCATGGGGGACTCTCAGAGCACCCAGGAGCTCTGCACCAAAGGAGTCCCTCGGCTTTAGACCCCTTCTCCCAAACCCATCAGAGCCCATTCTCCATGATGTTCCAGGTCCTTTCCCATGACCCATCCTCACTATAAAACTCTGTAATTACACTTTTCTGTGCGACTCTAAGGGTGCAGGGCTCTGCCCAAGCGGCTCCTTGGATTCCTCTTCCCTAAAACCTTTCCCTTTTACATTAAACTGAAACAGGAGCTCCATGTGCCCCAGGAAGGGCTGAGGGCTCTGGGGTCGCTGCGGGAGGGTTTGGGACCGACAGGGGCACGAGGTCAGGGATGGGGGTTCCCACAGATCCCGGGGGTTCCCACTGTTATAAACGATCAGTCAAAAGCCAAATTATCAAAAATGCAAAAAGATTTATTCATCTTTTTCTGCCACCAAAATGCAGTCCCCAAAACCACCACAGCCAAGGAGACAGCGTGGAGCCCAGGATCGGCCTTTGCGTGAACCTGGATCTGGCCTCTATTGCATCGGACCCTCCCCCGTTCATGTTTTATACAGTTTATTATACCCGAGGCCAAGGATTCCAAGCTTCTTTTGTAACTCTGCATGTTCATAGTTGGTTCTTTCACTGTGCAGAGCTGGGCAATCGCCGTTCCCTGGTTGACAGCCAGCGTTGATCGAATCCCAGGAAGACGCGTACTCACATGTGACTTTCTGATGGCTTCTGCCATCTTGATGGATGCTATCAACAGGGCCATGATCCCTTTTAGGCATCCTCCAATCACTCAGGATAGCGGTGAGCGTCTGTTCATGAGTTCACTGAGTATTGCTCTCCTGTGGCCTCCAGGAACCTCGGAATTCAAGTGGACGTCTGTCCTTGGGCTGCCCGTGGTCAGAGACTCGTTTGGATTTCACAATTTGATAAAATACATTCTCTCCGTAGCATGAATTGTTTCATAGCATATATTACACCACGGATCCCTGGGGGCTCCCGCAGATCCCGCACACCGCTCTGACACGGGATGCGTTCTGCGAGCTGCAGCACTCTCTATAAATAGCAACCCCCATCCGAATAATCATTGTTATGCAGATCGCTCTTGGTGATTAATTGGGCGAAGGGAATTTGGAGAAGAGTTTCCCCGTGGGAATGCATGCGGGAGGAGGTCGGAGGGCTGGGCTGCTCCAGGGATGGGAGCAGAGTTCGGGGCTCGGGATCCCTGCTGGGGTTGGATGGCATCCGTGCCCATTTGGGGCGGTGAAACAGTTTCGGGCTCAGGATCACTGCTGGGCCTGAGCAGGATGGCATCTGTGACCATTTGGGGTGGTGAAACACTTCGGGGCTCAGGATCGCTGCTGGGGTTGCTGGAGCAGGATGGCATCCGTGCCCATTTAGGGCAGTGGAATGCCCTTTAGGGCTCCTCCCAACCCCAGCCCGCCCTGTGATGTGATCCTGCCCATGCCTGGACCCCGTGCCCAGGTCAGGGGTGCCCACCACCAACAGATAAGTATCGGACAATGCTAAACAACTATCAATATAACCATCTAATAATAAACATCTAACAACAGATAAATATCTAATAGTAAATAAACATCTAATACTGGATTAATTTCTAGTAACAGTAATTATCTAACAGTAAATGTCTAATCAGAGCTTGTTTTCCTCTTCTCCCCAGCTCAATTTGCCTCCCTCCATCCCCACGCCATTTCAAAATGTAATCATTGACTGAAGAAACAGAAAATCCACGCTTTGTTCCCGCTGCAGCTGGTAATTTACAGTGTCCAGAGAGAGCTGGCATTGCAGGCAGGTGTTTCAGCTCCTGCTTTGCTCTGGTGCCACAGAACTCTGCAGATGCTGGTGACAACACAGAGATGTCCCTGACCCAAACAGGGCTTTGCTCTCCTTGCCCCACCAGACACAGGGCAGGGCTGGGGGCAGGAGGGAATTTAACCCCACAAATGCTGAAATAGGTCTGAGGCAAAGCTGCCCACCTGCCATCCCAGCCCGGGGCCAGGGCCACACTGCTCGGGGCCAGGCAGGACCCAGGGCTCCCCTGAAGGCACCTGGCGCCTCCCATCCCCTCAGCAGATGCTCCAGGATCCTGCCTTGGTTTGCAGCAGTCCGGGGACCAAAGTCTCACCTTTCCCAAGGAAGGACCTCAGGGATCTCCCAGCTGTGCCCCCTGCAACCCCTGCAAGGGCTTTGCTCTCAGCAGGGCTGGGAGCAGCCAGGCTGGCACAGGGGACGTGTCCCAGGGCACGGGGCACTGCTGGCACTGCTGGGCAGGAGCAGGAGCAGGAGCAGAGCAGGACCTGTCCTGGGGGCAGCACAGCCCCAGCCCTGCTGGTGCCACCCATGCCCACCCTGCCACCCTGGAGGAGTGTTGGGGAGACAGGTGAGGGACAGGACGCTGGCCCTGTGCTGCCACTGTGACACCCCCTGGCTGCAGGGACAGACACACTGACACCCTGTGACCCAGGGACAGACAGACACCCTGCGGCCCTCCCTGGCTGCAGGACAGACACACTGACAGCCCCAGGGACACCCTGTGGCCCTCCCTGGCTGCAGGGACACAGAGACCTGTGACCATCCTGGGCCACCCAGGTGCCCCCACCAAGGCCTTCCTTCCCCCAGACCCCTGAGCTGCCCAGGCTGGGGCCAGGCCCCTCCTGCTCTCCCCTCCATTAAATTAGTAAATTAGTAAATTAGAGTCTCTGCATCAGCCAGAAACCTCATTAGCAACGATTTTAGGTTTGTGTTTGCTCAAGTGATCCCAATCACAGGACATCAGAGCCAGCATCAGGCCAGTCCCTGCAGGCCCTCTCCAGGAGCACGCAGAAATGAGACCTGCATTGGAGAGAGCACACAGAACATGAAACCTGCATTGCAGAGAGCCCACAGAAAATGAGACCTGTACTGGAGAGACGATCTGCACTTTGCAAAGCCCACCAGCAGCTGCTTTACCTGTCATTTATTCATTTGTTTGTGTGCACAACGAGCCCTGTGTCACAATGTGTGAATATAAACACACTCAGGGTGCACCAAGGCCCGGGGTCAGTTTTTCAGGCCGGGGTAACTTTATCACCCATTGGATGCAGAAGATGAAACCCCACATCTCCACGGAAGCTGGATGCCCAAACGAGCCCTGATTGCTGTTAATTACATTCCTGCCCTTTTACACTCTATTGATCAAGTCTCAGATTCGCTTTGCCATTATTTTATTTTAATCTAAAGGCAAATGAAGCTGTTTCAGATTTCTCTGATAATGCCATTTCTCTGTTCAATTTAAGCACATGAACTTAGGGTTTTCCTGACTTAAGTCAGAAACTTGTTTCTTTTTCTTATTTTTTTTATTTTCCCCTAGTTAGGCTGAGCCAGAGGTACCTGAGGAAGGTTTGCTTGGCATCAGCCCCGAGATGTGCAGGATGTCTCTGCTTCAGCTCATGCAGCTGAAGAACGAGTCTGGACTCTTCACTTTTCAATCCTGAGGTTGTTTATTAATTCTTATCTATAAAATTTTCTCTCTGCCCAGCCGAGATCGGCTCAGCAGGGCAGCCACAGGCTGTGGTTGTCCTTTTGTACTACAAACTACATATAACATATTTACAGTTAATTCCCAATACCCATCATCTGTGTTAGACAGTGCACTGCTACTCTAACCCAATCCCAAAGTGCCAACATCACTGCAGAAAATGGAGAACAAGAAGAAGAAGAAGAAAGGCTGGACATGCCCAGATTCCTCCATCTTGTCCCTATAACCCCCATACCAAAAATCCTAAAATCTACAATTTCACCCTGTGATCATTTTGTTATTACACCATTCAAACCCATGTGACTTTCAGGTCCCCATACAAGCTG
Source organism: Melozone crissalis (assembly GCF_028551555.1). Classification (NCBI taxonomy): domain Eukaryota; kingdom Metazoa; phylum Chordata; class Aves; order Passeriformes; family Passerellidae; genus Melozone; species Melozone crissalis. The sequence continues at coordinate 290,848 of NW_026535952.1, read as the reverse complement.
GTAACTTGCTCCAGGGGTCCCAATCAAATCCCCAGGTGCTCTGGGCTGTGTGCCAGGGTCTGTGCGCCCTCCACGGGGTCCTGGCTGCTCAGGACACCCAGAGGGATGCGCTGAGCTCTGATACCTCCCTGCGGTGAGAGCAGGACCCAGCACCCCGCACAGGCCAGCATGGGGAGCCTCTGCAGCCCAGGTGTCCCCCAGGTGAGCACAGCACAGGGATCCTGCCTGGCTGGGTGTCCCCAAGAGCACAGCACACCATTGCTCACCTGCAGGAGCTGGGCAATCACAGAATCACTGAATTACAGGAGGTTTGGCCTGGGGGGACCTTCAACCCCATCTCATTGCACCGCTGCCATGGGCTGGCAGGGACCTGTGAGGGCCCTGCCCCAGCCTGGAAGTGCTTTAGGACCCAGAACTGTTTGGGAACTCTTTGGGAACCACAGTGCAGAGCAAACTGGGAGCTCTGAGCTGGAGGTCAGCAGCCATCCCTGCTGAAATCCCCTCAGGTGGTTTTGGGCCCATTTCTGGTTGTTTGGACCCCCAGAGCCCTGCGAGACCCTCAGCTGGGAATTGCAGCCAGCAGCTCCCGAGCGCCTGCACCCTCCAGGGAGCTGCCAGGGACCTCTGGCACCAGCAGGAGCCTCCAATCCATGGCACCAAACCACCACCCAACACTGCCACAAAGGCTGAGTTACCATCCCATTCCAGCAAGGAGGGGCTGCTGTTCATTACCTGCCTTCTGTGGAGCGGGACTTTGTTGCAGTAAGGTAAAAAACCGTAAAGAAAGGCTTCATGAAACCCAGCCTGCTCTCCTGGAATCGATGTCTGGCCTTGTCTAAGCCAGCCCTGCGCAGGTTCCCGTGTGAAAGCAGCCCTGGTGCGAGCAGCTCGTTAGCACAGCGATCCACTCCTGGGTGAAAAACAGCCAGCACTTGTACCAACATTAGATGGAAAATGGAAACTGCCTCTCACAAACTGCTGTCCCCGCAGGCACCCACAGGTTTGAGAGACCAATCAATACAGAATAACAACTCGTTATCAGCCAATACAGGTAATTGCCAAGGAAGCTCCTGAACAATTGGGTTCACACAGGAGGTCTGAAAAAATGATAAAAATACGAGTTACATGAATAAAGAAGAGGCTTTTTCCACCATGAAGAAAATGGAGTCCGTGTGATGTACTCAAATAGGATTTTATTAAACTAACATTGCACAGAGTGATGGAATCATCCTGGTTCTGCCCCTGCCACTGGAGCAGGGTGCTCCAAGCCCCATCCAGCCTGGCCTGAACACTCCCAGGGATCCAGGGGCATCCTGGCCCAGGAGCGCCCAGTGCGCTCTCACCCATCCCAATGGGCTCTCACCCATCCAGGTGGGCTCCTCACCCATCCAGGTGGGCTCTCACCCATCCCATTGGGCTCCTCACTCATCCCAGGTGGGCTCTCACCCATCCAGGTGGGCTCTCACCCATCCCATTGGGCTCCTCACTCATCCCAGGTGGGCTCTCACCCATCCAGGTGGGCTCTCACCCATCCCATTGGGCTCCTCACTCATCCCAGGTGGGCTCTCACCCATCCAGGTGGGCTCTCACCCATCCCATTGGGCTCCTCACTCATCCCAGGTGGGCTCTCACCCATCCCAGGTGGGCTCTCACCCATCCAGGTGAGTTCCTCACCCATCCCACCCCAGTCCCGTCCCCAGCCTGGGGCTCCATCCCCGCTCCAGGTGCAGGCTCAGCTCCTTCTCCAGCTCACAAACATCCACTGAGGGCACATGAGGGTTTATCACTGACTTCCACTTATTGCCCAAAGATTTCTGACGCTCCATTTACTTCTTCCATGTGGGAAAAACACCCGTAGAAATGATAGAATAATGGAATTCTATGAAATGATGGAATAATGGAATTCTATGAAATGATGGAATAATGGAATGGTGGAATGGTTGGGGTGGGGATGGATGTAAAGCTCATCTCATTCTAACTCCATGCCACAGGCAGGGAGCCTTCCTCCCTCCCTTCCTCCCTCCCTCCCAGGCAAAGATCCCTGCAATCCAAGCACACTCACAAAAGCCATGAACTCAGCTAAAAACACAATGGGTGTCTCCAGATTTGGAAAAAAAATTGAAGGAGCCGTGGTTTCCCAGCCGGTGTGAGTTATTAAGCTGACATTTTAACCACCTTGGAATATAAATCTCCCTGCTTGGCTGGCTAATGCCCCATTAGGCACGGGCCCCTGGCCAGGAATGGCCCAGCTGGTGATTCATTGACCTGGGGACATTTCCTGGGCAGTTTCTCCTGACCCGGCCCCACCTCCAGCCCAGGAGCAGAGCAGGGGCTCACAATCAAATCTGAGTCCTCCAAATTCAGATCTGCCTCCTCCAAACTGAAATCTGCGTCCTCCAAACTCAGCTCTGCCTCCTCCAAACTCAAATCTGGCTCCTCCAAAGTCAAATCTGCCTCCTCCAAACTCCGATCTGCCTCCTCCATGGTGTAACTCCATCCTGGGAAACCCCAGGAGCCGGCAGCTCCATGGAGCCATGAGGGCACGGAGCAGTTTGGGCTGGAAAGGACCTTAAATCCCATCTCATCCCATCTCTGCCATGGCAGGGACAGCTCCCCCTGTGCCAGGCTGCTCCAGCCCCATTTATTGACAAATCCAGGGGGCAGCTCGATTGTTCTCAGAGCTGCCCACAGCAACATGCTCTCCTGACAGATTTCCCTTCCCACAGCTCCATCTCCTATCAAAAATCACACGGCAGCTCTGTGCAAACACTCTTTTTTTCCCCTTTTTTCTAAGAAAGCCAAGGCAAACACGAACATTCTGGGGACATTAAAAGCCCAGCGACAGCAGCAGCTTTTGTACCAGCTCCGTTATCTCTGCTGCTAGACAAACAGCCCTTAATGAACAGACTTTCATTTCCCCTGTGCCCGTCGCAGGGTGCCACCTTTGATCAAATCAGAGGGAAATAAAACAAAGAAAGGAAAAAACGCGTTGCAAAAGTGAAAAACTTTTGGGGCATTTACTCTGAAACCATGAACCCAGCCAGGTGTGCAGCAGTGCCTTTCCTGCCTGGATAGGGCAGAGCTGTGGTGCCAAGACACAAAGCATCCCTGTCACCCTGATTTTTTAAGTTTTTCTAAGCCTTCTGATGTTTATATTTTTGTGACAAACTTTCCCACATACTTTATGTAAATAACTTATGGTTTTATATTCTTTTATGGAAGAAGAGAAATTTAACAGACTGTTGTTTGTCCAGCATCGTTGGAGAGGTGACACCATCACCCTCCAATCCACTGTCACTTTCAGAAATCTATAAATGTTAAGAGTCAAAAATTAAAAGTTCTCTTTTTACCATCAAAAACGGGGTGTCCATGTCGTGTTATTTCGTGTCCTATAGCGACACATCCCTGTGAGACGTGGTGGGTGTAGGAAACCTCTGTCCCTTTACACACACTCTGAAGGCTTGGATTGCATTTGGGAATGATGGTTTAAGTGAAATGTCTCCCTCAAACACGGGCAATGAAGCCTTTCCCAAGCTCTCAGAGCACTTCAGCAGCGAGCACCTTCAGCAGCAGCGATGTCAGCAATGAGGGCAGGAGGACGAACCCCCTCTGTGTCGTGGTGGGCACTGTGGGGCCCGTCCAGCCGTGCTTGGTGTGCCACGCTCCATCTGGTGACCAGCACGGTGTCCGTGGTGTGTCTCTGTTGGAAAGGTGAAGGAACAGGCAGGAATGAGGCTGTAGGGCAGCAAACACACCCAGCTGCAGCAGGTGACAGCGAGTCAGCAGGCCTGAGTGCCTGGATGCTTCCCAGCTGAGCCTGCCCAGTCTGTGCCAGTGAAGGAAACCCAGGAGAGGCAGCTCCAGCAGAAACCAGGAGCAGTGGAGGTGCTGATGAGCCAAGCCCACGTTTCCAACACCTCCAGCTTCCCTGGAAGCCCTTGGGCAAGGCTGGCTCCTCCATGCCCAGCCATGCTGCTGCCTTGGTGCTGCTCTCCATCCCAGAACCATGGCACATCCCAGAGCCATGCCCCATCCCAGAGCCATGGCACACCCCAGAGCCATCACACACCCATCCCTGCTGCCAGGGATTTAGCACAAGAGTTCTATTGTCATTATTGTCAGTACATTGCAAGGGTTCCACATCGCTAGAGTTTTGTACCTCCTTGATGTTTCTTGTGGGCAGCTCCTCTAAGCACTGACTCTGCCTTGTCCTCACAGCAGCCAACTGACTCCAGTTCCCCTCAACCAACCAATCCCCTCTTTTATAACACTCTTCTTGTTTGCTACAGGTGTGGCCTGTTAACATCAGGCCTGCTCCTAATCCTCAGTGATTGGCTCTGCTGCAGTCCTTTAGGGGGTAAGATTACATTCCGTACTACCTGTATTTACTCATGTTCCGTCCCCCTGCAGGCCCCTGCAGGTCAGCAGCCGTGCCCCCAGGTGGGGCAGGCGCAGCCCGCACCCGCGGGGCACAGCAGGCGGGCCACGCGCTCGCGGATCTGCCGCGTCCTCACGCCGTAGACGATGGGGTTGAGCATGGGCGGCACCACCACGTAGAGGTTGGCCAGCAGGATGTGCACCTGCCCGGGCACGTGGCGGCCGAAGCGGTGCGTGAGGAAGGAGAAGAAGGCGGGCACGTAGAACATGAGGATGACGCAGAGGTGGGAGCCGCAGGTGCCGAGGGCTTTGCGGCGCGCCTCGCGCGTGGGCAGGCGGAACACGGCGCGGAGGATGAGCGCGTAGGAGGCAGCGATGAGCACCACGTCCAGGCCCGAGGAGAGCAGCGCCGTGGTGAGCCCGTACCAGACGTTGGCGCGGATATCGGCGCAGGCCAGGCGCGCGACGCCCATGTGCTCGCAGTAGGTGTGGGGCATGACGTTGTGCCCGCAGTAGGGCAGGCGCTTCAGCAGGAAGATGGGCGGGCACATGATGCACAGCCCGCGGGCCACGGCGGCCGCCGCCACCTTGGCGATGGCCGAGGGCGTCAGCAGGGCCCCGTAGCGCAGCGGGGCGCACACGGCCACGTAGCGGTCGAAGGCCATGGCCAGCAGCACCGAGGACTCCACGATGAAGCTGAAGTGCGTGAAGAACATCTGCGCCATGCAGGCGTCGAAGGAGATCTCCCTGGCGCCAAACCAGAAGATGGCCAGCATCTTGGGCACGGTGGCAGTGGACAGCAGCAGGTCCGAGAGGGCCAGCATGGCCAGGAACAGGTACATGGGCTCGTGCAGGCTGCGGTCTGTGGCGATGAGGAAGAGGAGCAGCAGGTTGCTGAGCACGGCGGTGAGGTACATCAGGCAGAAGGGCACGGAGATCCAGACGTGGGACTCCTCCATGCCCGGGATGCCCGTCAGCACGAAGGTGATGGGGTCGAAGCTGCTCTCGTTGAGCTCGTACATGGCGCTCCCGGGCTCAGCCCAGCCTGACCCGGCTCTCTGCAGGAAGGAGAAGGGACAAACCACCCTGTGAACCTGGCCTTGCCTGTGACACCTGACAGAAGCTTTAGAGGAGAAGGGACAAACCACCCCAGTGAGCCTGGCCTTGCCTGTGGCACCTGAGAGGTGCTGAAAAGCAGGACACAGGTGACAAGGCTCCTGCCTTTTGCCCCAAGGGCTGCCCTGCCTCGCTGTGCTCTCTACAAAAGACCCCATTTGTCCTGCCATGTAGCCAGGATATTTTCTGAAAAATCCTTTCCTTAGGATTTTTCCTCCTGAGAAGCTGGGAGGCCTCAGGAACAAAATGTAAACATTGATTATCTGCTGCTGTGGAATGCAAACAGGTGCATCTGGGATTGGTCTCATGTGGTTGTTTCTAATTAATGGCCAATCACAGTCAGCTGGCTCAGACTCTCTGTCCCAGCCACAAGCCTTTGTTATTCATTCTTTGCTATTCTTAGCCAGCCTTCTGATGAAATCCTTTCTTCTACTCTTTTAGTATAATTTTAATGTAATATATAACATAAAATAATGAATCAGCCTTCTGAAACATGGAGTCAGCTCCTCGTCTCTTCCCTCATCCTCAGACCCCTGTGAACACGGTCACACTGCCAGCCCTGCCAGGTATGGCTGGAAGGAAAACACCTCTGTCCTCCCACTGCTAACAGGCCAGGCCTTTTCCCAGCTCTGCTTTATCCACCGCCACAAAACCCTTGTGACAGTCATAGAAACAGCCATAAAGTCACCCTCAGCCTTGTCCCAGCCAGCGGCTCCATCTGTGAGCACACACAGAGCTGTGTCTGCGGTGGCACTCCAGGCTCCTCCAGGGAGGTGGAATGACACATTCCTCACCCTGCTCACACCAAAGTTCCCTGTAAAAGCCCAAACACAGGAATAAACCCTTCCCCAGCGCCGATGCTGGGCGGTGTCTGGGGTGTGACTGACACCCAGCTGCACCTCCGAGGGCTGTGCCGCCCCTCACACTTCTCACTGGGAGCCCCTCGAGGCTCTGCAAGAGGCTCCAGGGCCACCTTGGACAGCCGGAGCAGCCCCAGCCCTCCCAGCCTGGCGCTGGAGCAGAGGGAGCCCTTCCTCTTCCTCCTTTTGCTTCATTCCTTTTCCACTCCTTCACTAAGAGGGGCAGAGAAACGGTGGACTGCACAGGGTGACCCCTGGACAAAGGAGTTCTGGCCCGGAGCAGAAACACCCCAGGGGCACCCCAAACGCAGAGCTCTGCGCGGATGCTGGCCCTGCAGCCCCTCCAGGCTCTGAGCTCCGTTTCCCTGCCCTGCAGCCCCTCCAGGCCCTCAGCTCCGTTTCCCTGCCCTGCAGCCCCTCCAGGCTCTCAGCTCCGTTTCCCGGCCCTGCAGCCCCTCCAGGCTCTGAGCTCCGTTTCCCTGCCCTGCAGCCCCTCCAGGCTCTGAGCTCCGTTTCCCGGCCCTGCAGCCCCTCCAGGCTCTCAGCTCCGTTTTCCCTGCTCTGCAGCCCCTCCAGGCTCTCAGCTCAGTTTCCCGGCTCCTGAAGCGCTGGGACCACCCCTGTCCCCACCTGAAGCACTGTCCCATGACTGATGGCCTGAGGGCATCTCTGGAGATGTGAATAATGCAAACCAGCCAAGCTGCAAATCCTCCTGCCATGGGAAGGGCTGCGAGGAGAGGAGATCCCACCACAGCGCTGCTGGGTCTGTGAGCTTGCCCCATCTCACCCCTGTGTAAACTCCATTACACATCAGGAAAGCTCCAGGCCAGGGGTGGGATGGAGGAAAACCACTTGGATTCGGACCAAAGGTAAACCTTTCCCTGCCTACAGCCTGATTTGCTTTCCTCGCAAGCAGCAGGTACCCGAGCCAGACGTGTTTGCATTTCTAAGTGCTTCCATTAAGGACTCTCAGCTCCCTGAACCAAAAGCCCACAGGAAACACGGCTCGGGCCAGAAAGGACCTTCAGCTCACGGCAAATGTTTGCGCAGTCGCCTGTCCCACCCGCAGCCCCGTGTCACCCGGAGGATGGAGCAGCGTGGGGCAGAGCAGGGGTTCAATCAGCCCGGGCGCATCCCCAGGCGTGTGCGCGGGCTGCAGAGCAGCTCAGCGAGGCTTCCCAGCAACACGGGCATCTGCTCCTCTCGCACATTCAGCTTCCTCAGCAGAATCGCTGCCCCAGAGCCCGGGGTGCGGCGGAGAGGGACTCACCGGGGCAGGTCCGGATGGGGACAGGAGCCCCTGGCTGGGGACAGGAGCTCAGCCCGGCCGGGGCTGGGTGCCGCTCCCGGGTACCGATCCTTGCCCTGCACACCTCGGGAGCAGCACCAGCCCCTGCCCGGGCAGGTTTAAATCGCCGGCGCATTAACCATTAACTGCAGTTAACGCTGCCGGCGAGGCATTTCCTGCTCTCCCACATTTGCATTGCGAGGGATTTTCCTCTCTCCTGGGGCACCGGGCCGGGCTGTGAGAGCTGAGCGGGAGACGGGCACAGCTGGCATCCAGGGCACCGCGGATGTCTGAGAGTTTGCCCGCAGCAGGTGACAATCGTCTGTCTCCACGGCTGGAACCTCCCTGAGCATCCCCTCAAGCTGCCGGGCCCCTCTGCCCGTGGGCACTGATGGACCGTCCTGATTGCCATTATCAATTATCAATGAAGATCACTGATCACATCAATGATCCACAAAATCATTATTAATCCACAAAATCCCTAACCCCAGCCCATGGGCACTGATGGACCACCGTGATTATAATTATCGGGAGGATCATTGATTAGATCAACAATCCATTAAATCATCATTAATCCACAAAATCATTAACCCTAAGATAATAACGAAAAACTCATAACTGTTTCCAAAGCCTTGACACAGCTTGACCATAGCTGGCCAATAAGTCAAAACAACTCTAATAGAGATTGCTAATAAAGATTATTCTTGAGCCTTCTGATCCACCTGAAGACGGAATATTTTATTTCCATCCCTGATTCAACAGTGTCAGTTCTCCTCCTCTGCAGCACGGCCAGGCCAGGGGTGCCCACAGAGCCCTGCAGATCGCGGGATCATGGAATTGCCACACTCCCCAGCACTGCCAGGGCACCACCGCCCGTGCCCCCAGTGCCAGCCCTCAGGGCTCTGAAACCCCCGGGCACGGGGGCTGCACCATCCCCTCAGCCAGCCTGAACCCCCCTGCACGCCGTGCCTCAGTTTCCCCAGGCCTGCAGGGCTGCCCCAGTCCCCTGAGCACTGCTCCTGCCCCTGGGGACACGGGTGGGACAGTCCCAGCTCCAATTTCACACCCAAATCCCCCACTTCCTATCCCAAATTCACACCTAAATCCCCTGCTTCCCATCCCAAATTCACACCCAAAATCCCCCATTTCCCATCCCAAATTCACACCCCAAAATCCCCCACTTCCTATCCCAAATTCACACCCAAAATCCCCCATTTCCCATCTCAAATTCACACCCCAAAATCCCCCATTTCCCATCCCAAATTCACACCCCAAAATCCCCCACTTCCTATCCCAAATTCACACCCAAAATCCCCCATTTCCCATCCCAAATTCACACCCCAAAATCCCCCATTTCCCATCCCAATTTCACACCCCAAAGTCCCCCAATTCCCATCCCAGTTTCACACCCAAAATCCCCCATTTCTCATCCCAGTTTCACACCCAAAATCCCCCCATTCCCATCCCAATTTCACACCCAAAATCCCCCAATTCCCATCCCAAAATCATACCCAAAATCCCCCACTTCCCATCCCAATTTCACACCCAAAATCCCCCATTTCTCATCCCAGTTTCACACCCAAAATCCCCCCATTCCCATCCCAATTTCACACCCCAAATTCCCCCAATTCCCATCGTTCCAGGAGCAGAGCTGGCTCAGCCCCAGGGCATACCCAGCTCCGAATTTCACACCCCAAAATCCCCCACTTCCCACCCAATTTCACACCCTAATTAATTAAATAATGAATTTCCAGAATAACTAAATTATTAAAGTCATCGGTAATTAACAAATGAATTTATGGAATAACTAAATAAACAACTAAACAAGCCAATAGCTAAATAGCTAAATAAATGAATAACTAGACAATTAAGGCCCTCATGCAGAAGCAGCAGGCAATTAATTATCTAGCTAATTAATTGTTTCAATTAACTGCCCTCTCTGCCTGTGAAAAACACCAATCACTTCTTTTTAAAACTTTAAAGAGTTTAATGATAATAAAATGGTTATAAAAATAGCAATATAATTAGAGCAATAATAATTTGGACAATTTGGATTAGGACAATATGAGACCATAAAAACAAAGAGTTACAGACAGTCTGGGTACCTTTTCTGGGCAGCACAAGCCCGAAAAAGGCCCCACATTAACTGAGGATTAACCCTTAAAAACAACAACCTGTTGCATATCCATACACCTCATCCATGATGCATAAATTCCATTCAAACACAGGATTCTGGCTGGGCAGTGTCAGCTCCTTCCTCTGAATCCTGATGGTGTCTCCAGGGCTGAGTGAGGCAGGAAGTTCATTTCTCCTGATTAATCCTCTGTTAACGTGGGTCCTTTTTCGGGCTTATTTTGCCCAGAAAAGGTACCCAGACTGTCCGTAACTCTTTGTTTCTATTGTCTCGTATTGTCCTAATCCAAATTGTCCAAATTACTATTACCTTAATTATATTGCTACTTTTATAACCATTTTATTACTATTAAACTTTTACAATTTTATAAAACCAAGTGGCTGGCGTTTTTCACCCCTCTGGGGCACTGAGCCCAGCTGTGCCCCGGCCCTGCCAGGGCCACCAGGGCCCTGTCCCGGGGTCACACACACAGAGTGGGTGGCTGTGGTGACACAGGGTGAGGGGGACGTGGGGGTCTCAGGCCACAGCAGGGTCAGGAATCCCCATGGGAGAGTCCCTGGCTGGGGAAAGGCTGACTCAGCACGGGCTGAGCCCACCCCGGCACACACTGTCACCAAAACGGCAAAGAATGGCATGGAATTACACATAATTACAGATGATGACGTGTAATTACCCTGCTGACTGATGCTGTGTCACAGCTGTCCTGGCACAGGCTGGACAGCCACAGAAACAGCAATTCTGTGCTGGTGTTCACAGAGATTTTGGTTGAGGGAAGAGACGAGGATCTGACTCCATGTTTCAGAAGGCTGATTTATTATTTTATGATATATATGTATCATTAAAACTATACTGAAAGAATAGAAGAAAATGTTTCATCAGAAGGCTAGCTAAGCTAGGAAGAGAAAGGAAAGAATGATAACAAAGGCTTGTGGCTCACATTCTGTGTCCGAGCCAGCTGACTGTGATTGGCCATTAATGCGAAACAACCACATGAGACCAATCCCAGATGCACCTGTTGCATTCCACAGCAGCAGATAACCATTGTTTGCATTTTGTTCCTGAGGCCTCCCAGCTTCTCAGGAGGGAAAATCCCAAGGAAAGGATTTTCATAAAATGTGTTTGTGACACAATTGCACCAGGACACTCCTGGCACAGGCTGGGCAGCAGCAGGGAGGCAGCTCCCACCTGGCCAGGTGGGGTGAGGAGCTCAGCACCGGGCTGACAATGGGGCCGGGTCTGCTCTGCCCCATCTCGGGAACCCCCGGGGACTGGGGGGGCCGGGAGTGGGGCTCAGACAGGGACAGGGAACAGCCCAGGGAGCTGACCCAGGCAGGTGACACAGGGACACCAAGCTGTGCTCAGGCCCCTGGGCAGGGCAGGCACACCCTGAGAAGCCAAATGGAGCCCACAAGGTCCCCGTTGGTTTTCCCTGTTCCCTCAGGTGAGGGAATGGTCCAAGCACACCCCCCTTTGGATGGGATCAGCTCCTCACCTGCCCTGCTCCTGCTGGGGCACAGCAGCCCTGGCAGCACCCCGGCCCTGCTGGGCACAGTGCCCACCTGGGGACGCCACAGCTGCCACGCGGGGTGGCATGTCTCTGGCAAAGCCACCGATCTCCTCAGGACGCTGGCACCTCCTCAGGGCACTGGCCAGCTCCTCAGGACACTGTCCACTTCCTCAGCACATCTGTCCACCTCCCAGCACATTTGGCAGCAGCTCCTCTTCACGGGTTTAGATCCGGTGTCTCCAGTGCCACCCCTGCTCTGTCCCTGTCCCTGGCGGTCCCCGAGGGTCCATGGGTGTCCCTGGGGGTCCCAGGTCCCCTCCCTGCCCCGCTCAGGACCCAAAGGCTGCTGTCCCTCGCAGGATCCATCACTCTGTGTCCGATCCCACACGGACCCTGGCACTGCTCCCGGCACTCCTGGAGCTGGAACATCCCACGGGGCAGGAGAGGGAGCAGGACAAACAGCCCGGGGACACTCTGGGGACACTCTGGGGAGTGAGGGAGCCTGGCTGGCCGTGGGCCATGGCGTGGAGTGGGACAGGGCGGGACAGCCACAGCCCAGGTGGGGACAGGGATTTGCAGCCCCAGGAGGAGCCCAGCACATTGCCACTGCCATTGCCATTGCCCCAGGCTGGGATTGAGGGCCTGGAGCTGGGCTGGGCACCAGGGCTGTCCCCATCACGTTCTCTGAAAAATCCTCTTTGCCCAGGATTTCTCTCCTGGGAAGCTGAGAAGCCTGAGAGGAAAAGGAAAACAATAGTTAGCCCATTTGCTTCTCCTGTGTTTTGCTGCTTGGGAATGTGGTTGGAGATTGTTGATCCAACAATTGTGTGAATTGTTTTTACTCATTGGCCAATCAAGGTCAACTGTGTCGGACTCTGGAGAGAGTCATGAGGTTTTCTTTAGTATATTTAGTCTTCTGTCTGTATCCTTTCTCTATTCTTTAGCATAGTTTAGTATAATGTAATATCATGTAATATAATAATAAATAAGCCTTCTAAGAACATGGAGTCAGATTCATCATTTCCTTCCTGCCACAGGGTCCCTGAAAACACCACACAGGTGTCCGTGGGACCCTGGGACCCTACAGCTGGGGCTGCCCCTGCATCCCTGGCAGTGCCCAGGGCCAGGCTGGGCACTGGGGCAGTGGGAGGTGTCCCTGCCATGGCAGGGGTGGCACTGGGTGGGATTTAGGGTCCCTCCCAACTTGGGTAAATCGGAATTGGGGAGCTCCACCTTGGAATCAGGAGTCCCTTAGATCCACAGATGTCTCGGCATTTGGGAACTTTGGACTGAAAGCAGAGGTGCCACGGTCAGCCCAAGGGTGGCAAATTCCCACTTTGTTACAGGGAATGATCACGTCAGGAGCCTCTTTGGCAGCTGGAGCAAAGGCAATGACAGTAACTGGGCTGCCTGGCAGGGGAATTCATTCCCAAATGTGCCAGCCGGGAGAGAGCTGGGTGGGGATGAGGCTGGCGGTGTCAGCCCTCAGGGGATGGAATGGGGGCTTTGCTCCAGCCTGGCAGGGCCATGGCCAGGGCAAAGGAACAGCCACCAGCTCCTGGGGCATGGATCAGCCAGGCTGGCTCTGCTGTGCCAGGCTGGAGCTCCTTGGGGCCATGGATCCTGTGCCAGGCTGGAGCTCTTTGGGGCCACAGGTCGTGCCAGGCTGGCTCTGCTGTGCCAGGCTGGCTTTCCCATGCCAGGCAGGTCTCCAGGGACATGGATTGTGCCAGGCTGGCCCTGTGCCAGAGCACCCTCCGGTCCCCACAGCCCCAAAGGCAGCAGTTCCTGCTCTGCAGCAAAGCAGGAAAGGACAAAGTGCCCCACTCCTGCCACAGGAAGGGGTTGGTCCCTCGTTTGTGAGAAGGTAAACCCCAGGAGTGGGGAAATGGGGGTCCCCAAGGGACACAAATCACTCCCCTCACCACTGCTGAGAGCTGCTTCCCAGAAAAACCCAAATCCAGCAGCTCTGAGCATGTCCTGAGGGTTTAGGAGGGATTAGGAGGGATTAAGAGGGAAAGCTTTTAGCATGAGCTGTCCCTGTGGCAGTTCTGGGGTGCAGCAGGGCCCCACAGCTCCCAGCAGGGGTGACACAGCCCACCCCCAGCTCAGACACCCCAGTAAAAATCACAGTTTGGGGTTAAAACCAGCCTGCTGGGGTAATTCACAGGGGAGGCGCATTAGCCAGGCAAATCTGCTTAAGGGAGTGCAGGAGGAGGACTAATCACTCCGGGATGAAGGCTTGGCATAATCTCCCAAAGAGCAAATAATTGGGGATTGAGGTGTGGGGGATGCAGGCTCCAAGCAGCCTGTGCTGTGTCCTGGCCCTGGGGGAACTGTGGGGGCAAACAGCACAAAAACAGCACAAACAGCACAAACCCTCAGTGCTGCAGGGCTCCTGGGGCTCCCCTGGACCAGACCTGGATCCCCAGGGAATGGGCACTGCAGCTTGGGAATTGTGTCACACACTGACACACGGGGGTCCCAGAGACCCAGCAGCACCAGGGCAGCCCCAGACAGGCTGCTGGGAACGGGGGCACAGGGACAGGGACAGGAGTGCTGGGAACGGGAGAGGGACAGGGACCATGAGGGTGGGACAGGGACACGGGACAGGAGTGCTGGGAATGGGGGGAGAGGTGGGACAGGGACCATGAGGGTGGGACAGGGACACGGGACAGGAGTGCTGGGAATGGGGGGAGAGGTGGGACAGGGACCCTGAGGGTGGACCAGGGACACAAGGCTGCACAGCACCACTCACCTGGCTCTGACTCAGGTAAAGGTGTCCCTGGGGCTCATTCCCAGCATCCCCAAGGCCCCAGAGAAAAACCCCAGTGGCATTTGGCCCCAGGAAGGGCCAGCCCAGGGCAGCTGAGGGCACAGAGCTGCCACAGGAATCATCACAAATGAGGTTTGCACAAGGCCAGTGCTCCCAAACCCCCCAGTGCTGACAGACTGCAGCTGGACAGTGAGGGGGGCCCTGCAGCAGGACCCAACCCCATTCTGGGAGCCCCCAGGACAGCAGGCTCAGGTAACCCAGGACCCCATGGCACCCGGGGATGAGCCCCGGGGCACCCCTGGCACACCTGGGGATGAGCCCCGGGGCACCCTGGCACACCTGGGGATGAGCCCCGGGGCACCCCTGGCACACCTGGGGATGAGCCCCAGGGCACCCCTGGCACACCCGGGGATGAGCCCCGGGCCACCCCTGGCACACCCGGGGATGAGCCCCGGGGCACCCCTGGCACCCGGGGATGAGCCCCGGGGCACCCCTGGCACACCCGGGGATGAGCCCCAGGGCACTCCTGGCACACCCGGGGATGAGCCCCGGGGCACCCCTGGCACACCTGGGGATGAGCCCCAGGGCACCCCGGCACACCTGGGGATGAGCCCCAGGGCACTCACAGCACCCGGGGATGAGCCCCGGGGCACCCCTGGCACACCTGGGGATGAGCCCCAGGGCACTCCTGGCACACCTGGGGATGAGCCCCGGGGCACACCTGGGGATGAGCCCCGGGGCACCCCTGGCACACCTGGGGATGAGCCCCAGGGCACTCACAGCACCTGGGAATGAGCCCCAAGGCACTCCTGGCACCTCCTGGCACTGGACACCAGTGGGAACACCACAGCCAGCTGGAAACTCTCCTGTTTGTCCCTGGACCAGGTCCCTGGTGCTGCACTGCTCCCTGATTTCCAGTGCACAGCCCCGTGGTTTTGGCAGGACCAGGAACAAAGGCATGGATGCCACCAAGCCCCAAAAATCTGAATTTGCTGGGAATTATGTGAACTTGCCTCAAACACTGAGCTTTCCTTCAGGAGTCTGAGCAGGAAAAGTGGTTCCAGCTCCACCCTGGAGCTGCAGCTCCAGCCCTCAGCCAAAGTTGTGGGGCTCACCTGGAGCAGGCGAGGCAGCCAGAGGTCCTGGAATCAGTTTGGGCTGAGGGACCTTTAAGGCTCACCCAGTTCCACCTCCCCGCAGGGGCAGGGACACCTTCCACGAGACCAGGGTGCTTCAGTCCTGTCCAACCCGGCCTTGGACACTTCAATGTGAAGGTGACACCGCCAGAGCTGGCCCCAGGCGCTGCCACCAGTGCTGAACCCCTCATTCCTGCTGAGGAGGACCCTCAGGCCCTGGCCCTGTCACCACCAGGTCACTCCACACTCTGAATTATTACCAAACCCACCCCCAGCACCTGCTGCAGCGGCACTGGGAAGGCAGACACAGCCCAGAACAAACCACCTGACCTGGGGAACAGCAAGGGACAAGAGCAGCTGCTGTGTCCCCTTGTGCTGTGGCCTGTGCCCAGCAGCACACACCTGAGCTGTGCCCTTGTGCTGTGACCTGTGCCCAGCAGCACACACCTGAGCCTTGTGCTGTGACCTGTGCCCAGCAGCACACACCTGAGCCCTCTGCTGTGACCTGTGCCCAGCAGCACACACCTGAGCCTTGTGCTGTGACCTGTGCCCAGCAGCACACACCTGAGCCCTCTGCTGTGACCTGTGCCCAGCAGCACACACCTGAGCCCTCTGCTGTGACCTGTGCCCAGCAGCACACACCTGAGCCCACACATCACCAGTCCCAGGCTGCAGCACACACAAGTCATTCAGCTCACACACAAGGGGTTCCACCTTCCCAACATTTATTGCTCCCACAGGTGTCAGAACTTCTGGAACTGTTTCTTGGTGCCGGCAGCCTTGGTCACCTTGAGCACGTTGAAGCGCACGGTCTTGCTGAGGGGGCGGCACTCGCCCACCGTCACGATGTCCCCGATCTGCACGTCCCTGCAATGACACCTGGGGGTCAGGGAGCTCCTGGGGCTCACCTGGCCCCCAGAGCCTCCTCCTGGCACAGCCGGTGCCTGGAACCCGCCCCTGGTTCAGTGGATGCCAGAGGCATTGTCAGCAGCCCCTCAGCCGGGGCACTCTGCAGACCATCGTGAGTTTGAACATCATGACCTGGGGGCAGGCTCCAGGAGGACGGGCTGTGTCCCTGCCCAGGGCCAGCATGCACCTGAAGCAGGGGGACAGGTGCACGGACATGTTCTTGTGGCGCTTCTCGAAGCGGTTGTACTTGCGGATGTAGTGCAGGTAATCGCGGCGGATGACGATGGTGCGCTGCATCTTCATCTTGGTCACCACACCTGCAACAGGGGACACGCGCCCGAGGGGCTGCAAGGGCACTGCCAGGATCCCCGTGCCACCTGGCAGCGACAGGCACCAGCTCCGGCAGCCTCCCCTTGTTCATGGCCCTCAGTGTCAGCCCACAGCCCTCCTGTTTCTGTTACAGACCCTGCTATGGCTCTTCCCCAAACCCTTCTGACGCACCTGCTAACGCTCCCCACCCCACGTGCCCCCAGCACACCTGGTCCTGTCACAGCATCAGTACAGCCTTGTGGCAGTGTCGTCATGCCCACACGGGCTCGGCAGACCATCGTGAGATTGCCATCATTTGCGGCTCCAGGACCCTCGGGGCTGGCTTACCTTGCCTACCTGCCCCGGCACTCCTCTGTGGAGGCACCAGCTCACCTGAGAGAATGCGGCCCCGGATGGACACGTTGCCCGTGAAGGGACACTTTTTGTCGATGTAGGTGCCCTCGATGGCCTGCAGAGACAGGTGAGCACCAGGTGGGCACACACACACAGCCCACGTGCCACCAGAGCCCAGAGAACACTCACACACAGGTGGGGGAAAGCCAGCAGAGGCCTCGAGTCCAAGCAGCACTGCCAAGGCCACCACCGACCCATCCCAAAACACCATACCCACATCAGGGCCACCACAGCCCCCAGCCCAGGCCCCCTCACCTCCTTGGGGGTCTTGAAGCCCAGCCCCACATTGCGGTAGTAGCGGGGCAACTTCTCCTTGCCTCCCTCACCCAGAAGCACCCGCTTCTTGTTCTGGAAGATCGTCGGCTGCTTCTGGTAGGCGCGTTCCGTCTGCGGGCGGGGACAGCGGGGATCAGCACCGGGGGAGCCGGGCCCCGGGGGCAGCCGGGCACCCCGGTGGGAACTCAGCACCGAGAGCGAGCCCGGCCCCGGGCCACCGAGACCCCACAAAACCCCCGAGCCCCCACATCCTTCCCCCCAGCCCCGGGACACCGGATCCTCTGCCCTCCCCCAAACTCGGGGCACCGGGATTCCGCCCGCTCCTCCGCCCCCCTGTCCCGAACCACGGCCCCTCCCCGCGATGGGTAAAGCCCAGGGCACGGAGGTTTCCGCTGCCCCGGAACCCCGGAGCGCGGCACCCTCTGTGCTCCCCCGCCACCCCGGAGCATCGAGACCCGCCCTCTCCCCAAACCCCGGCCCATCGAGACATCCCCCGGCCTCGCCGGCTCCGGGATTCCGGCCCCCCGTCGCTCCACCGACCTGGGGAACGGATCCCCCGTGGGGAACGGGTCTGCACACCGAGATCCCTCACGCCGCCCCCTCAGCACCTCCTCACGCCCTTAAGGCCCCGAGCGCCCCTCCCGCACGCCGCCCCTCCCCGGTCCGGGCCGCCTTCCCCGCGCCCCCACCACCGCTGGCCCGGTATCACCCCCTGAGGGTCCCCCCGGGCCTGTGCCGGGCTATCCCGGGCCTGTCCCGGGCCTGTCCCGCGGGCCCCGCGCAGCGCCCACCTGCGTGTCCGCCATCTTGGCGAGCGCGGCCGGAAAGAGGCCGTGGAGCGCGCGGGGCGCGGGTTAACCCGGGGCGGGGCCAGGGGCAGGAAGTGACGTCACGCGGCCGGGGTGCCGCGGCGGGGCCGGAAAGGCGGGAACGGCCCCGGAATTCCTGAGGGGAGCGGGAACGGAGCGGGCGCGAGAGTCCCAAGAGCCCCGGCTGTGCCCTCCGTGTGCCGCCTGCAGGGCACACCTGCAGGGATGGGCACTGCAAACCCCCCCGGGCAGCCCCTGCCAAGGCCTGAGCTCCCTTTCCATGGGCAAATTGCTGCTGCTGTCCCAGCTGAGCCTGCCCTGGCCCAGCCTGAGGCCGCTCCCTCTGCTCCTGTCCCTGTTCCCTGGCAGCAGAGCCCGACCCCCCCGGCTGTGCCCTCCTGGCAGGGCCTTGTGCAGAGCCACAAGGGCCCCTGAGCCTCCTTTGCTCCAGCCTCAGCCCCTTCCAGCTCCTCAGGGATTCTGCAGCCCCTTCCAGCTCCCTCAGGGATTCTGCAGCCCCTTCCAGCTCCTCAGGGATTCTGCAGCCCCTTCCAGCTCCCTCAGGAAATCTCCACCCCTGCCTTGGACAGGCTCCAGCCCCTCCCTGTCCTTCCTGAGCTGATGGATCCAGCCCTCGGGGTGTGGCATCAGCAGTGCCCACACAGGGCGCTTCCCTGCCTTGCTGGCCGCACTGTCTCTGCTACAGACAGGACCTCAGGGGGGGCAAAACCCCCAAGAGGTGAGTGAGACTTGGTCACAGATGGATTGGCAATTGTGAAAAGGCTCGGCTGCAGGGCTGGAACTGCAGCTAACGCAGGCAGCACCCCCAGCTTCTGGCCCAGGCTGGCTCCATGCCCCTTTGCTGGCTGGCTGACATTGCACACTGCTAGGGCAGGGCTGGATACAGCTCACCCCACTCTGCCCGGAGCACCCGTGCAGCTGGAGAAAAGCTGGAGAAACTCACAGGAATAAAGACATGAAGTACTGAAATCCAGAGATTGTCCAGTCCCTGTTCCCACAGGTCACGCAGCCAGGGGGTGTTTGGGACATAGAATGGAGCCATGGCCCAGAGGGCTTGGTGCACCCAGAACCCTCAGGAGACCCCACCACTGGGGTTCCATCCCCTTCAACCTCATTCCATCCCACCCCCATCCTCATCCCCATCCCATCCCAAGTATCTGCTTCTCCACCCTCACCCCAGGAACAGTGGGAAATCTCTGTGTGAGGGCCATGAAGGGGTCCTGGGGGTGTCCCCAGGGGTTGGTGCTGGATGGGAACCGCGGGGGCACCCGGGGGCGAGGGCACCCCACACCTGGGGGACCAGTGCTGGCACCTGCTCCAGGAGCTGCCTGCTGTCCCTGACAGTCACAGCCTCAGCCACGGCCTGTGCTGCCCCCAGACCCCCACAGACCCTCACAGACCCCCAGAGCCGAGGGGGGAGCAGACAGGGCTGTCCCAGGCCAGCAGCAGGACAGTCACCCCGCCGTGCAGGGGTGCCCTGGCTGACCCCCATGCCGAGCGCCGCACAGAGCCCCGGGAGGCGCTGCCCTCAATCAGACCCTTTATTGCCAAGGGTTTACACGGCACAGACACGCAGCCCTCCCCATGCACAGCCCGCCCAGCCCAGCCCCGGGGCTTGCATAGAGAGCGGCCGGCCGGCGGGGCCGAGGGGGCAGAGCCAGCCCGCCCCGCGCCCCCCGCCCTGCGAGCCCCGGGGCTCCCCAGGGTCCTGCCCTGCTCCCCCGGCGGCGGCGGGGCCGGCCCAGGTGCGGCCCGGCCCGGCCCCGCGCCGCCCCAATAAATTAAAAAGGTCCGGGTTAAAAAGGGGGCTCACTCCTCGGGGGGCTCGGTGAGGAACGGCGAGGTGACGGCGTGGGCCTGGGCGATGGCAGCCAGCTCCTTGAGGAACTCGCTGAAGATGACGGCGCAGTAGACGGCGTTGCGCACTCGCAGGGCCTCGCCGTGCCGCGCCGGGGGTCCCAGGGGGTGCAGCCCCCCGTCCCGCAGCCCCTGCAGCGCCAGCTGCGCCGCCTGCCGCGCCCGCGTCGGGCTGTTGGCGTGCCGCAGTAGCAGCTCCCCCAGGGACGGCTTCCGGCTGCGGGCTGGGGGCACGGGGGGTCAGGGACAGGGGCTGGGGGACAGGGACGCGCAGCACAGCCCCCAGCCCAGGCACCAGGCACACTGCCCCCAGCGCAGCCCCCAGCCCAGAGCCCAGGGACTGCTCGTGGCTGTGCACACACACAGGATGGTACTCAGCCCCCAGGGCAGCCCTCAGCTCCCCCGCACCATCTCCAACCCTCCTTATCACACAACACACAACCCCCAGGCCCCCTCTCCAGTCCCTGCATAGACCCCTCACCCCTCCCACACACCAGACTCCCAAAGCAACCCCCAGCCCACCCCACCAGCCACCAACCAGCCCCTTGCACAATGCAGCCTGTTGTGCAGACCCCGGCCCTGCCATGCAGCCCTCACCCCCTGCACTACACACTGTGCAGACCCCAGACCCTGGGCAACACACGGGGCAGCCCCCAGCTCCTTGTTCAACACAGTGTACAGCCCCCAGCCCCATATGCCAGTCCCAGCTGCCTGCAGAACCTGCAGCCCCCCATGCAGACCCCAGCCCCAGCCATGTCCTCACCCAGGGTGTCTGTGCGCCACAGGGCCGGGACAGCCCCCAGGCAGCCCCCAGCCCCCATGCAGACCCCAGCCCTCCAGGCAGCCCCCAGCCCCCCAGGCAGCCCCCAGCCCCCATGCAGACCCCAGCCCCAGCCATGTCCTCACCCAAGGTGTCTGTGCGCCGCAGGGCCGGGACAGCCCCCAGGCAGACCCCAGTCCCCCAGGCAGCCCCCAGCCCCCATGCAGACCCCAGCCCCAGCCATGCCCTCACCCAGGGTGTCGGTGCGCCGCAGGGCCGGGACAGCCCCGGGCCCCTCGGCCCAGTCCAGCCGCCCCCGGGCAATCAGGTACTTCTTGGCCTTGAAGAGCAGCGCCGGGAAATCCTCTTGAGTGGCAGCGAAGCTCTCGATCTTGTTCTTCACCGAGCCCAGCACCTGCAGGACCACAGCACGGGGGTCCCCACAGGAACAGGGGCCCCCATCAGATGGAGTGTTCCCTTCAGCACAGGGTACCCCAACGGGAATGGGGGGGAGTCTCTACAGTAACAGGGGATCCAGAGGGGGTTCCAGCCATGGGGGACATGGGGCAGGGCTGGGCTGGGCAGCACAGGGCGAACTCAGCAATCTTGGGGTTAAAAAGGGTTAAAAGCCTTTCTAACACCTTCCTGTGACTCCGCGAGGGCAGGGGCTCCCCAGGAGCCATACCTGGAGCAGGGATTTGACGCTGGGCTGGAAGACCATGTTGGTGTTGAGCAGGAAGGAGCGCAGCAGGGGCTGGGGGTAGCAGGCCAGCTGGGCCACCAGCCCGGTCAGCAGGAAGTTGACATAGAGCGAGTTGTGGGGCATGTTCTCCAGCTTCCCGAAGAGCACCGACACGAAGGGGCCTGGGGACACGGCGGGGTCAGGCAGGGCCCGCGGGGAGCCGGGACCCTCGCCGTGCCCCCGTGCCCACCTGTGAAGGGCTGGCTGGGGGGCGGCCCCACCGCCCGCGGCGGGCTGGCCACCACCTGCGCCAGAGGGTCCGGGGGCCGCGGCGGCGCCCGCCCGGGGCCCGCGTCCCCCTCGGGCAGCGCGGCGAAGCTGGCGAAGGCCTCCTCCTCCTCGTGGGACAGGGGCGGCTCGGGGGGCTCCGGGGGGGCGGCCGGGGCGCCCCCCACGCCCCCGTTCTGCATCTCGGCCTCGATCTCCCGCAGCTCCTCGGTGAAGGTCTCGATGGAGACGCCGGCGCCCGGAGGCTCGGCGGGCACGCGGGCCAGCAGCTCCTCGAGCAGCGAGTCCACCGAGGGCAGGGGCTCCCAGCCGGGCGGCCGCGCCCCGGCGGCCCCGTTCGGAGCGCTCCCGCCGCCCTCCCCCTCGCCCTGGGGGCTGCGGCGCACCTTCTTCACGGCCACGTCCCCCTCGGGCCGCCCCGCCTCGGCCGCCCCGTGCGCCCCGTTCAGCAGCGGCCCCCCCTCGCGGGGCTCGGGCCCGGGCCCCCCCGCCCGCGGCTCGTCGTCCCCCAGAGCCCCCCCCGGCGCCTCCCGCGCCCCCTCCTCGGGCAGCCCCCGCTTCTTAGTCCGCGGCGTGGGGGGCCCGGGGGGCCGGCCCGGGGGGCTGTCGGGCTCGGGGGCGCGCGGCTCCTCGCCGTCGTACGGCGCCGACCACACGCGGCAGGCCCAGGCGCAGCGGTCGATGCTGTGCCGCGCGTCCCGCAGGTACTCCAGGTAGTTCCTGTCCAGCTCGGCCACCTCGTCCCGGGGCCCGGGCCGGGCCGGGCTGCCCGCGGGGGGCCCGGGCGAGCGGGGGGCCGCGGCCTCGGCGGGCGCCGCACCGCTGGCCTGGCGCATGAAGAACGACAGGCGCGACGGCGTCGAGGGCTTCGGGGCCGGGGCCGCGTCTGCGCCGGGGCTGCCGTGGCCTGCGGGGACACGGGGCAGCACCGGGCTCAGCACGGGGGTCAGGACCAGGAGTCAACACCAGGCTGGGGCTGGGGGAATTCCAGGTGCCACAGGGGTGGTGGCACAAGGCTCGGCTGGCGGAGGAACGAGGTCCCAGCGGCTGCAGAGGTGGCACAGGAGAGCCCAGTGCCAGGACAGGCTTGGGTATGCGGGGAGATGGCATGGCATGGCATGGCATGGCACGGCACGGGGGACTGTGGCAGGATGGGGTGGGGATGGGGCTCAAGCTGCCACAGGAATGGCACCAGGGGTTCATGCTGAGCTGGGACGGGGTCCAAGGGGACAGCAAGACAGAGCTCAGCAATGGGATAGGATAGGCCATGGTTTGAGGGGGCCATAGGGATGGCACAGCTGGGACTATCAACAAGCTGGAGCAGGGGCAGGTTACAAGTGACCACAGAGACCCCAGGAGAGGGCCCCACATCAGGCCAGGAGGGGGATGGGGTCTAAGGGCCACAGGGACAGCATGGGACAGCTCAGTGCCAAGCCAGGGTAGGAAAGGAGTCTGAGGGGCTGTAGGGACCCTGGGAGAGGGCTCAGTGCTGGTACAGTGTCCAAAGGGCCACGGGGAGGCTGTGGGGGCTCTGAGGGCCGCAGTGGCGTACCCCTGGCCCGGGCAGGGGGCTCCTCATCCCGGTCGCGGGGCGGCGGGGGGCTCTCGGGCCGGCAGCAGCGCGGGATCAGGGACAGGAACTTGGCCGCTGTCTTCCCGTAGATGTCCAGGTCCCGCACCGCCCGCTTCTGGCTCAGCATCACGTGGCTGCAGGGCAGCAGGTACCTGCGGGCAGGGTGGCACAGGGCAGCTGCAGGGGACACATGGGGACCCTGCACAGGACCCCAGCCCCTTCACAGTGGGGCAGATGATGTGGCTGCCTCACATCCGCATGCTCACCTGGGACAACACCCCAGGCCCATCCCAGAGGAGCCCCAGAGTGGGCCAGCAGCAGGTGACCTCACCCCTCACCTGAGCACCAGCTGCAGCATCACATCCTCGCAGTTGAGGCTGAGCAGTGTCCGGAAGAGGCTCAGGGACACCATGCACAGCTGGGGACAGCGCAAGGTGTCAGAGGGGCGGCAGAGCGGGCAGGGGGCAGTGCCACCCACCCCATGGCAGGACAGGGGAAGGGGACGGGAATGGCACAGGGATGGGGACACTGGGGATGGGTAAGGATGATGACAGGGTGCTGGGGGGCCGAGGGGGCACGGGGCTCACCCGGGAATTGCTGTTGATGCGGCCCACCAGCGTGTCCAGGATGGTGGTGTTGTCGTGCCGGTGCAGCAGCACGAAGCGCAGGAAGGTTTTCAGCAGCGCCGTCTCGCTGACGCTGCGCAGGAACAGGTCCAGGTACGCCGTGCTCGCAATCATCTCCTCCACCGAGGTCTGCACGAGGGGCACGGGCAGCTGGGGACGGGCACCACGGGGCCCTGCCCACCCGCAGGGGCTGTGGCACGGGCAGGAGACCCCCATCCCAACCCTGCTCGGGGGGTCCCTCACCTTGTGCAGCGCGGGCCCCATGACGGGCACAAGGAACCCGTTGTGGACGTAATCCACCAACTGCTTCTGCACCAGCGGGTGGGCGACCTGAGGGGCCGCAGGGGGGTCAGGCAGCCCCTGTGGGGCCGGGAGCCCCTCTCGGCCCCTCGCAGCCCCTCAGCCCCACCTGGATGACGGCGTTGCAGAACTCGAGCGAGTTCATGAAGAGCACGAGGGAGGAGACGCCGATCCAGTCCTCGCGCCGCAGGAAGTGCCAGTCGTCCCCTCGCACCTCGATCTTGCGGGGCAGGGAGGAGTACAGGGCGCTCAGGCCCGTGGCCAGCACCTGGAACACACGTGCTCTGCTGCCCCGCAGCCCCTCCGGCCGCTGCACCCAGCCAGCCCTCCCCAAAGCCCAGGAGCCTGCCCCACAGCCCTGCCCCACTGCAGCGCTCCAGGCAGGGCAGCTGGGCTGGGCCCTGCACCCACCACTGACCCCGGGAGTGGCACCCTCATCCCCAGCCCAGCGCTGGGCCCTCCACCATCTCCAAGCCTCCCACCACCACCAAGTCCCCCCATCATCCCCAAGCACCCTGCTCCCAGGCCCCTCATCCCCAAGCTCTCCATCATCTCCAGGCTACTCTGTCACCTCCAAGCCTCCCATCACTTGCACACCTTCCATCACCCCCAGACCCCCCACCATCTCCAAGCCCTCTATCATTTGCAAGCTCTCCGTCACTCAGCTTCCATCATTCCCAAGTCCCTCATAATCCCCAGCCCTGTCCTCCACCATCCCCAGGCCAGGGCAGGACTTTTCCCTCTAGGCCTGTCCACGGCTCTTGCCCAAGCCTGTGCCAGCAGTGCAGGGTCCCAGCACAGTCCTGGGGAGGGGAACACTGCTCTGAGCAGGGGAACGCTGCCCCACAGGGAGGGGAACGCTGCCCCAGGAGGAGAGCAACGCTGCCCCAGGAGGGGAACGCTGCCCCAGGAGAGGAACGCTGCCCCACAGGGAGGGGAACGCTGCCCAAGGAAGGGAACACTGCCCATGGAGGGGAACGCTGCCCCACAAGGAGGGGAATGCTGCCCCAGGAGGGGAACGCTGCCCCACAAGGAGGAGAACACTGCCCATAGAGGGGAGCGCTGCCCCAGGAGGAGAGGAACGCTGCCCCACAGGGAGGGGAACGCTGCCCCACAGGGAGGGGAACGCTGCCCCAGGAGGGGAACGCTGCCCCAGGAAGGGAACGCTGCCCCACAAGGAGGGGAACGCTGCCCCAGGAGGATCCATACCGGGCAGAAGTAGGAGTTGTCGGTGATGGACTGGGCCACGGCGCGGTTGCTGGCCGACATGGCCATGATGAGCAGCAGCGCGTCCCGTGCCTGCTGGCCCCGCGCGCCCTCGTGGTGGATGAAGGGGATGAGGAGCGAGAAGATGATGAGGTTGGCGGGGCCCTGGTCCGTGTGGCTGTGGAAGAAGAGCTCCAGGATGGCGGGCTCGCGCGCCACGGAGACGCAGAGCTGGTTGAGCAGCAGCACCAGGCTGTTCTCCAGCGGGGCCGAGGCGGGCTCGGCGCACACGCTCAGCAGGCGCAGCAGTGGCGTCAGCACCGGCTTGTGCCGCAGCAGGGGCTGCCGGGCCTGGCTGATCAGCATCTCGTACAGCTTCAGCTGCTCCACCTGCACACGGGCACAGCAAAGGTACAGAGACCAGCCGGGCCTGCTGCTCCTCCAGCACCACCCAGCCCACTCAGCCTCGGCCCAGGTGCCGCATCCACGTGGCTGTGAAATCCCCAGGGCTGGGGATCCCAGCACTGCCCTGCGCCATCTGGGACAGGGCTGCAGGGAATTCCTTCCATGAGGAATTTCCTACAGCACCACAGAGTTTTCAGGATGGCTCGGGCAGTCTCAACCCCAACCCAACCTGAACTTGCCATGGGACAGTGCCCTACGCTTGGCCTGGCTGACCCCCAACCCAGCACCTTCACCCTTGGGATCCAGCCTGTCCCAAGGTCCCCAGAAACCCCCCAGCAGTGCAGAGCCCTCACTCAGACCTTCCTCTCCTCGGTGAAGTCGCCCTGCAGATGCCAGCACAGGAGCCGCTCCAGCAGGTTCTCAGCAGCCACAAACTCCAGGATGGGCCCGCAGGCCACGTCCCCGTCCCCCTGCGCCCTGTCCTTGTCCCCGTCCCCCCAGGGCCGGTCCTCAGCCAGCAGGTTCAGCATCTGGTAGGTGTTGTTGCGGACGGCGCTGAGGTCGTCGGGGGCCGGTTTGCTCCCGCGCCGCTCCAGGATCCGCAGCACCTGTGGGAGGGAGAGGGGCAGCAGCGGGCCCCGGGGGCCGCAGGGTCGGGGATGCTCGCCGCCCCCAGCCCCGCTCACCTGCGCCCAGTGGTTCTTGAAGACCATGAGGCAGGTCTCGGGGTCGGCGGTGACGGGGGGCTGCAGGCTGGCGCTGCGGGGGGCTCGCTGCCCGCCCGCCCGTGGGGTCAGCTTGCTCAGCCAGCTCATCCTCTCCATGGGCGCGGGGTCACGCGCGGCACCGGGGCGCCCCGGCCGGGCTGCACGCGGCCTGGCACCGCCGCGGGGGCACGGGGCAGCGGGCGGGGGGCCAGGGGCCTGTCTCCATGCTGCTGCCAGAGAGCTGCAGGGACAACAGGGGCATCAGAGAGCCCGGCCCAACCACGGCCAGCCCGACCACGGCCAGCCCGAGTCACCCAGCCCGACCACGGCCAGCCTGACCACGGCCAGCCCAACCTCGGCCAGCCCAACCTCACCCGGCCCAACCTCACCCAGCCCAACCACGGCCCAACCTCACCCGGCCCAACCCCAGCCAGCCCAACCTCACCCAGCCCGACCACGGCCAGCCTGACCACGGCCAGCCCAACCTCGGCCAGCCCAACCTCACCCGGCCCAACCTCACCCAGCCCAACCACGGCCCAACCTCACCCGGCCCAACCCCAGCCAGCCCAACCTCACCCAGCCCGACCACGGCCAGCCTGACCATGGCCAGCCCAACCTCGGCCAGCCCAACCTCACCCGGCCCAACCTCACCCGGCCCAACCTCACCCGGCCCAACCACGGCCCAACCTCACCCGGCCCAACCCCAGCCAGCCCAACCTCACCCAGCCCAACCACGGCCAGCAGCGGGGAGGGAAGCAGAAAGGGGAAGAGGAGGGAAACCAGGAAGGAAGAAAGTCAGGAGGAAAGGAAGGCAATCAAGAGGAAAGGCAGGCAGGAGGGACAGCAGTGGCAACTGGGCCGGGCAAGCGTGCCGGAGCAGTGATGGCTGCAGGACTCTGTATCCCAGCCCTGCTCACGCCCAGGACTGGACTTTAAACTGGGAACCGGCCCAGCATGGGTGTGGGGCGTGCCCAACAGCCACGGGGACACCAGGACAGCTGGGACAGTTGCCCACCCCCATGCTCAGCAGCACCCACGGCAGCGCTGCCAGGATATTTATAGTGCCCCGTGCCCCAGCACCAGCACTGCCACTGAGCACCAGAGCCACAGCCCCGGTGTGCCAGGGGCACAGAGACACCACAGGGGCCCCCAGTTCCCCACCAGCTCGTGGGGAGGGCAGCGGCTTTGAGAGGCAGTGCCACAGCCCTAACACGGCGCTTGGGGAAGTGAAAGAGCCATTAAAGACGCCCCAAACCACAGAGGCAGGAAGGGAAAGTGGCTGAAGCTGGGGCAGTGGGACACAGCACAGGCAGAGCCTGTCTATTTATACCCCGCTCAGCCCGTCCCACCCACAGCCGGTGCTCGTGTGGCTGCTAAAGTTAGAGCCACTGAATGCCAGGGCAGTGCCAGCCCTGCCACCAGCACTGCGGCCCTGCAGGAACAGAGGCAAAGGCCACGGCGCGGTGTCCCTGCGCAGGGACCCGTGTGACACACGGCCAGAGCCGTGCTGCTGGGACAGGGACACCCGCTGCCACCGCTCCTGTCCTGCACCAGTGCCCCTCACCCCAAGCTGGCTGTGCCTGTCACATGCCAAAGCACCCAGCCACTGGGGCACAGCACAGGGCCGTGGCACCACCCCAATGTCACCCCAGTGTCACCAGGACGGGCAGAGGTGGGAGGGCACCTGCCCAGGCAGCAAGTACCCAGAGCACTGGGGGTGATCGGGTGCCACCAGGGCAGGGACAGGGCCACTGCAGGCAGGACATCGAGGGCACAGGGACACCAGGTGCCACCAGGGCAGGGACAGGGCCACCGGGGCACGGCCACCACGGGCAGAGGACGGCTCCCGGTGCCAGGAGGCTGTGGGCGACGAGCGCCGGCCCCCCCGGTGCACCCGGGAACCGAAGCACCGTGCGGGGGTCACCGAGGGGCTGCCAGGGCGGTGCGGGTGAGGCGAGGGGCTGTCACAGCCCGGGGCCGCGGTTCCCCAGCCCGCGGAAGGCGCTGCTCGCTCGGGCATCCTCAGTCCCGGAGCCGCGGAGCACCGGCACCATGGCAGGAACCGGGACGCCCTCGGGCTCCGGGGTCACCCGTAGCGGGGCCCCTGCATGCCGCGGGGCCGGGCCGCCTACCTGGGTCAAGGTCGCGGCGGTCCCGTCCCGTCAGCGCCGCACCTGGGGAGGGCACAGGAGGCGTCGGGCGCGGGGCCGGGACCCCGGGACCCCCCGGCACCCCCGGGACCCCCCGGCACTCCGCGGGCCTCCGCAGGACGGGGCCCCTCGCCCCTGGGCACTGCGGCCCGCCCGGACCCGTGCCCGCCGCGGCCCCTCGCCCTCGACACCGCCCGGGCCGGGCCGGTCCCTCCGGCCCCGCGCGGCCAAGGGCGGGCGGCGGCCCGGGCACCCCGGCACCGCGGCACAAGGGCGGCCGGACCTGCCCCGCGGCCCGCCCCGCTCCCCGCACTCCCCCTCCCGCTGCCCCCTCTCGCCGCGTCCCCATCGCCGGGGCTCCGGCGCCCCCCGGCCGCTCCCGGTCCGCCCGGCGCCGCCGCTCACCGCCCGCCCCCGCCACGGGCCCCGCGCTCCCGACGCCATCTTCCCGCCGCGCCCGACGCACCGCGCGCGCGGCCACGCCCACCGCGGCACGGCCACGCCCACCACGGCACGGGGACACGCCCACCGTGGCACGGGGACACGCCTACATCCCTCGGTGGGCGTGGTCTCTCCGTGAAAGCCCGAGCGTTCATTGGCTAGGCCGTGAGTGGGGCGGGGCCGGGGCGCGTGGGAGCCGGGACCCGGGATCAGGGACAGGCGGTACCGGGACACCCCGGCACCGGGTACCCTGCACCAGCACCCCCGGAGCGGGGCATCCCCAGAAACCGGGAAGCCCTCCGAACCGGGCAGCGGTAACCGGGTACCGAGCTGCCGGGACTCCCGGCACCGACAGCCCCAGCACGGGCACCACTCGGAACCGGGCACCGCGCTGCCCAGCCACCCCTGTACTGGCACCCCCGTGACTGGGCACCCCGGTACCGGGTAACCCTGCACCGGATAACCGGATACCTCAGTAACCCTGCACCGGATAACACCTGCACGCTGCACTCCCCGGAACTGAGCGCCTCGGAACCGGGCACCCCGGTACCGGGACCCCCAGAACCCCTCTGCCGGGCACCCCAGAAACGCGCCCTCCCTGGCCCTGGGCACCTTGTGCCAGATAACCTTGTACCGGGCACCTCTGTGCCAGGCAGCCCGTGCCAGGTGCCGGGAGCCGCCGCCTCTGCCCCGGGCGCTGCCTGGCACCGGCTGTTGTTCCCGGAGCTCACCCGGGCCCCGCACACGTGGCCGCGGCTCCGTGCCCCGGCGTGCCCGGCGGAGCTGGCACGGCGACTGCTCCGCCTAGGTGTCCCCGGGGCCAGCGGTGCCCTGGGGACCCCTCGTTGCTGGGACACGCCCGGTGTCGCAGGAGCCGCGGGTCCCCTGGATGAGCCGCGCCCGGCACCGGGGCCGGCGGCAGCGCCCGGCAGGTGCTCAGGTGTGCAGGACCCCCGGTTACCGGGACGCACGGGATCCCCGCTGAGAAGGACCCCACCGGGACCCCCGGCTCCGTCCTGTCCCGCCGCTGAGCCGGGCTCCATCCCGGCAGCACCGCTGAGCCATGGCCGCAGCCCGGACTGGCACCGGCACCGGCACCGGACACGGCACGGGGTGAGCGGGGCACGGCCGCCTCCTGCGGGCGTGGGGGAGGGGCGCCGCAGGGACCCCCTGAGTCCCACCCGTGCTGGGGGGCGGCTGAGCCTCGGAGCCACCGGCAGCCGGGCTGAGCGGGGACAGAGGGACCCCAAATGGGGACAGAGGGGCCCCCGGTCCCCCTGTGCTCCCTGCCGGACTGCCACTCCACAGAACTGGACCCCAAATGGGGACAGAGTGACCCCAGGTCCCTCTGTGTCCCCAGCCGCACTGCCACCCCCCGGAACTGGACCCTGGACCCCAAATGGGGACAGAGTGAACCCCGGTCCCTCTACACCCTCAGATGCACTGCCACCCCCCAGAACTGGACCCCAAATGGGGACAGAGTGACCCCCGGTCCCTCTGTGCCTCTAGCCGCACTGCCACCCCCCGGAACTGGACCCTGGACCCTGCCGGGGACTGGCACTACCGATGGATCAGCCTCATGGTGCTGCCCATCCTTTACAACTGGGTCGTCCTCATCCTCAGGTGCCAGGCAGTGCGGTTGGGGTTGGGGTGGGGGTGTCCCGGCCCCGTCCCAGCCATGCCCCACTCGTACCCCAGGTGCTGCTTCCCCGAGGTGCAGGAGGCACACGCGGGGCTGTGGCAGGCCCTGGACGGGCTCAGCGATGCGCTGTACCTGCTGGACATGGCCGTGCACCTCCACACAGGTACGGACACGCAGACAGACACACGGACACACGGGTACACACAGACACACACACAGGTACAGGTGTGTACGCAGACACGCAGGTACACACACAGACACAGGCGTGTAACCTCACAGACACACAGGTGTGTACACTCACACACAGACGCACAGGTACAGGTGTGTACACACACACATACACACACACGTGCAGGTGTGTACATACACACGTGTGCAGTCCCACCTGGTACAGCCACCACCAACCCCACACAGAGGGTGTCTGGGCGGGTGGTCTCGAGTCTCTCACCCACCCTCACCCTCCAGCCCCATGGCAGCCCAGGGAGCCACCAGCGACCTCCCGAGGGTGCCCACCCAGGGTTCCTGTGCCTCCCTGTGCCCCGGGCTGGGCACTGCGTGGTCCCCTCTGCCATCACGGGAGCAGCCCCTGTCCTGCAGGGCTGGGTGCCCGGGGTGCCACGGCTGCCCTGGCTGCCCACCAGGGTTCCTGGAGGACGGGATCCTGGTGCGGGACGCCAGGCGGACGCGGCGGCGCTATCTGGGCTCCTGGAGCTTCCCCTGGGACGTGGCGGCCGTGCTGCCCACCGAGCTGCTGTGCCTGCTCCCGGGGGTGCCGAGGGTGCCGGGGGTGCCGGCGGCCCGTGCCAACCGCTGCCTGCGGGTGCCGCGGCTCTTCGAGGCCTTCGACCGGTGCGAGACGCGCACGGGATGGCCCAACGCCTTCCGCATGGCCAAGCTGATGCTGTACCTGCTGCTGGGCATCCACTGGCACGCCTGCCTCTACTTCGCGCTGTCGGCACACCTGGGGCTGGGCGCCGACCCCTGGGTGTGCCCCAGCTCCCCGCGGCCGCTGCGCCGCTACTTGCACAGTTTCTACATCTCCACGCTGGTGCTGGCCATGGTGGGCGACACACCGCCGGCGCGGCGCGAGGAGGAGCTCCTCTTCCTCATCGCCGGCTTCCTCCTGGCCGTGCTGGGCTTCGCCACCGTCACCGGCAGCATCAGCGCCGTCATCGTCAACCTGAGCTCGGCGGGCAGCGCGCTGTACCCCGCGGCGGGCCCGGTGCGGCGGTACCTGCGGGCGCGGGGCGCGGGCGGGCGGCTGGCGGCGCGGGTGGCGCGCTGGCACCAGCACCTGCGGGCGCAGCGCGAGCCGCCGGCCGAGTGGCGGGCGCTGCGGCACCTGCCGCGGGGGCTGCGCGCCGAGGTGGCGGCCGGCGTGCACCTGGCGGCCCTGCGGCGGGTGGGGCTGTTCCGCGGCTGGGAGCGCGGCGTGCTGCGGCAGCTGGTGCTGCGCCTGCGGCCGCAGGTCTTCGGGCCCGGCGAGTTCGTGTGCCGGCGCGGGGACGTGGGCCGGGAGATGTACTTCATCCGCGAGGGCCGCCTGGCCGTGCTGGCCGCCGACGGCGTCACGCGGCTGGCCGTGCTGGGCGCGGGGCTCTACTTCGGCGAGATCAGCCTCATCGACATCAAGGGTGAGCCCCGCGCCGCGCCCCGGCGCCCCGCCCGGCGCGCTGCCCTCGGCTCACGGCCCCCGCCCCGCAGGCAACGTGGCCGGGAACCGGCGCACGGCCAGCGTCCTGAGCGTCGGCTACTCGGACCTCTTCTGCCTGGGCAAGGAGGACCTGGCGGAGGTGCTGGCCGAGTTCCCCAGCGCCCGCGCCGCCATGGAGGCCAAGGGCCGGGAGCTGCTGCTCCGCACGGGCCAGCTGGACACCGGGGCCGAGGCGGCGGCGCTGGCGGCCGAGGCCGAGGCGGAGCGGCGGCTGCGGGGGCTGGAGGCGGC
Source organism: Melozone crissalis (assembly GCF_028551555.1). NCBI lineage: Eukaryota > Metazoa > Chordata > Aves > Passeriformes > Passerellidae > Melozone > Melozone crissalis. The sequence goes on along the minus strand of NW_026535952.1, from coordinate 258,334 downwards.
CCTGGAGGGGCTCCAGACGCGGGCGGCGCGGCTGCTGGCACAGCTGGAGGCCGGTGCCCTGCGCATGGCCCTGCGCGTCCGGCGCCTCGAGGGGCGGCTGCAGCTGCGGGATGGAGCGGGGCGGGACAGGGCGGGGAGGGACAGGGCAGTGCGGGATGGAGCCGTGCGGGACAGGGCGGGGAGGGACAGGGCAGTGCGGGATGGAGCCGTGCGGGACAGGGCGGGGAGGGACAGGGCGGGGAGGGACGGAGCGGGGAGGGACAGGGCAGTGCGGGATGGAGCCGTGCGGGACAGGGCAGTGCGGGATGGAGCCGTGCGGGCAGATGGGGCACTGCGGGCAGACGGGACAGCAGGAACGGCCTCACCGCAGCAGCCTGCCGGCCCACAGGGTCCTACCGGGGGACAGGGCCCCACCAGAGTGCAGGGTTCAACCGAGGCACGGGCTGTCCTCAGGGCACACGGTCCCCCCAGGGCACAGGGTCCCTCCGAGGTGCAGGGTGCCCCCAGGGCACAGGAGCCAGGCTCCGCAGGAGGACAGGGTCGCACTGGGATGCAGGGCCCCTCCAAGGCACAGGGCCCCTCCAAGGCACAGGGTCCCCACAGGGCACAGGGTCCCAGTGACGTGCCAGGCGCTCCCAAAGCACACGGTACCCCCACGGTGCAGGGGCCCCTCAGGGCACGGGGTCGCATTGGGGCACGAGGTCCCCGTGGCATGTATGGCCCTGGGGGGGCACAGGCTCCCCTCAGGGCACAGGGGCTGCCCAGGGCACGGAGGCAGATCGGGACACGAGGCCCCGGTGCCATGTACGGTCCCGGCAGGGCACAGAGATCCGCAGGGGCACAGGATGTCCCCGGGGCTCAGGGGGTCCCACGAGGGGCGGGGGTGCCGCGGGACTGAGGGGTGACCGGAGGGGGACGCAGCAGCGACCGCTGGTGTGGGTGACACCGGCAGCTGCTGCTGCAGGACCGGGACCGGGAGAGGAAGGAGCCGGGATGGGGACGGGGCCGGGTCAGGGTCACGGAGTCTCGGGGCCGTGAGCAGCTCGGGATCCCCGGCCCCGCCGCCCGTCCCGGGGCAGCCGGGGGGAGCGGTGACCGACCCGCCGTGGCGGCCGCCGCCCGGTGCCTCGGGAGCGCTCCCTGCGAGCCGCCCGGGACTGGGCTGCAGCCCGGTAGCCCCCGAGCCCCGCTCCCGGCGCTCTCCACGGCCCCGCCCGTCCCCCCCGCCCCGGGCTCCCCCCGATCCCGCCTCCCCCGCGCCCCCGGCACCCCCCGGGCTCCCCCCGCCGCCGCCGCCGCCCCCCGCCCCCGGCCCGCCCCGCGCCGGGCGCCGCCCCCGCTTATCCAGCGGCGGCTCGGAGCGGATCGGAGCCTCGTCCCCGCCGGAGCCTCCCGGTGCCCGCTCCTTCCCGGTGCCTCCTGCCGGAGGAGGGGCGGGGGCAGGCGGGGGGGCCCCGCCATGGACCCCCGGCCCCTCAACGAGTCGCTGCAGGAGATGCTCTGCCGCTCCGGGAACGGCACCGGGAACGGACCCGGCACCGGCACCGGCAACGGGACCAACGGCTCGGTCTGCGACCTCCTCCGCAGGGGCCTCCGCGGGCCCCCGGCGCCCAGAGGTGAGAGCGGGGCGGGGGGGAAGGAGCGGGAAGGGACCCCCACCCCCGTTCGCGCCCGGCCCTGCGCCCACCGCCCGCCGGTACCGTCCCGCTCCGTCCCGCCGTGCTGCCCCGGTGCTCACTGCCCTGTGCTCCGGTTCCCCCGGTGCCCGAGCGGAGCCGCCCCGTGCCCGCCGTGCCCCTCCTCAGCGGGCACCCCGCGGGCTCGGTGGCCCCGGCGCTGCCCGCGGCTCCGCTGCGGATCCCGGCGCTGCCGGGGGAGCGCGCCGGGCTGTGCCGGCGGCAGCGGGAGGGCGGAGGGGACTCGGACAGGGACGCCACGGACACGGCAGCGCCCGCCCCGCGCCCCTGCCCCGCTGCCCGGCCGGGACTCCCGCGGACCCTCGGCTGGGACCGCCCCAGCCCACCCCTGCTCGGTGCCACTCCGCGCTCCGGGCAGGACGTGCCCGGTCCCCGCGCCCGGCACCGAGGCGGAGGGTGGGCGGGATGGGGCACCCACCTGCATGGGGGTCCCTCACCCTCGGGGAACTGAGCCGAGGAGGGGGGGGCTCACCCCGAATCCCGCCACACGCGGGGAAACGATGCTCTCATCTGGTGGGTGTGCACCGAGCCCGCGCCGGAGCCCCGGGGTCCCGGTGCCCGGGCCTGCGCTGGGGCGCCTTTGGGGTGTCCTCACAGCGTGTCTGGGCTGCCCTCGGGGTGCCATGGGGGTGTCTCGGTGGTGGCCTGGGAGTGCTTTCACAGTGCCTCTAGGGTGCCACCTGGGTGCCCCTGGGTGCCACCTGGGTGCCAGCGCAGCGCCGTGCCCGCAGATCTGGACGTGGCGGTGCGCGTGGTGCTCTACGTGCTGATCTTCGTGCTGAGCGTCGGGGGCAACGCGCTGGTGGTGGCCGTGCTGGCGCTGAACCGGCGGCTGCGCACGGTCACCAACTGCTTCCTGCTGTCCCTGGCCCTGAGCGACCTGCTGCTGGCGCTGTGCTGCATGCCCTTCACCCTGCTGCCCGGCCTCATGGGCGCCTTCATCTTCGGCGACGTCGTCTGCAAGCTCGTGGCCTACCTCATGGGTAGGGGGGGACACGGGGGGCTTGTCACCTCCCATGGGTGGGGCACAGTGGGGCTTGTCACCTCCCGTGGGTGGGACATGCGGGGTTTGTCCCCTCTCCTGGGTAGGACACAGTGGGGGCTTGTCCCTTCTCCTGGGTGGGACATGCGGGGCTTGTCCCCTCCCATGGGTGGGGCACACCGGGCTTGTCCCCTCTGCTGGGTGGGACACAGTGGGGCTTGTCACCTCTCATGGGTGGGGCACACCGGGTTTGTTCCCTCTCATGGGTGGGACACACCGGGGCTTGTCCCCTGTCATGGGTGGGGTGGGACACAGTGGGGGCTTCTCACCTCTCACGGGTGGGGTGGGGCACACGGGGGGGCCTCATCCCCGCCTCGCCGGTACCGGGGGCGCAGGGAGGGGGCTCGTCCCTCTCCGCGGATCCCTGGGGGTTATGCCCGGCCCCGGGCGCACGGAGCCCGGCACCGGGGGCTCGGCAGGAGCCGGGGGCCCGCAGGGTCACGCCGCGCCCGCCGACACGCCGCGCTGCCCGCAGGGGTCTCGGTGGCCGTGTCCACCTTCAGCCTGGTGGCCATCGCCATCGAGCGCTACAGTGCCATCTGCAACCCGCTGCAGTCCCGCGCCTGGCAGACGCGGTCCCACGCGTGCCGCGTCATCGCGGGCACCTGGGCGCTGGCGGCGCTGCTGATGCTGCCCTACGCCGTGTACAGCAGCACCCGGCCCGCCGCGCCGCGCCCGCCGCCCGCGCAGTGCACGCACCACTGGCCCAGCGAGCGCGTCCGCCAGCTCTGGTGAGTCCGGGCACCGGGGGGCGCGGGCCCGGGGGGACGCCCGCTGACCGGGGCCGCCCGTCCCAGGTACGTGCTGCTGCTCCTCGTGCTCTTCTTCATCCCGGGCGTGGTGATGACGGTGGCGTACGGGCTCATCTCCCGCGAGCTCTACCGGGGCATCCGCTTCGAGCTGGACGTCAAGAGGGACGTGGCAGGTGAGGGGTGGGGCGGGGGTGACACTACGGGTGACGCCTGGCGTGGCTCCTGTGTGGGCAGAGTGCCCACGCCAGCAGCAGAGGCAGGCAGGGCTGAGCCCTCAGCCCTGCTCCCCCAGTGGTGCGCTCCTCAGGGACATCCCCATTTCCCGGGGACCTCCTGGCAGCCTCGGGGTGCAGCGTGTCCCCGTGTCCCCATGGCCATTTCCATGTGCCCTGCTCCTGGAGAATGCTCCTGCGGTGTCAGGGTGCAGGGTGTCCCCATGGTGCAATGGCCATTTCCATGTCCCCATGTCCCCATGGCCATTTCCGTGTCCCCGTGTCCCCTGCTCCCGGAGGACGCCCCCGCGGTGTCGGGGTGCAGCATGTCCCTGCAGTGCCATGCCCATTTCCGTGTCCCCGTGTCTCCACGGCCATTTCCATGTCCCCGTGTCCCCATGGCCATTTCCGTGTCCCCTGCTCCTGGAGGACGCTCCTGCGGTGTCAGGGTGCAGGGTGTCCCCATGGTGCCATGGTCATTTCCATGTCCCCGTGTCCCCATGGCCATTTCCGTGTCCCCTGCTCCCGGAGGACGCCCCCGCGGTGTCGGGGTGCAGCATGTCCCTGCAGGGCTGTGACCAAGCCTCCTCGCTCCACAGCCCAGCGCGGCTCCGGGGCGGACCCCGCACCCAGCTGCGACGAGGGTGACGGCTGCTACCTGCAGCTGTCCCGGCCGGGCGCGGCGCTGGAGCTGCGGGCGCTGGGGGCGCAGCAGGACCGGGCCCGCATCAACAGCTCGGGGGCGCAGCTGGCGGCCAAGCGGCGGGTGATCCGCATGCTGGTGGTCATCGTGGCCATGTTCTTCCTCTGCTGGCTGCCCATCTTCGCCGCCAACACCTGGCGCGCCTTCTCCCCGCGGGCGGCGCAGCGGGCGCTCTCGGGCACGCCCATCGCCTTCATCCACCTGCTCTCATACACCTCGGCCTGCGCCAACCCGCTCATCTACTGCTTCATGAACCGCCGCTTCCGAAAGGCCTTCGGGGCCACCTGCGCGGGCTGGGGCTGCCGCCGCGCCTGCCCCCGCCGCCCGCCCGAGGACGAGCCGCCCGTGGCCAGCGCCTCGCTCTCCAAGTTCAGCTACACCACCGTCAGCAGCCTGGGGCCGCCCTGAGCCGCCCCCCGAGCCGGAACCCCCAAGCCCCCCGACGCCGGTGCCTGGGCCCCCGCGAGCGGGACCCCCACGAGCCCCACTGCCAACCCCTCTCTCGCCAAGCTCAGCTACCCATCCTCAGCAGCCTGGGACCCCCGAGCTAGCCCCCCTTAGGCCCCCGACACCAGTGCCTGCCCCCCCGAGCGGGATACCCCCAGCAGGACCCCCCGAGCATGAACCCTGCCCTGCCGTGCCCCCCGGTGCACCCCCAGCCGCCCACCCGCCCTCCTGGGACACGCTTGCCCGGCATCCCCGGCTCCATCCCGGCGGCCCCGAGCCCCGGCGGGGTGGGAGCGAAGGGCGGCGGGAGGAGCCCCGGGGGCGGGCAGGGGGAGGCCCAGGGAGGGCACCCAGCCCAGCCCAGCCCAGCCCAGCGTCTCCCCGCGCTGCTCCCCGGCTACGGCCGCAATAAACGGACCCCGAGCCCAGCTGCGCCGCTGCTCCCAGCGCTCCTGCCCGCCGGCACGGAGCCTCCGCGGGGCACAACCGGGCGGGACGGGGGGGTCGGGCACCAGGCGAGGCTCGGGGGCTGCGGGCTGGGACCCTCCGCTGCGGGAACTGCTGAGCCCGGCGGCAGCTGGGGATGGGACCCCCGGGCCCGGTGCACCCAGTGCTGCCCCGGAGCGGGGCGGGTGACCGTACACAGGGGAGGGGACCCCAGGGTAGCGAGACCCCGAGGAGCACGGCCAGCCCCAGGACTCCATCTCCCACCGTGCCCCGCGCGCCTTACGTACCCGGCGTCCTCATTTGCATACGGTCCCCGCCCCGGATGGCCACGCCCCCTGACGGCCACGCCCCCGCCGTTTTCAGCCATGGCGCCGGGGGCGGGCCCTGCCCCAACCTATGCGTCCTTGCCACGCCCCCTCAGCCATAAACGGCGTGGCTCGGCCCCGCCCCCTAGCCGGCCCCGCCCCTCCCTCGGCCATGGCGGCCGGGGCTCGGGCCCCGCTGGCCCCGCGGCCAAGGCTGACACCGTGCCCACCGGGGCCCCCGCCGCCACAGCTGACACCGCGCCCAGCGCTGCCACCGCTGGCCCTGGCACTGGCACTGGCCCTGCTGGCGCTGCCGGTGTCGGCGGGGTCGCCGCCCGGCCCCGGGGAGCAGCTGGCGGCGGCGGCGCCGCGCTGGGGCTGGCGGAACGTGTCGTGCCCGGCCTGCCGGGTGCTCTTCGGGGCGCTGGACCTGGCGCTGCAGGTGGGCACGGGGCGTCGGGGAGTGCCGGGACACGGGGGCGCCGGGGAACACCGTGGGGACACCGGGGAACACCGGGGGGACACCGGGCTAGGCACGGGGATAGGTGGGCACCGGGACACCAGGACCGGAAGAGCGGGGGCGACAGGAACGAGGGCAGAGGGACAGGACAGCGGGGACAGGGCGAGACGGGACAGGGACAGAACAGGGAGAGGCCGGGCCAGTCCCTCGTGACGGGCCGGGGCCGGGACAGGCCGGGACAGGTCGGGGCTTGTGACACACACGGGACCGGCTGGGAATGGGGACAGGGACGGGCGGGGACGGCCGAGTGACGGGCTGGGACGGCTGGAAGAGCAGCGGGGACGGGCGGGGACATGCCAGCGGCTCCGCTCGGGGGAACGGGGACGGGCTGGGGCAGGAACAGGAACCGGGACAGGAACAGGAACCGGGCCAGGAACCTGAACCGGGCCAGGAACCTGAACCGTGACAGGAACAGGAACCGGGACAGGAACAGGCTGGGGCGGGGACGGGAACGGAGGCAGCAGGGCACCGGGCTGGGGACCAGAGGGGCTGGGGGACCCTGTGGGTCCCTTCTGGCCTCGGGATATCCAGCTGGGTGGGCCGGGGTGGCCGGGGGGTGTGGGACAGTGACAGAACCAGGGGCCATCCCGCGGAGCTGCTGGGGGCTGCACGGTGATGGCAGCTGGGGTGCCGTGCCCCTCCCGACGGTGCCGTGCCCATCCCAGGGGTGCCGTGTCCATCCTGGCTTTGCAGTGCCTCTCCCGGCAGTGCCGTGCCCCTCCCGGGGGTGCCATGTCTATCCCAGGGTGCGGTGTCCATCCCAGGGGTGCCGTGCCCCTCCCGGGGGTGCCGTGCCCATCCCAGGGGTGCCGTGTCCATCCCGGGGGTGCCGTGCCCATCCAGGGGTGCCATGCCCTGCCCAGGGGTGCCGTGCCCTGCCCAGGGGTGCCGTGTCCATCCCGGGGGTGCCGTGCCCATCCAGGGGTGCCGTGCCCATCCCAGGGGTGCCATGTCCATCCCAGGGGTGCCGTGCCGCTCCCGGGGGTGCCATGCCCATCCCAGGGGTGCCGTGTCCATGCCGGTGTCCTTTCCCCGCAGCTGGAGCCCAACGTGGCCCGCGTGGGGCGCGTGGCGTCGCGGCTGTGCCAGGAGCTGCGGCTGGCGCGGCCGCCCGTGTGCCGCCAGGCCGTGCAGCTCTTCCAGGGCGACGTGGTGGCCGCCTGGGCCCGCTCCGTGCTGCGCCCGCCCGAGGCCTGCGGGCTCCTGCTGGGCCCCCGCTGCGGCCACTGGGACATCCTGGGCGACTGGAACCTGTCGCTGCCCGCCGCGCCCAAACCGCCCGTGCGGCCCCCGGCGCCGCCGCCGCCCGGAGCGCCCACGGCCCGCATCCTGTTCCTCACGGACCTGCACTGGGACCGGCAGTACGTGCCGGGCAGCGCCGCCGCCTGCCCCGACCCGCTGTGCTGCCGCGGGGCGCCCGCCCGGGGCCCGGGGGCCGCGGGCTTCTGGGGCACCTACGGCAAGTGCGACCTTCCCCTGCACACCATCGACGCGCTGCTGGCCCGGCTGCCCAACGGCACCGGCGACGGCACCGGCGGCTTCGCGGCGGCCTACTGGACCGGGGACATCCCGGCGCACGACGTGTGGCAGCAGAGCCGCGGGGACCAGCTGCGGGCGCTGCGCACGGTGACGGCGCTGCTGCGCGCCCGCCTCGGCCCGCTGCGCGTCTTCCCCGCCGTGGGCAACCACGAGGCCACGCCGGTGAACGCCTTCCCGCCGCCCTACGTGCGCGGCAACCGCTCCGCGGCCTGGCTCTACGATGCCATGGCCGAGGCCTGGCAGCCCTGGCTCCCCCCCGCCGCCCTGCGCACCCTGCGGTGGGCACGGGATGGGCATGGGGGACCCCTCTGCCCGGGGACGGGGATGGGCATGGGGACCCCTCTGCCCGGGGATGGGGGGTTTGTGCCTCGGAGGGTGGGAGGGCACGGGCGGGGGTTCTGGGCTACTGGGAGGCTCCAGACACAGGGCAGGGGGGTTCTGGGCTACTGGGGGCATGGGGCTGTGGCGTTTGGGTACCAGGATCAGGGGACACAGCGCAGGGAGGCTCCAGACTGGGGACTCCGGGCTGTCAGGTGTGGTGGGAGCTGCAGTTGCACAGGCTGGGGGCTCGGAGCAGGGACTCTGGGCACCTGGGGGCTCAGGACTAGCAGGACACGGCGTGGTGTCCGTGCCGGGGGGCAGTGGGGGTACCAGGACAGCTGGGGCTGCGTGCAGATGTCTCAGCTTCATGGGGGGAGAGGTGCAGGGAGGGGGTCATGGCTGGCTGGGGTACAGAGAGGGCTGTGGGGTAATGGGGGCTCCAGGCTGGGGGCTGTAGGGGGGTGGGCAGTGCAGGTGGCAGAGCTGGGGGTCCGTGGGATGGCTGCAGGGTCTGTGGCTCAGGGGACTCAGCACTGACCCCCCTTTTCCGCACAGGGCTGGCGGGTTCTACACGGCAGGGGTCTGGCCTGGGCTGCGCGTCGTCTCCCTCAACATGAACTTCTGCTCCCAGGCCAACTTCTGGCTTCTCATCAACGCCACTGACCCCGCAGGGCAGCTCCAGTGGCTCATGGGGGTCCTGGCAGATGCTGAGCGTGATGGGGAGAAGGTGTGGGGGGGTTCTGGGGGGACATGGGGGGTCTCGGTGGGCCCTGGGCAAACCCCCAGCCCTGGCTCCCTGCCCACAGGTGCACATCATTGGGCACATCCCCCCAGCCCACTGTCTGCGCAGCTGGAGCTGGAACTACTACCGCATCGTCAGCAGGTCGGTGCCTGACCCCTGCCCAGACCCCTGACCCTGTGCCAGACCCCCATTCCATGCCCTGGCCTCCATCCCCACGTGCTGGACCCCTGTCCATGTGCCCTTGACCCCCACACCAGACCTCCCACCCCACACGCCAGAGCCTGGCTCCACACCCTGAACTCCCATCCCGCAGTGGTCCCGCTGCCCTACACAACAGGCCCCTGCCCCACATGCTGAACCTCTGCACCACCCCACACCCCGGGCTCTCTCTCTGTGTGCCATCCCATGCACCAGACTGCCCGCCCCATGTGCCAGACCCCCAGCCCCTGTGTCCTGGACCCTCACCCCATGTATCCTGGACCCCCACCCCTGTATCCTGGACCCCCAGCCCTGTATCCTGGACCCCCACCCCGTGTATCCGGGACCCCCATCCCACATGCCGGTGGCCAGGGTTGGGGTTCCAGGGTGGGGGTTTGGGGATGCCCCCTGCTCACCCACCCTGGCAGGTTCGAGGGCACCATCGCGGCGCAGTTCTTCGGCCACACGCACCTGGACGAGTTTGAGCTGTTCTATGATGAGGAGACGCTGTCACGTCCCGTGTCCATCGCCTTCGTCGCACCGAGTGTCACCACCTACATCAACCTCAACCCCGGTGCGCCGCGAGCCCCCGCCATGTGTCCCCCACTGTGTGTCCCCCGCCATGTGTACCCCACTGTGTCTCCCCTGCCGTGTGTCCCCCACTGCGTGGCCCCTGCCGTGTGTCCCCCGCTCCCCGGCGCTGACCGTCCCTCTCCCTGCAGGGTACCGCGTGTACGAGGTGGCCGCCTCCTACCCCGGGAGCTCCCACGCGGTGCTGGACCACGAGACCTTCATCCTCAACCTGACGGAGGCCAACGCGGCGCCCCCGGGCGCGGCCCCGCGCTGGCGGCGGCTCTACGGCGCCCGCGAGGCCTACGGGCTGCCCGCCGCCTTCCCGGCCGACTGGGACCGGCTGGTGCGGCGAATGCAGGACGACGAGCCGCTCTTCCAGCGCTTCTGGTTCCACCTGCACAAGGGGCACCCGCCCCGCGAGCCCTGCGGCGCGCCCTGCAAGGCCGCCCTGCTCTGCGCCCTGCGCTCCGGCCGCGCCGCCGACCCCGCGCTCTGCCGGCCCCTGCGCCCCGCGCTGCCCTTCCCGCACATCCAGCGGCTCTGGCAGCAGCGGCGCCTCTGCTGAGCCTCGGCCGCGGGTGCAGGGCTGGGACACGGGGACACCGGGAGCCCCTGGGACACAGGGACACCCAGAGCCCCTGGGACATGGGGACTGGGAACCCCTGGGATGTGGGGACACAGGGAACCCCTGGGATGTGGGGACACCCAGAGCCTCTGGGACGTGGTGACACTGGGAAACCCTGGGACACGGGGACACCGGGAGCCCCTGGGACATGGTGACCCTAGGAGCTCTCGGGATGCGGTGACCCTAGGAGCTCCTGGGATGTGGTGACACCGGGAGCTCCCAGCACATGGTCACACCGGGAGCCCTTGGGATGTGGTGACACCAGGAGCTCCTGGTATGTGGTCACTCCAAGAGCCCCTGGGACATGGTCACACTGGGAGCTCCCAGCACATGGTGACACCAGGAGCTCTTGAGATGTGGTCACACCAGGAGCTCCTGGGACATGGTCACACCGGGATCAGGGTCAGCAGTGGTCTCACTGGAGGCAGGGCAGGGACACGGTCACACAGGGAGCAGGGCTGTATTCAGCACAGGTCACAGGCGGAGCGGGATCGGTACGAGGTCACTGGGATTGGCACGTGGTCCCCATGTCCCACCAGTTACACAATAAAGGCACAATGGACACCACACCCCTCCTAATCCTCTCCACCAGGGCCAGAACTGGGATCAGGATCAGCATGTAGTCCTCATGCTCCCATCACCCCCAGTACAGGTGTGATGGACCTCGCTGTCCTTCATCCTCCTCACTGCAGTTCTCAGCTACCACTTAGGGAGACCCAAATCAGGGATGTTGGGGCCCCACCACCCCGCCTCCTTGTGCTAATTCTCACCCACTGGGATCACAACTGGGATCAGCCAGTGCTCCCACTGCCCCCCTAACAGGGTGTGGATGGACCCCAGTGCCCCTCTGCACCTGTGACATCCTAAGAAGACCCAAACCAGACACAACACCCTGCTCCTCCCCGTGTGAGGCCAGGTGCAGAGCCGAGCCGGGCTGGTGGAATGGGTTTATTAATTAATGATTTAGTACAACACAGACCCTCGTTACGCCACATGCATTGGGGACCCTGGGGGTTGCGTGACCCACCGTGGGGGCAGCGGTGGGGGCAGGACCCCCGACCCGACACCCGGGGTAACTCCGTGCCCCGGAGCGTCGGGTCCGCGCTCCTGCCCCCGACGCCGCCTCGCCAGCCATTGCCCCCTGCCCTCGCCCGCTCAGGGGGTCTGCGCCCCTCCCCGCCGCGGTTTGAGGGTCCCCAGGAGGGTCTGCACCCCCCGGCGCACGGAGGAGCCCACCCGCCGCGCCACCGAGTCGGCCGGGGGCGCGGGCAGGCAGGAGCTGGAGGCCTGGGGCCGCGCATCCAGGCACTTCTGGTAGCGGAGCTGCGGGCAGGGAGTGAGGGAGCGCGGTCAGCCGGGGCCGGGGGCGGCCCGGGGGGGATGCAGGGGCGGCACTCACCACGCAGGCGGCCTGCAGCGCCTCGCTGAGCCCCGCGGCGTTGGGCTCACACCACACCATGTGGCAGCGGAAGGTGCCGGGAGCGCTGGCCATGATGAAGGCGAAGGCGCGGACGTCGCGCCCCACGCCCATGAAGGACAGGAAGCGCACGCGGCACTCGCACAGCACCGCCTCTGTCTGGGGACACGGGGACACCGCGGTGGGGAGGGGGCCTGGGGACAGGGCCAGCAGGGCACACGGGGTGTCACCCAGGGAGGGTGGGGACAGGGTCACTGCGGTACCCTGGGGACGGGGTGGGATGGGGACACAGAGGAAGGGGCCATGGTGGTACCCAACCCATCCCTGGTACAAGGATGGGTCTCTGCAGCCCCTCTGACACATGACAGGGTCACCAGTGAGGGTGGGGGCCAACACATCTCCCCAGAGTGAGCGGGGTCACCACAGCCCCCCTAGGCCAGGGCGGCGGTGCGAGGTGGGGATGGATGCCCCTGGTGATGGGGATGGTGAGGTGGGGGTGCCAGGGCAGGGCTCCGAGGGGGCACACACCTGGCGGTGAGCAATGGTGAGGGTGGCGGGGGCCACACTGACCACCACGGGGGTGGGCGCAGGGGGCTCCCCCGAGGCCGGGGCCAGCGCCGCCTCCAGCGCCGCGTTGATCACATCCATGCCTGGGGGCACACGGAGGCTCAGGGCAGCCCTGGGGGTGCCCTCGCCCCACAGCCGCTGGGCGTGGGCCACAGGAGCCCCCCGAGACTGCCCCCTTCCCTCGAGGCCCCACTCACCCACTGGCTTGGCCACGGGGACGCAGCCCAGGTAACACACGGGGAAGCGCTGCACCACCTCACTCTTGGGGGCTGGGAACTCCACTGTGGGGAGGCGCTGTCAGACACCCCTGAGCCCCCAAAACACCCCAGAGCCCCAGCATCCCTGCAGAACCCCCCCAAGGCTCAGGGCTCACCCAGCACCCCCCAAGAGCTCTCGGATGCAGGGCACTGCAGTGTGGGGGGCCACGGCACATCTCCCCAGAGCCCTCCGAGACCCCCAGAGCACCCCCACAACTCCCACACCCCCAATGCACTGCCCTGCTCCTGGGGGCCGGGAGCCCTGCTGTGGGGGGGACATTGTCAGACACCCCCCAACCCTCCCCCAGGGAATGCACCCTCCAGACCCACGGGGCCCCTCCCTGCACTCGCCCTGTCCCCTCGCAGGACTCCCCCTTCCCAGTTACGCCCAGCTCTCTCCCAGGGAACCCCCAGTGCCCCCACTGCCCCCCCAGTGCCTCCGAGAGCCGCCAGCTCTCTCCCAGGGTACCCCCAATACCCCCAGTGCCCCCCAGAGCCCCCAGCTCTCTCCCAGTGCCCCCCAGACCCGTACCCTGCAGGGGGGGCTCCCCCAGCCGGGGGGGCTCTGTCCCCAGGCCGTTGCCTGCTGCCCGGGCACTTCTCCGCTCCGCCGTCAGCTGGGGACAGAGGTGACACCACAGTGACCCCCAGGGACCCGCACGGTGACCCAGATGTCACACACGGGCACCCCCAGCCCTGCTGGCTGTCACACCCTGGGCACCCCAGGCCCCGGTGCCCTGTGGCGGGTCTGTGGGACACTGGGGTGGGCAGGGGTCACCCCTGGGGGCCGGCTGCAGGGGCCTGAGGTCTCACCTGAGTGCAGATGTGCAGGCTAGGACAAGTCCTGGCGGGGTTCTGGGGGTCTCACCTGGGCACAGATGTGGTGCCGACCAAGGAAGGGGAATCTGGGGTGGGTTACCTGGGCCTGGGGGGCTCCTGAGGGTGTCTCACCTGAGCCCAGGCCTGGCGCAGGCCACGGGGCAGTGCTGGGGGGCTCTGGGGGGCTCTGGGGTCTCACCTGAGCGCAGACCCGGTGCAGGCCATGGGGCAGTGCTGGGGGGCTCTGGGGGGCTCTGGGGTCTCACCTGAGCGCAGACCCGGTGCAGCCCGGCGGCGATGGCACTGGCAGACCCCTCGCAGCGGAACACGTGGCACTTCAGCACCTGCGTCAGGGGGTCCCGGGCCACGTATGCAAAGTCCCTGGGGGAGGGGGGAACGCTCAGGATCACCACGGTGCCCTCCCCACTCAGTCCGAGCCGGGACCGGGGGCACTGGGGGTCTGGGGGCGGGTTGCAGCCATACCTCTCCCTGTGTCCCCGGCAGCACAGCAGGACAGAGCAGGGTTAGGGGGTGCTGGGGGGCACGGGGCCCCTTCAGCCCCAGGACCCACCCCACAGCCCCGAGGGGCAGATCTGATCCTGCCCCACACCCTTCTCTGCTGCGGGGCTCAGCGTTGGGACCCCATGGCCCCCCTGCCCAACCCATGGGACCCCATTGACACGTGGGACCTCCCAGCCCTGTGTGACCCCCACAGCCCCACACCTCACCCACGTGGGGACCCCAGCCCCATGCTCCACACCTTGATGCTCCCATAGACGGCATTCCAGAGCCCCCACCCCACACTGTGTGGGACCTCCAGGCCCCGTGGGGGTCCCACACACCCAGACCCCCCATCCCTGCTCCCCACGTGCACAGGATCCCCAGCCCTGGGTACCCCGCAGACCCCAGAGCCCCCTGTGTGCCCTCCCCAGCGCTGCACACACACACACACACACACACAGTGCCTCCCGTGCCCAGCCCCAGTGCAGCACACACACACACAGTGTGCCCTCCCCAGCACTGCACACACACGGTGCCCCCCGTGCCAGCCCCACCTGCTGCCGTGCCGCCCCACGCCCCAGACGCGGATGGCGCCCACGGGCTGTGCGTGCAGCAGCGCCCGGTCCTGCGGGTCCACCAGCTTGAGCGTGCGCTCCTCCAGCACCAGCAGCGCCCGCGCCTGGGCATGGCATGGCACCGTCAGGGGGGCACCTCCCACAGGGGACGGGGGGCAGCACAGAGGGAGTGGGATAGACACGGGGGCACAGGGGGTCTGGGGGGTGTTCACCTCCCCCAGGGGGGCAGCACAGGGTGTGGGATGGGTACAAAGGGCACAGAGGGTCAGGGGGGGCTCTGCTCCCCCAGGTGCCAGGGGGCAGCACAGGGTGTGGGATGGGTGTGGGGGCACAGGGGTCACTCACCTCCCCCAGGAGAACAGCACAGAGGGAGTAGGATGGACACAGGGAGGGTCAGGGGGGTATTCACCTCCCCCAGATGCTGGGGGGCAGCACAGGGTGTGGGATGGACACAGGGGTCACTCACCTCCCCCCGGGTGCCGGGGGACCAGCACAGAGGGAGTGGGGTGGGTGTGGGATGGACACGGGGGGCTGGGGGTCACTCAGCTCCCCCAGGGGGCAGCACAGAGGGTGTGGGATGGATGCAGGGGGTCGGGGCTCACAGCGGTTCGGGGCTCACTCACCTCCCCCCAGGCGCCGGGCGGGCCCTGGCGGGGCCCCGAGAGCTGCCGGATGCAGGCGCTGACGGCACTGCTGCTGCGGCCGGGCCCCAGCTCCTCCTCCCGCAGCTGCACCCAGCCCAGGGAGCGCACCGGGAGGCCCTGGGCAGCGGGAACGGCACTCAGCACTCAGGGGGTGTACGGGGCAGGGATGCCGAGGGACCGGGGGCAGGGGGGCAGGCCACGGTGCAGGGCAGGGATGCCGAGGGGCCGGGGGCAGGGGAGCAGGGCACGGTGCGGGGCAGGGATGCCGAGGGGCCGGGGGCAGGGGAGCAGGGCACGGTGCAGGGCAGGGATGCCGAGGGGCCGGGGGCAGGGGGGCAGGCCACGGTGCGGGGCAGGGATGCCGAGGGGCCGGGGGCAGGGGCAGGGGCACGGTGCGGGGCAGGGATGCCGAGGGACCGGGGGCAGGGGAGCAGGGCACGGTGCAGGGCAGGGATGCCGAGGGGCCGGGGGCAGGGGGGCAGGCCACGGTGCGGGGCAGCCTCAGCTCCGCAGCAGCGACCCGGCCCCATCTGCACCGGCCCGGGGCAGGGCGGGGCGCACAGGGCGTGGCCCAGGCCCCTCCCCTGCAGGTGACACCCCCGGGGCAGCGCTGGGTCCCAGCCCCCAGCAGGCAGCGGGGGAAGGGCCCTGCGGGCGGGCAGGGTCAGCAGAGGGGCCCTACCTTGGAGTCCAGCACATCCTCCTCGCCCAGGGCCATGCTGCAAGGGAAGGGTGGGGGCGTCACCGACTGCACCCGGACACCCTGGGGCCTCTCCGCCCCAAACCCTGCCCCGAGAGCCCGACCCCCTCTGGGATCCCCACATCCCATACCTGGGTCACTGCACCCTGAGTACCTCGGACTTTCCCCCCCGAACCCCTGCGCTGAGATCCTGGGAGCCCCCAATCCACCCCGAGACCCCATTTCCCTGCCCCACACCTGGGTCCCTGCCCCCTCAGCCCCCATGTCACACCCACCCTCGCTGTCACCCAGTGTCCCACACCCCCACAGGGCCCAGGCACAGCCCTGCCCGCGTGTGCCCCCATCCCTGTGCCCCCAGCGCACCCCTCTCCGGGCGATCCTGGTGACAGCATCTCCAGGTCTGACACTCCTGGCTCCTCGTCTTCCTCTTCCTCCTCCTCCTCTTCCTCCTCAGCCGTGGGGTCCTAGGGGCAAGGGGGCTCTGTGGGGTTGGGGGGGCACTGACCCCCCACCCTTTCCCATCCACCAGCCCCTCTCACCTTCCACAAGTCTCCATTACTGAAGGTCTCGGCTGGGGCAAAGCTCGTCCAGGAGAGCTGCGGGGGGCTGGGTCAGGGTGCTGCGTAGGGCAGCCCCCCAGTGCCCCACGGCTCCCCCCAGTCACCCCACAGCACAGTGTGGGAGCCCAAGAGCAACCCACACCCAGACCAGGGGTGCCCTGAGCCCCCCATAACCACCCCACCATCATCCCCTGGCCATCCTGTGCCCTACAGCCACCCCCATGGCCCCACAGGGGCTGCCCCTAGAGCCACGCTGTGCCCTACAGCCACCCCCATGGCCCCACAGGGGCTGCCCCTAGAGCCACCCTGTGCCCTACAGCCACCCCCATGGCCCCACAGGGGCTGCCCCTAGAGCCACTCTGTGCCCTACAGCCACCCCCATGGCCCCACAGGGGCTGCCCTACAGCCGCCCCCATGGCCCCACATGGCCTGCCCTACAGCCGCCCCCATGGCCCCACATGGCCTGCCCTACAGCCACCCCCTTGGCCCCACATGGCCTGCCCTACAGCCACCCCCTTGGCCCCACATGGCCTGCCCTAGAGCCACCC
Source organism: Melozone crissalis (assembly GCF_028551555.1). Lineage (NCBI taxonomy): Eukaryota > Metazoa > Chordata > Aves > Passeriformes > Passerellidae > Melozone > Melozone crissalis. Next base: position 241,623 of record NW_026535952.1, on the reverse strand, counting down.
CCTTGGCCCCACAGGGGCTGCCCTAGAGCCACTCTGTGCCCTACAGCCACCCCCATGGCCCCACAGGGGCTGCCCTAGAGCCACCCCCAGCCCAAGGCCAGCCCTCGGTCCCCACTCACGGTGGGCCCCTCGGTGGGGGTGCTGCCGTCGGAAGGGGTCTCATGGGGCGCGCCGGGGGGCTCCCACTGGGTGGTCCCGGTGGGCACGTGCCAGTAGTAGGTGCCCGAGGTGTCCTGCACCCGCAGCCAGCCGGGGGGCAGGTCCCCGTGTGCCCCCGCACCACACGGCCACAGCGACTCTGTGGGGCAGGGGCAGAGGGCTCAGCCCGGCCCCCACAGCCCCCCGTGCCAGGGACACGGGGGCTCCACAGGGACACGGGGACAAAGGGCGGCATGGACCAGTGTGGGCTGGGGACACAGGACAGTGCCCAGGGCTGGGGGACCAGCAATGGCACCCGGGGGGCTGTGAGGGCAGCAGTGGGCACACCCAGCCAGGGATGGCACCTGTGGGCACACAGCCAGGGATGGCACCCGGGGGGCTGCGAGGGCAGCAGTGGGCACACACAGCCAGGGCCCAGGGCAGGTGTGGAGCTGACAGGAGCACGGGGCATGGCAGGAAGGAGCAGGGGCAGCCATCGGGCTCTGGGGCAGCCAGCGAGTGTGGGCAGCCTCCATGGGGCAGCTGTGGGGCAGCGAGAGCTCACCGTGGGGCTCCGCGGGGCAGCCACAGGTCACGGGGGCTCCGGCGGTGCCCACCTGGCTCGTCGGGGGAGCTGCCGGGGCTGCCCTGGCTCAGCGTGGCCCAGCTCGAGTCCTCGTCGCTGCCGGGGCCGGGCCCCCCGAAGAGGCGGCTGGCGCTGCGCCCCGGCGGCTCCCGCAGGCCCCGCTCCGCGCCCAGGGCCGGCGGGGACGCCCCGGGCCCGTCCTCCTCCTCCTCGTCCTCCTCCTCCTCCTCATCCTCCTCCTCCGAGGCGCCGATCAGCAGGGCCCGCGGGTCGCGGGCGGCGTTGCGGGCATTGCGGGCCCGGAGCCCCGGCTCCAGCGCCCCGGGGGAGTCCCCGTGCGGCCCGGGGGAGCGCCCCGGCCCCGGGCCCGGCTCGAGCTCGTTGCGGTTCTGGTCCTGGCCGGCCTTGGCCCAGCCGGCGCCGGGCAGCTCCTCGGCCGGGGCGCCGCCGGGGCCGGTGCGGGGGTCGGGGCCCGCGGGCAGCCCCAGGCTCAGCCCCGGGCACCGGTTGTCGTTGGCCAGGTCGCTGCGCTTGCTCAGGGCCCCCGACATGGCGCGGGGACGCGGGGGGCGGCGGGACCCCCGGCGCGGCGGGAGCCCGGCCCGGCCCGGCCGCGGCTGCCGGTGCTGGGGACGGCGGGCGGGGGGGTCCTACAGCCCCCGGGGCGCCTCCGCGTCCATCGGGCCTGCGGGGAGCGCGGGTAGCACCGGGACCCCGGCACGGACGCTCCGCGGCGCCGGCTCCTCCCAAGGACTCGGCATCCCCCCGCAGCCCCCTCCCGGCCCAGGCAGCCTTCTCCGGCACCGGCATCCACATCCCCGCATCCCGGGGCACCGGCATCCACATGCCCGCATCCCGGAACCCGGGACCCCCGGCACCGGCATCCCCTTGGCCCCGCATCCCGCCCGGCCCCGGCTCTCCCCGCCGTCCCCTCCGCGCCCGCAGCCCCCGGGGTGACCCCGCCATGCCCCGGCCCGGGGTCCCTCCTCATCCGCCCCGCGGCCCCGCCAGGGGGATCCCACCGGGACTCCGCACCCGCGGCGCCCTCCGCTGCCCGGGCCCGGCCCCGGGGGTGTGCGCGGGGCCCGGCCCCCGGCCCCACCCGTGCCCAGCGAGCGGGGCCGCCCGTGCTCCCTCCCCCGTTCTGTGCCCGCTGCCGGTACCTGCGGCGGCTCCGCTGCCGGGGGTCGCGGGGGAGGGTGGGGGGCTCGGGCTCGCGTCACTTCCGCTTCCGGCCGGCGGGGGGACAGCGCCGCCTCCGGTACCGATACCGGCACCCTCCGGGACCGCCGGCACCGGCCGGGACCACCGGCATCTCCCCGGGCCCTGCCCGGCACGCACCACCGGAGACCCCCGAGTACCCGCCGGGACCGGGAGCCCCAGGCCTTGCCGGCGGCGGGCAGTGGGACCTGGGCGGAACGGGGGACCTTTCCCCCGGTGATACTCCCAGGCCGGTGACCCCGACACTGCCCGTGCCCGCCCCGCTGTTCCGGTGCCGCGGACGCGTTGAGCCCAGCTGAGGCCCCCGTTACCCCTAGCGGATCCCCCAAGGCACCGGCACCGCCGGTTTCCACCCCGCTGCCCCCGCACCGGCACCGGGACGGGCCCGGGGCAGCACCGGGACTCCGTGCGCTGCTGTGCCCCCGGAGCCCCCAAACCCCGGCTGCACCGGGAGGCTCCCGGCTCTTCGCAGCCCCGGAGAGGCAGCGCCGCGGGGCCCGGGGGTCCGGCCGGGAGCAGTGACGGCGACACGGGGTGTGGGGACCGGTCTGGTCCCGTACACGATCGCAGCCACTCCGTTTGACGAGACCTCCAAGGCTGAGTCCCACCTGTGACTGGTCCCCACCTTGTCCCCAGCCCGGAGCCCTGCGTGCCATGGGATGGGCACTCCAGACCTCCCTGGGCAGCCCCTTCCAGCATGGGGAGCCCTTTCCATGGAGAAATTCCTCCTGGTGTCCGACCTGAACTTCCCCAAGCACGGCTTGTGGCCGTTTCCTCTTGTCCTGTCACTTGTTTCCTGGGAAGGGCCCCTGAGCCTCCTTTGCTCCAGCCTCAGCCCCTTCCAGCTCCTCAGGGATTCTGCAGCCCCTTCCAGCTCCCTCAGGGATTCTGCAGCCCCTTCCAGCTCCTCAGGGATTCTCCAGCCCCTTCCAGCTCCTCAGGGATTCTGCAGTCCCTTCCAGCTCCCTCAGGGATTCTGCAGCCCCTTCCAGCTCCCTCAGGGATTCTCCAGCCCCTTCCAGCTCTCTCAGGGATTCTCCAGCCCCTTCCAGCTCCCTCAGGGATTCTGCAGTCCCTTCCAGCTCCCTCAGGGATTCTGCAGCCCCTTCCAGCTCCCTCAGGGATTCTCCAGCCCCTTCCAGCTCTCTCAGGGATTCTGCAGTCCCTTCCAGCTCCCTCAGGGATTCTGCAGCCCCTTCCAGCTCCCTCAGGGATTCTCCAGCCCCTTCCTAGCTCCATTCCCTGCCCTGGACACGCTCCAGCCCCTCCAGGTCTCTCCTGCAGAGCCAGAACTGGGCACAGCCCTCGAGGAATTGTCCCTGGGGGACAATCCCTGCCCTGGAGGACAAGCCCTGCCCTGGGCTCTGCCCACACTGGGACTGGCACAGCCCAGGTGCCATCAGCCCCTTGCCCACTTGGGCACACCTGGGCTCACATCCAGCCGCTGTGCCCAGCACCCCCAGGGCCGTTTGCAGCCCCCTGCCCCTCTGCCCGGCCTGGGGTGTCACAGGAGTTTTGGTGACCCGAGCAGAAGCCCCAGCACTTGCCCTTGTTGACCCCCACATTAGTCCAGCCCGGCCAGACCCCTCTGAGGTCCTTCTGCCCTCGGCAGAGCCACATCCCAACCAGCCGTGTGTGGTCCATGGGCTCACTGAGCACACACTCGAGGCTCCATCCATCTACTGACCGCTCTGGGACAGCCCTGGCCCCAGCACCGAGGCCTGGGGAGCCCAGCAGTGCCTGGCCCCAGAATTGAGCCCTGGGGAGCCCAGCAGGGCCTGGCCCCAGGTGTGGCCCCATTCCCCCCTCCCTGGGCCTGGCCCTTAGCCAGGCACTCCCAACAAGGAGCACCTGTCCCAGCCAGGCTGCAGGTGCTCCGTGGGGTGCCAGGGAGATGGAGATGGTGCCAAGGGCTTTGCTGAGCTCCAGGCAGGCACATCCACACCGGGACCTGCCTGTCCCACAGGTCACCCTGTCCCAGCAGGACCTGCCTTTCCCAGCCCCAGCTGGATCTGGATCCCCTGGCTGCCCTGCCCATGCTGTGGGACCCACAGGTGATCTCTTCTGGGGCCTTCCCAGCATCAGGACCAGGCACAGGCCTGGACATCCCAGGATCCTCCCTCCAGCCCTGCTTGGGAACAGGGTCACGGACACCTCTGGGGCCTGGGACCCCCGGGGCTGGTGCGGGACGATGAGCAGGGTCTGGTGAGCTCTGCTGCCATCCAGGATCCCCCAGGGATGGCCAGAGCTGGTGAGGACCAGGCGGAGCAGCCCCTGTGGTGTCCCTGGGGGTCCACTGGCCCCAGGGACCTGTGGGGTCTGAGCGGCTCAGCGGGTCACTGACCACTTTCTCCTGGGTACATGGAGCAGTATGGACCAGCTCCTAGTCCTAGCACAGACCAGTCTGACCCAGTATAGCCCAGTCTGACTCAGTACGAGTACAGACCAGTCCAACCCAAACCCTGCTGCCAGCACAGACCAGTCTGACCCTGTCCCCACTCCAGCCCAGTCCCCGCTCCCAGTGTGTCCCTGTCCCTGCAGATGGGTCGGTGCTGGCAGAACGCCCAGGCCGGGCACTGAGCCTGGTGCCACTGAGCTCCAGGCACGGCTCCTGTCCCTGCTGGCCAGTGCAGCTGGGGGGCCCACGGGGGCTGCAGGGCAGGGTGTGTGAAGGACGGCCAGGGCTAGGGGCAGCACGGGCCGGGGTACTTCCAGAATACTTTATTTTGTACATACAGTTTTGTCAGCGTGCGGCAGCTGCCCCACAGCCCCTGGAGCCCCCCAGAGCTGTGGAGCAGCAGTGCAATGGGGCAGCAGGCACACACAGTCACCCCATAGCTGGGGAGGGGAGCTGGGGGGCAGCCCTCAAGGGGCGTGGGGCTCTGCTCTGGCCACCCCCAGCCCCCCACAAGCCCTTCCAGCGGCTCCCCCTGCCCCTCGCTCCCCCCACGCTCGGGACCCTGTCAGCAGGGGCAGTGGGATGCTGGCCCTGCCGTGGGTGAGGTGCCAGACCACGACCCCCAGGCAGCCCCCACCCCACGGGACCCATCCTCACCCCCCCAGGCCCGGCTGCCCCCTGGGATAAAGTGCACATGAAGCCAGGATGGCGCTTGGGGGGCAGGCGAGGCCGCGGGGCAGCCGTGCCCCCGGTGCAGCTGCAGGCTCCTGCTGCCGTGCCCGGTGCCCGGTGCCGTGCCCGGTGCCGTGCCCGTCACTGCAGGTAGCGATAGGCCTTGAAGCAGTGGTTGCCCGAGTCAGCCACGACCACGTGGCCGTCGGAGGTGAGGGCCAGCCCCTGCGGGCCGTACAGCGGGTCGGCCGCCGTGTTGATGTAGGACAGGAACGAGCCCGCGCTGTCAAACACCTGCGGGAGTGCACAGGAGCGCTGTGCCCCAGGGCCCGGGGACAGCCAGCCCCAGGGACAGCCAGTCCCAGGGATCCCCAATGGCCCCAGGGCCCGGGGACAGCCAGCCCTAGGGGACCCCCAGCCCCAGGGACCCCCAATGGCCCCACGGCCTGGGGACCCCCAGCCCCGAGAGCCCCCAGCCCTGCAGGATGCACTCCCTGTGGGGGCGCGGGGTCAAGATCCCCCCTGGGTCTATTCCAGTTAACCCAAGACGCTCCCAGGTGAGCCCAGACCCCTTCTCAGTCCATCCCAGCTGCTCTTGGTGCAAAACTCTTCCCAGTTGCTCCCAGTTGCCCCGAGGCCCCCATGGAGCATTCCCAGCTGACCAGAGACCCTCCCCTGTTGCTCCCAGCTGCCTGACCCCTCCCAGCTGACCGCAGCCCCCGCACAGACTCTGCCCACTGACCCAAGGTCCTCTCCAGCCGCTCTCACTCTAACCCAGCTGTGCCTGGCTCCCTGCGGGTGCCCCTGACACACACGTGGGATGGGGAGGGGGCAGAGCTGAGCCCCTTTGGGCTGCACTGGGGGATGTGTGCAGGTATGGGTGTGCAGGTGTGCAGGCACAGGTGTCTGTGCAGGCACAGGTGTGCAGGTACAGGCATGCAGGTACAGGTGTCAGTGCAGGTGTCAGTGCAGGTACAGGTGTGTCAGTACAGCTACAGGTGTGCAGGTGGAGGCATCTGTACAGGTACAGGTGTGCAGGTGCAGGCACAGGTGTCTGTCTGTCTGTGTGGGCACAGGTGTCTGTGCAGGTACAGGTGTGCAAGCACAGGTGTCTGTGCAGGCACAGCTGTCCATGTGTCTGTGCAGGCACAGGTGTCCGTGTGTCTATGCAGGCACAGGTGTGTGTGTCCATGCCAGCACAGGTGTCAGTGTGTCAGTGCAGGCACAGGTGTCCGTGTGTCTATGCAGGCACAGGTGTGTGTGTCCATGCCAGCACAGGTGTCAGTGTGTCAGTGCAGGCACAGGTGTCCATGTGTCAGTGCAGGCACAGGTGTCCGTGTGTCCGTGCAGGCACAGGTGTCCGTGTGTCTATGCCAGCACGGGTGTCCGTGTGTCTGTGCAGGCACAGGTGTCCGTATGTCTGTGCCAGTACAGCTGTCTGTGTGTCCCTGCCAGCACGGGTGTCCGTGTGTCCCTGCCAGCACAGGTGTCCCTGCCAGCACAGGTGTGGTACCTGGATGCGGCTGTTGCCCCAGTCAGCCACGATGATGTTGCCGTTGCTGTCCACGGCCACCCCCGTGGGCGCGTTGAACTGCCCGTTGCCCTCGCCGTGCGAGCCGAACTTGAACAGGAACTCACCCTCGGCGTTGTACACCTGGGGGGCACGGGGGGTCACTGCAGCCCCCAGGCTGCCCTCGGAGCACAGGGGGTCACTGCAGCCCCCAGAGCACAGGGGGGTCACTGCAGCCCCCAGCCCCCAGAGCACAGCGGGGTCACTGCAGCCCCCAGAGCACAGGGGGTCACTGCAGCCCCCAGCCCCCAGAGCACAGGGGGGTCACTGCAGCCCCCACAGCACAGGGCGGTCACTGCAGCCCCCAGAGCACAGGGGGTCACTGCAGCCCCCAGAGCACAGGGGGGTCATTGCAGCCCCCAGCCCCCAGAGCACAGGGGGTCACTGCAGCCCCCAGAGCACAGCGGGGTCACTGCAGCCCCCAGCCCCCAGAGCACAGGGGGTCACTGTAGCCCCCACAGCACAGGGCGGTCACTGCAGCCCCCAGCCCACCCTCGGAGCACCAGGGGCTCTCAGCACCTGCCTGTGCCTGCGCTCACCTTCACAGAGTGGTTGTGGAAGTCAGTCACCACAATCTCATTCTTGTTGTTGACAGCCACAAAATGGGGTCCTGAGGAGACAAAGGGGGCTCAGCCCGAGAGGGGCACAGGGAACTCATCCCCAGGACTGGGGGACTCAGCCCTGAGGGGAATGGCGGGGTTCAGCCCTGGCCCCATGGCAGGACCAGGATGGAGCCAGAGCCCTGAGGTACGGACAGAGCCCAGAACTCCTAGCTCCCAGGATGGAGCCACTGCCAGAACCTGAGCCCAGGGCCCTGGCCCAGAATTGAACCCAGAACCCAGACCCACAATCTGTATCCAGAACCAAAGCCAGTGCCCCAGTCTAGGACACACAGCTCAGAACCCAGACCCAAACCCAGAAGCTGGAACCTCATCCCAGCCTGGGAACCAGAACCAAACCCTGAACTCAGAGCCTGGGATCTCAGTCCTGAACCAGAAGCCAGAGATAGAACCTAGAGCTGGATCAGAGCCCTGAACATGGTGCTGGACCTAGAGCCAGATTCTGGCTCCTTGTCCAGCCCCAGAACTCAAACCAGAGCTCAGAACAAGTACTAAGCCCAGAAGCTGAGCCCACAGCCCAGAACCAGATCCAGAAAGCCAGCCTAGAACTGCAGCCTGGACCTGTGCCCCAGCCTCAGGCCGTTCTTGGGCTCCCAGTGCCACCAGCTGTCCCAACAAGGCAGGGCACACACGGCACTGCCTGCCCCGGGCTCCCAGCTGGGGGTGCCAGGGCAGGTACCTGCGAACTGGCGCTCGGCGGTGCCGCGGGAGCCGAACCGTGCCACCAGCTTGCCGTTGGGCTGGAAGATGAAGACGCAGCAGGCCTTGTTGTCCACCACGATGATGTGCCCGTTTTTGTCCACGGCGACGCCCTTGGGGCCCATCAGCCGCCCCGCGCCCAGCTTCGTCTGGGGGGCACAGGCAGTGAGGCTGGGACTGCCACGGACCCACGCCCACGGCTCCCCCCAGAGCCCTGCAGGCCTCACCTTGAACTTGCCCTCAGGTGAGAAGACGCTGACCCAGCGGTTGTCGTAGTCGGCCACGATGATGTCACCGTTGGTGTCCACTGAGACCCCCGTGGGGCGCTGGAGCTGCCCCGGGGAACGGCCCCGCACCCCGAAACGCAGCCGGAACTGCCCCTCGTTACTGAACACCTGCGAGGGCAGCAGGCTCAGGGAGCCAGAGGAACGGCCCCGCACCCCAAAACGCAGCTGGAACTGCCCCCCATTGGAGAACCACTGTGGGGGCCAGGGGAGAGCAGGGGGAGTCAGTGGGGCTCCTGGGACACTTCGGGGATCCTGGAGGGGACTGTACCTGCACACATTGGTTACTGCTGATGGGGTCAGTGGGGATCCAGGGTTACCTGGGGGGGTCAGTGGGGGTCCCAGGGGTCCATACCTACATGCACTGGTTGCTGCTGTCGGGGTCAGTGGGGGTCAACAAGAGTCAGTGGGGGTCCTGGGGGGGTTTGGAGGTCCCAAGGGTGTCCGTACCTGCACGCACTGGTTGTTGCTGTCGGCCACGACGATGCGGCCAGCGCTGGACGTGGAGATCCCCTGCAGGTTGGTGAACTCGCCCTTCTCCCGGCCACGGCTGCCTGCAGGCACCAGTCGGGGCACATGGGGCCCCAGGACACCACTCACCACCCCAGGGAGCCACGAGGAGCCCAGGGAGACCCCACCATCCTGGGGAGCCCCCATCACCCCCAGACACACCCTGCCCCGCTCACCGACGCGAAAGATGAGCTCGTCCTCGATGGGGTTCTCCTTGCGCTTGGCGCTGCCGTACATGCTGGCGGGGCGGCGCAGGGCCTTCTGCCGCACGTGCCCCCCGCCCGGGGACTTGACGCGGCGCTTGGCCTCCTCGGGGGATGGGGGCACGTCGCTGGGGCGCAGGGCACGCGCACGGAACGGGGAGCCGCGCACGGGCTGCCCGTACAGCAGGATGGACAGCACGAAGTCGCCCTCGCTGCGCGGCGTGTACACCAGCTCGTAGGTGCCGTTGCGGTTGTCCTGCACCTCGGCCTCGGCCGCGGCGCCGTCGGGGCCTGTCACGGCGAAGCGCAGGCGGGCGCCGCCGCTGCGCACCAGCGCCCCGTCCTTGTCCTTGGTGGTGACGCTGAGCGAGCAGGGCTGCCCCACCACGGCCTGGCGCAGCCCCTCGCCCGTGGCCACCGTGGTGTGCGCCGTGGCGCTGGTGGTCAGCAGCGCGCCCAGGTTCTGGATGGAGCGGCGCAGCCCCTCGGGCTCGGCGTGGAACTCGAGCTGCGCGTTCTCGTGCGGGTGCTCGGGGAAGGGCCGCGCCGCCAGCTCCCGCAGCCGCTCACCCATCTGCTTCTGCACCAGCAGCACCTCCGTGGCCGAGCCGTGGTGCAGCGCCTGCTCCGTGAACGCGCAGCTGCTCAGGATGCTCTCCTGGCCCTGCCGCAGCACCTCCAGCTGCGCCTCCAGCACCTGCGCGACCAGGACACCACCTGTGGCACCAGTGGGACCCCAGGGCCAGCACCCACACCTGAACCACAGCACATCCCTTGTGGCACCAGCTGGGACCCCAGGGCCAGCACCCACACAGAAACCACAGCACATCCCTTGTGGCACCAGCTGGGACCCCAGAGCCAGCACCCACACAGAAACCACAGCACATCACCTGTGGCACCAGCTGGGACCCCAGAGCCAGCACCCACACAGAAACCACAGCACATCCCTTGTGGCACCAGCTGGGACCCCAGAGCCAGCACCCACACAGAAACCACAGCACATCCCTTGTGGCACCAGCTGGGACCCCAGAGCCAGCACCCACACAGAAACCACAGCACATCCCTTGTGGCACCAGCTGGGACCCCAGAGCCAGCACCCACACAGAAACCACAGCACATCACGTGCGGCACCAGTGGGACCCCAGTGCTAACATCCACCCTTGAGCCACATCCTGGCCCTGCTGCAGCACCTCCAGTTGCCCCTCCGTGCACCCTGTGAGGCTGGCACGTCTCTGTGGTGTCCGTGTGGGACCCCCACATCCAGCACCCCGAACCAATGCTCTGCCTGCTCCCCCACCTGCACCCCAGCCATGGCCACAAGCCGAGTGCTGGTGCTGCACTGGGACCCCAGCTGTTGCACCAGCTGGGCAGTGGGGCACAGCTGGGGTACCCACACAGCCCCAGGAAGGGCTGGTGCAGGGCACAGAGCCCAGGTGTGTTACCTGCTGCTTGGCAGCACAGGTGGCCTCCAGGTCGCGCAGCAGCACCTCCCGCCGCTGCCGCAGCGCTGCCTCCAGCTCCTCGAAGCTGCTCCCGATCTCGGCCTCGGCCTCAGCCCGGCGCTGCCCCAGCTGCCGGCTGATCTCGGCCACCAGCCCCACAGCTGCCGCCAGCTGCGGGAGCCTGGGGAGACACGGGCACCCCCTCAAGTCCCAAACCACACGCCCCACCTGAACCCTGCAGCCCCCCACAGCACCCTCACCCAGCTGTGGTACTCTGCAGAGGGAGGACACGGGCACTCCCTGAACCCTCGAACCCCACAGCACCCACGGCGCCCTCAGCCAGCCGTCCCTCTGTACCGCGTGTGGGTGGCATCGAGCTGGCACCGATGCCGTGGGAGCGGGGCCCTGGGCACCCCCAGCCCCCTGCCCCGTACCTGGCGCGCACGGCGTCGAGCTGGTGCTGCAGGGCCGCCTTGTGCTGCTCCAGCACATCGCGCAGCGGCACGGTGCGGTGGTCCCGGTGCTCCCGCCGCTCGCCCTCCGTGCACTCCCGGCACATGGCCGTCTCGCAGGGCTCGCAGTAGAACTCCATCACCTGCCACACCTGTGCTCACCTGCTGCCCCGCGCCCGGCCCAAGGACCCTGCAGCCCGCCCCAAACCACCCTCTGAGCCCACACAGCTTTCCCAGACTCCCAGGACCACCGCAGCCTCCCCAGACCCTCTCTGGACCCTTTCTCCAAGGCTTGCAGCCCCCCCAGCCCCCCTGACCCTCACAGCCTTCCCCAGATCCCAGCCCTCCTAAAGCCTCTCCAGCTCCTGCAGGTCCCCAGTGCCCCTGAGTCACATCAGCCCTCGGGACCCCCCCAGCCCCCCAGACACCTGCAGCCCCCCATGAACTCCCTGAGCCCCCAGCAGAGCCCCCAGAGCAGCCCCCGGCCCCACCTTTCCCTCGTGGTTGGGGCAGCAGAGTGGCTGCCCGGTGGCGGCGCCCAGGGGCGGCAGGGGCGCAGGGGGGGCCCCGCGGGGGTCGGGGTCCCGCTGCAGCACCTCCATCAGGTTGGTGATGAAGAAGTTGTTGGGCAGCGCCGGGACCCCCCGCTCGGGCAGGATGGAGGTCTGGCGGCACACGGGGCACGACAGGGACAGGCTCTGGGCCGGAATGTAGTTCTGCAGACACCTGGGGTCACGGGGGCACTGGGGTCACACGGGGCATGGCAGGGACAGGCTGGGCAGGGACAGCAGCGGGGGCTCGTGGGTCCAGATACAGGGACAACAGGGGGACGGGTGAGGGGATGGATGGGGGGACAGGGCCCGCTGGGATGGGGGATGGGGGATGGGGGATGGCTCTGGGGGCAGAACAGGGGGATGAGGGGACAGACGGATGCACAGGGACACAGGGGAACAGACGGACAGGTCGATGGGGGGACAGAAGGGTGAACGTGCCACCTAGGGCTGGGGGCAAGTACACAGCGGGATGGACAGATGAACACAAGGGTCAGGGTGCAGGACAAGGGCACGTGGATAGGCCTGGGGACAGAGGGATGGACAGGGGGGCTGCACACACTGACAGGGGGACAGGAGCAGCAGGATGGACAGACAGGGAGATGAAGAACACAGGGAGAGGGGGCAGCAGACAGACCGAAGGGCTGGGGTGCAGGCAGAGAGCAGGGGGGGACACGGACACACAGACATGAGGGCTGCGTGGTGGAACACCAGGGGGTGAGAACAGGGTGGGAGGGACAGACAAACCAGGGGACAGATGGACAAGATGGCAGGGCTGCAGTGTCACACTGGGGTGCAGGAGGAGGGCAGACGGACGGTCACATGGGGGGGCTGCACAGTGTCACACGAGGATGGGAGACACAGATGGACAGACAGACAGGAGGGCTGTGTGGTGTCACACCAGGTGAGGGAGCGGCAGGGGAGCGGGCAGTCGGACAGATGGACAGGATGGACAAGGGGTAGCAGTGCCAGTGCCCCTGGGGAGATGGATGGATGGATGGATGGATGGATGGATGGATGGATGGATGGATGGATGGATGGAGCAGGACCAGAGGGCTCTGGGAGCACAGAGAGAGGGGGCCATCAGCAACAAGGCCCCCCACTTGGGGACCCAGCCATCGTTCCCCCAGCTCCCACAATTGGGGGGCTCAGGGGCTGTGCAGCCCTCCCAGAGCAGTGGGGTGTGGAGGGCAGGGAGTCCCAGCCCCACCGTGAGCCATGGGATGCAGGGGGGTCCCAGCCCCACCATGGGATGCAGGGGGGTCCCACCCCCACCTCTGGGGACACAGGAGGCCTGACCCCATCTGTCATTGGGAGGGCAGGGAGTGCAGGGGGCCTGGCTCACACCAGTGGGGCTGAGGGGGGCTCTGCTCACACTGAGGGTTTAGGGGCTGCAGTGGGCCACACCGGGGGTGCAGGCTCAGGGACACAGGGGGTGCAGCAAGGCAGAGGGGGCTGGGTGCACTGGGGGGCAGAGGGACGGTTGCTGGAGGGGCAGAGCAGCTGGGGGCTGCAGAGGGGCAGTAAGGACATGGGGTGCACTTGGAAGGTGGCAGTGTCAGGGCTGCAGTCAGGGCTCTGGGGGTGCAGGGGGCCCAGGGCACGGTGGGGATGTGCTGGAGATGGATGCTGGCAGGGCGCAGAGAGCACGGGAGGGGTGCAGGGGGGCTCAGAGACACGGTGGGGATGGAGAGTGGGGTGCAGTGGGGTGCAGGGAGGAAGTGTAATGAGGGGTCCCCCCTCTCACAGAAGGTTTGCAGGCAGGGATTGGGTTCAGGGGGTTCAGAGGGGGCTCAGGGTATGCAGGGGGGGCTCAGGAGGGGTTCAGGACATGCACGGGGGCTCAGGAGGGGTTCAGGGGTGCAGGGCGGGTTCAGGAGGGCTCGGGTGGGTTCGGGAGGTCCCACCTCTCGCAGAAGGTGTGCAGGCAGGGCAGCACCTTGGGGTTGCAGTAGCGGTCGAGGCAGATGCTGCAGATCAGGAACTGCTGGTCAATCTGCCGCACCACCGGGCTGGCGGGCTCGTGGCGGGCCATGGCGGCGGCTCAGCCTGGCGGGCACAGCACGGTGAGGGGCACGCACCCTGCGGCGCCCACGGCCGCTGCCAGCCCCAGGCACGGCGCCGCGCAGCCCCCACCCGCCCCACAGGCTCGCGGGGGGTCACGGCAGACCCTCCGCCTGAGGATGGGGGAATTTAAATGCTGGGGAGGCCCTGCATGGCACCCTGCAGCCCAGCACCGAACCACAGTGCCCCACGGCGGGCCATAAGGGACACTCACCCCGTGGCATGAGGGCTCGGCTCCCCGGGGCACCCACAGCCCCCGCCCCAAGGCATCCCGCAGTCCCCAGCCCCACGGACACCTTGTGGGGCACACACGGGACCCCTCTGGCCCCACCGTGCCCATGGCACCCACAGCCTCACACGGCACCGCGTCCCCGGCCCTGCCCTGCCCCTCGGAACGCACTGACCCACAGCCCCTCTCCTTGGCCCCGTGGCACCATCCATGGTGAGGAATGGCCGCAGGGCACCCACAGCACCCACAGCAGCCGCCCTCCCGCCCCACGGGCACACCCCACCGCCGCCGCCGCCGCCTCCTGAGCCCCCGGCACCGAGCCCAGCCCCGGTCCCGCGGGACACCCCTCAGCCCCCGTGTCCCGGTGCCGCACTGACCCCGCGGCCCCGTGCCCCCCGCCCCGGCCCCGGCCCCGCTCACGGCGCTGCGGCGGCTCCGCGCTCCAGGCCGCGGCCCCGCCCCGGCCGCCATTGTGCGGCACCGCCCCCCCCGCGGCACCGGGGCACGGCGGGCCCGGGGGTCGCACGGCCCGGGGGGCCCGGGGGGCGCTGCCCGCGGCCATCCGCCCCCCCCCGCCCGTCACAGCCCTGCCCGCGGCGTGCCCCCTCACCCTCCGCCCGGTGCCCGGTGCCGGTGCCGCCCCGCTCACCCCGCACTCACCCCCCCCGCAGCCCCCTCCTCGCTCCCGCGCGCGCCGCGGGACCCCACGGCGCATCCTCGGCTCCGGCCCGGGATGCGACAGGGAGGCGGCCGGGCCGGGCCGCACCAACCGCGCTCCGCAGGGGGAGGCGGAACGCGCCACCGCCTCCCCGTGCCACGGAGCCCGGCCCCGAGGACGCCCCGCTCGCGGTGCCGAGGCGCCGCCGCAGGACGCGCTGCCGCCCCCGGCTGGGGGGCTCGTGGGGAGGGGGCGGTGGGAAAGTGTGCGCGGTGACCCCTCGGCCCCCCCTCCGGCGGCAGTGGTCTCGCCTGGGCTGTGGCTCTGCAGCTGGGGGGGGCTCCGCGCATCCAGGGGTACCCGGCTGTTGCCACGGCAACCACATCCCGACCCCGAATCTGGGGGGCCGACCCCAAACTGGAGCGAGAGCGGGGCTGGGGAACAATGCGGGCACACACTGGTGGGTGGGGGCACGGCGCGGCGGGGGTACCGAGCGTGGGGTGACGGGCGGGATAAATTGGGCAGTAGGAAGAATATAAAAGGGGGAATAAAGGGAAGGTCACGGCGAACAGGTGGGTACAAAGGGCGGCGAGGGGGATGCACAGGTAAAAATAGGGGTAACACAGGGGTTATAGAGGGGTGGTATAAAGAAGGTACAGGCCGGGTACAAAGGGGTTTTTAAAGGGGGGATAGGACTAAAACCAGAGCCCAGTAGGCCCGCCCCAGCCCCTCAGTTTATAGGGAGCCCACGCTGCTTCCCACCTGCCAGCTGCCACAGCTCCTCCTCCACGTGGGACCCCCTCATCGCCGTCCCCCCGCCAGCTGGTGCCCCCCCACCCGTTCAGGACGTGGCATCGAGCCCACGTGCTGCAGCTTCCCGGGAATTCCAGCAGATCCCGGCTGCCTCCTTTGGGTGAGGCAGGTGAGGCCTCTTGGACAGGGCGTCCTGGCAGAGCTGGAGCTCCAGGGGTGCCGAGGAGGTGCCCCCATCCCCAGGCAGGTCACTGATGGAGTGGGCCATGCGGGGATGATGGCCACAGGGACAGGAATGTGCTGACCCGGCCCAGCACATTTGGGGACCCATCAGGGAGACCCACCAGCTCCAGGATGGAGCCAGAGCTCAGCCATGAACCAGCCCCCCAGTAAATCTGTCCCAATCCACATGGGGACCCCAACATGATCTCCTGACCCTCCACCTTGGCCTCAGTGTCTGGAAGGTTCTGCAGCCAGGCCAGACGTGGTTGTGCAGCCATCACAGCGCCCCAGGAGCAGGGATGATGATGATGATGAGGGTGATGGGGGTGACCTGCCCTGAAACACGGGACCCACCCCCAGGACCCCCCATCCCCAGCAGGCACCCCCAGAAGCAGCAGGGGGGGCTGAGGCTCCGCGTGTCCCCCGAGCACCTGCAGAACTGCAGGCATCAGCTGCTGGGACACCTGCAGCCCCTCGGGGATCAGTGCTGGGACACCTGCAGCACCGTGGGATCAGTGCTGGGACACCTGCAGCACCCTGGGATCAGTGCTGGGACACCTGCAGCACCCTGGGATCAGTGCTGGGACACCTGCAGCATCCTGGGGATCAGTGCTGGGACACCTACAGCACCTCGGGGATCAGTGCTGGGACACCTGCAGCACCCTGGGATCAGTGCTGGGACACCTACAGCCCCTCGGGGATCAGTGCTGGGACACCTGCAGCACCCTGGGATCAGTGCTGGGACACCTGCAGCCCCTCGGGGATCAGTGCTGGGACACCTGCAGCACCCTGGGATCAGTGCTGGGACACCTGCAGCCCCTCGGGGATCAGTGCTGGGACACCTGCGGCATCCTGGGGATCAGTGCTGGGACACCTGCAGCACTGTGGGATCAGTGCTGGGACACCTGCAGCACCCTGGGATCAGCACGGGCTCCCCTCCACCAAGGGCCTCCACCTGCCCCTCCAGCGGCTCCTGCTCCCCACAGAGACCCCCACTCCTTCCCCAGCACCCCCACAGCCCGGTGGACGGGCCTGGGGGCACAGAGCCCTCATCCCCTGGGGACAAACACCCACCCGAGCCCAGCGTGGCCAGGGATGGCCCACATCCGTGTCTGGGGAGCGGCAGCACCCCATGGGAGGGTTTCAGTGTTCCAGGGGGCTGGGGCAGAGGGTGTCCTGAGGAAGGTTCAGGGGGGCTGGCAATCTCCTGAAGGCAGTGTCCCAGGGGCCAGTGAGTGTCCTGGGGGTGTCCAGGAGCCCCAGGGGAGCAGCAATTGGACAAATACAATGCCAAGAGTAGGAATAGGTTGAAGGGCGATGGAGGAGGGCACCGATGGCACAGGCCCCAGTGCCTGGCCTGGGGAAGGGGAGTCTGTCCTGTGGGACTCCCGAGCTCTCAGTGACACCAGAGGGACAGTGGGGATGGTGCCAGGAACCCCAGGCCGATCCCACCCAGCCTCCCCCTGTGGTGCCCCCCAGTCACTGACTCCCACCTGGGCTGGTTCATGCTGGTGCCATGGGGCTGGAGCAAGGGGTGGCTCCCCTCACCAGACACAAGGGAGCAGGGGCCCCCACGCCCCTCCCTCGTCCCCAGAGTCCTCTGTCCCGGGCTCCAGCTCACTCCCCTTCCGAGCCTGGGGCCCCACAAGTAGCAGCCAGCCCCCTTGCCCTAGGGCTCCATCAGGGTCCTCACCCTCGTGGGGCTCGTGCCCCATCTCCCACCCCCCCCGGCAGCCCCAGCCCCTCCTGTCCCGCTGTGGCCCGGCACACACTGATCTGTACCATTTATTGGGGTTTTACACAAGTCAGGGCCTTGGGGGGTCAGACCGTCACCAGGGCGGGGCAGGGGGAAGTCGGATCCCGACATTAAATTATGAGTTAAATTAATGAGCAAGAAAAACCAACAGTTTTGTCTCAGGAGAAAGTGCCCAAGTGCGGGGGTAGGCGGGGGGCCTCTCGTAGGGTGGGGGCGGGCCCTGGCCGGGACCCCAGCCCCCCGTGTGCAGCACAGGCGCCCCAGTCCCAGGACACGCGTGCCCGCACACGGACACGCACGGACACGCGTGTGCCCGCTCACGGACACACACGGACACGTGTGTGCCCACGCACAGACACGCACGGACACGCGTGTGCCCGCTCACTGACACGCGTGTGCCCACGAACGGACACACACGGACACGCGTGTGCCCGCGCAGACACGCACGGACACGCGTGTGCCCACGCACGGACACACACGGACACACGCGGACACGCGTGTGCCCACGCACGGACACGCGTGTGCCCACGCACGGATACGCGGGTGCCCGCACATGGACACGCACGGACACGCGTGCACCTCGTGCCCCCACTGACCTTTGGTCCCTGCTTGGAGCCCCCCGTGCTCTCCCAGGGTGCCAGGGGACCCGTGCCTGGCCAGCGACTCCCCCTGCCACGAGCAGCAGGGCACACGGACCCCTCACCGGCCCGGCCCAGGTGCCGCAGCCCCGGGTGGGGAAGCAGGGGGCTCTTTGGGGGTGCAGCCCCCTGTGAATCAGGAGTGTACGAGCAGCCAGGCTGGAAACACCTGGGAACGGCCTGGAGGGGCCGGGGTGATCCCTGGCACTGGCGGGCAGAGCAGGAGCCCCCCGGGTGCCAGGGGCAGCCCCACAGCCCCTCCCCAGCACAGGGGGGCCTGGCCGTGCCAGTGCTGCCCCCACCTAGCTCCACTGTGCACAGGGCAGGGGGCTGCCTGGGGGCAGCTGGCAGTGGGCCTGGGAGGGGCGCACCCCCATCCTGCCCCGGGGAGGCACAGGGGGACAGCGGCAGGTCCTGGCTCACCCCAGGGTGAGTGGGGTGCCTGGGGGCAGCAGCCCAGCCAGCCCCCTTGGGAGTGCCAGGGGCAGGGGGGCTCCAGCTGTCTGCTGCGTGGGGCCTGTGCCGAGGAGCTGCTGCGCCCTGCCCTGAGGAGGGGCTGTGGGATGAGGGGGGACCCAGCCCTCTGGCAGCTCCCCACACCCAGGGGCCCCCCCATCCAAGAGCAGGCCTGGGCTGTGGCCCCCACGAGCCCCCGGCCACAACTGAGGTCCATGTGTGCTCCTCCATCCCGTCCGGGGGGCACGGGGGCTCACTGCTCCTCCAGCCAGGAGGGCTTCTCGGCGCCGGGGGTCTTGAGCTTGATGTTGAACTGCTTGAGGGTCTGCTCCAGCTGCTGCTGGTTCCCAGCAAAGTACGCAGAGATGGCGTTGTGGAACAGCAGCAGTTGCTTGTGCATCACCTTGATCTGGGGGGGAGGGATCATGACTGGGGGGCCTGAGCCCACCCCAGCAGCACAGAGAAGGGGTTGGAAAGCCCTCTGAGACCCCCTGAGCCACCGCTCCCCCTCTGCACCGCCCGTTCCACCCAATTCGTGTCCTTGCGTGACAAATCCAGCGTGGCTGTCAAATCCCTGCAGGACCCCATCCCTGTGCCTATCCCTGCACTTCCCCCCATCCCTGCCCCAAACTCCCCCTCCTCATGTGCCCCATTCCTGCCCCATCCCACCTCTGTCTTGCATCTCCCACTCCTGTGCCCCATCCCCACCCCGCACCCACCTTGTTCTCCTCCAAGAACTTGAGCTTGATGGCCACGTCCGCCCGCAGCTTCTCGTACTTGTCCTTGTGGCTCTGGAACTGGCTCTGGGCGGCGTCCAGGCGGCTGACGGCGCCGGCGTCGCGTGGGCCCATGCTCAGCTCCTCCAGGTCCGTGCGGTACGCGTCGTACTCCAGCCTGCGCGGCGCCCCGGCGTCACTGACCTGCCCCCAGGCCTGCCCGGAGCCCCTAGCCCCCCGAGCCCCGGCCCACCTGGCCGTCTCGTACTGCTTCACCGTCATGAGCGTGTCCTCCATGGTCTTGTTGACCAGCGTGTTGATGCTGGACACAAAGAAGTTGACGGCACCCAGCAGCGTCTCCCCGTTCTTGCACAGCAGCTTCTGTGTCTCTGCGTTGTACCCAAACTCCTCCTGGGGACACAGGGATGGGGCACGGTGAGGGGCCACGGATCCCATCCACGCTCCCCTCCATCAAGGGTGCTGGGGGAAAAGCCCCCTGAGACCACCAGGGCCAACCATGATGCAGCACCACCCAGCCCACTCCTGTGCAGGTTGTGTTCCTGCCCTGGTGTCCAAGCGTGAGCCCCCAAGCCCTGACCCCCACAACCCCAGGGCCAAGCCCCAGCCCAGGAGTCCCTGCCCTCACTGCAGCGTCCCCCCAGCCCTGGCACACCTGGAGCTCGGGGGATTTCTGGCTGAGGTCGGCAAAGGCGTCGCCCAGGGCGTGCTGGGTCTGCACGAGGCTGTAGAGGTGGGCCGTGAGCGCCCGTGCCAGGTGCAGCACGCTCTCGTACTTGCGCTTGGTCTCCCGCAGCAGCTCGATCTGGGTCTCCAGCTCCAGGTCCACTGTGCGGGACCCCCGGCCGAAGCGCTCCGACAGCAGCTGCTTGGTGCACTGCAGCACGGGGAGACAGGGCCCCCAAGGTATGTGTGAGACCCCCAAACCCCTCTGAGAGCAGCTGCTGGTGCACTGCAGCAGGGGGAGATGGGGCCCAAGGTACATGTGTGAGACCCCCAAACCCCTCCCACAGCAGCTGCTTGTGGGAGGGGGCAGGAAGGCCCGCCGGTGTCCCCTCACCCCTCACCTTGTAGGTGTTGATCCCCCACTTCTTGACAATGTCAAACTTCTCCACGGCAATGCCACGCACGACCTCCTCTCCACCGGCTGGGGGTCCGGGGGGCGGTGGGTGCAGCCCGGGCCCTGGCACAGGGACAGGGATGGGAACCTGGCACCAGCTCCAGGAGGGCAGCAGCCACGGGCACCGGGCAGCCCCAGCCTCCAGAGCCCTTGTCCTGGAGCTGTTCCCACAGCGGCGTGCCCAGCTCCGGGCACACGCCCAGCGCTGGCTCACAGGCATGGTGGTGAGGACCCTGCTCCTGCCAACCCCCCTGAGGGTCCCACACGGGGGCACAGAGCCCAGCCCAGGCATTTCTGCTTGCACCAGGCCCTGCCCCATGCTCACCAGGCTGGACACAGGGGGAACACTGCCCAGCAGCACTGGCAGTGCCTCCGGTGGGCTCAGGGGCAGAGGAGCCAGCTCTGAGCCCTGGGCCCGTCAGCGCTGTGCTCTGTCCCAGCACAGGGATCAGCAGCAGGCTCTGGCCGTGGCACAGCCGCCCTGGGCTCTCCCCAGCGCCCCAGGGGAGGCCAGGCCGGGGCGGGGCCGTACCTGCGGGCGCCGCGGGCGGGCGGGCCATCCTGCGGGCGGCGGGCGCGCTGGGGGGCACCGGCGCTCCTCGGGGGGAGTGAGGGTGGACAAGAGAGCCTGGAAACGGGGGGGCTGCGGGGCCGAGCGGGGGGCACAGGGCACGGGACGGGGGGCAGCGAGGGCAGAGCGCACGGGGGCAGGGACGGGGACGAGAGCGCGGGCGGGCGGCAGCGGGAGAGCGACGGCAGCACGTGAGCCTCGGAACCCAGAGACACGGCCACAGCTACACAGACGGAGCCCCAGGCCAGGAACCCCCCTCTGGCCCGGGGCAGGAATCCCTGGCCCCGAGGGCTGGGCAGGCCTGGCGTCACAGGGACACAGGGCCAGCAGTGGCGGTGCTCCAGGGAAGGGAAGCACACACACGTGCACTCGCCCTCTCTGCCCACACAGGCCCTCCTCAAGCCCTGGGGGGACCCTCAGGGAGAGGTCTGCGTGGAACAAGGACAGTGGTGCCACGTCTCCCGGGCTGCAGAGCCCAGCTGGCCCCGCTGGCACAGCAAGAAGGGGTCAGTGAGGTGTGGGTCGGGGCTCCCTGCCTGCCCCCTCATCC
The DNA here is from genome assembly GCF_028551555.1 of Melozone crissalis. Lineage (NCBI taxonomy): Eukaryota > Metazoa > Chordata > Aves > Passeriformes > Passerellidae > Melozone > Melozone crissalis. The sequence continues at coordinate 220,526 of NW_026535952.1, read as the reverse complement.
CTAGCACACTCCAGAGCTCCTGCTGCACAAGGACCAGGACACACCTGGGATCCACCAGCACAGCAGGGACTAAGAATCCCACGGGGATGTCCTGGCCAAGGGGATGGAAATTCCCAGCAGAGAGCCCACCCTGTGATAGGGGAGCACACAGCCCAGGAGAGCAGAGCTGGGGCAGCAGCCCCTGCTCTGCCTCAGTACAGAGCCCCCCACGCTGCACCCGCACAAAACCCGAGCCCTCCAGGAGACACCCCGGCTAGGCCTTGTGCCATGAGTCAGGGGCACTGAGGGGAGCTGAGCCCCTCTGTCCCACGACAGCCCCGCTCCCTGCCAGGGCAGCCCCAGTACCTTTGATGGTGCCCGTGGGGATGATGCCTTCGGCTGTGCCCCCGTAGCCGCCGGACACGATGCTGGTCTCGTTCAGGTTGGGTCCCGACACCATCACCTGCTGCAGGTCCTGGGGGGCACAGGAGCACAGGGGGTGAGCCCTGGTACAGCCCCACACACCCCCGGGCTTCCCGAGCCCCGGACCTGCTCCAGGCCATCGTCCTCGGGCAGGCTGCTGGTGTCCCCGTTGCTGCTGATGGGGATCTCCATGGTGGCTGCCTTGCTCAGGATCCCGTCCGACATCCTCAGGGCCTGCAGGGACACGGACGAGGTGCTGGGGCCAGGACCCCGCCCGGCCGGGGCACCGGCAGCACCCGCGGGGCCGTGCGGGGCCAGCAGGAGGCCGCAGCGCAGGGAAGGGCCCGCACCGGCAGCCGAGCAGCCGCTGCCCCCGCCAGGGCCTCCTGCAGCCGCTGCCCCCTCGGGACAGCCCCGCTCCCGGAACGGACCCGCAGGGCGGCACGTCCCACAGGCACCGATCCCACCGCGGCTGTCGGCCCATCGCGCCCGGGACTGCCGGGCTCCCGCCCCTCGGGCTCCCGCTCACGAACCCCGCCGGGGATCCCCGCAGACCCTGCCCGGGACGGCGGCGCCCAGCACGGCCCCGGCCAGGAGGGCGCCCGGAGCCACGTCCGCAGGAGCGCGGGGGGGCCGCAGCGCCCGGACCGGTCCGGGCACATTCCAGAGCAGGCGGGGCCCGGGGCGGGCTCCGAGAGCCCGTTACCCGCGCCCTGTCCCCTCCCCGGCGGGCACGGCGCCCGGCCCGGCTCCAGGGTCCGGCCCCGCGGGCACAGCCCGCCGCCGCCCAGGGCCATCCTCGCCGGTGAACGGCCCCGCAGTCCCGCAGCCTCCGGGGCCGGCGGGGGCAGCCTCGGAACGGAGCCGCCCGCAGCCACGCACGGCAAGGCCCGGCACGGGACCGACCTCCGAGGGAACCCCCGGGGGCCGCTCCAGCCGGAACCGGCCCGAGCGGGCGGCGGCGGCCCGGCCTCGCTGCCGAGGCTGTCCCGCCCGGCCCCACCGGACCCGCGGCCGCTGACCCCGCCCGGCCCCGGCCCGGCCCCACCTGCGCCCCGGCCCCGCCGGGCCCCCCCGCGCCGCTCCCGCTCCGCCTCGGCCCGGACGCGCCGAAAGTGGCGTCAAGGGCCCGGAAGTGGCGTCATCGCTGAGCCGGGCGGAAGTGACGTGCCGGAGTTCGGCGTGTGGTGCCGCGGGCGCGGAGGAGCCGGGCCCGGCATGGACCCGGCGGCCGAGCACCGGCAGCAGCTCCGCAGCGTGAGCCTCGGGCCGGGGGCGGGGGGCGGCGTGGCCCGCGAGGCCTTCATGGGAGGTCCCGGCTGCGGTGGCGTGTCCCGGCGTGTCCGGGTCTCGAGGCGCCGGGCTCGCCGGAGAACCGGCGGGGTCCTGGAAGGGACCCGGGCGTCGCGGGCTGGCCGGAGGGCACTGCGGGACTCGCCGTGGGTGTCGGGGGTCCCGGCCCCCTCCGCCCGGTGTGACCCGCGCCTGCTCCCCAGCTGCGGGACTTCCTGCTGGTCTACAACCGCATGACCGAGCTCTGCTTCCGCCACTGCGTCTGCAACCTCAACTACCGGCTGCTCACGGGCCGCGAGGTGAGCGGGGCCCGGCGCCCGGGGCCGCAGGCCGGGTGTCCGCCGCCCCTGACCCCCTGTCCCCCGCAGGAGTCGTGCCTGGACAGCTGCGCCGCCAGGCTGGTCCGCGCCAACCACCGCCTGATGGGCGCCTACGTGGGGCTGGTGCCCTCGCTGCTGCAGCGCCGCGCCGCCGAGCACGCGGCTGCCGCGCCGCCGGCCGCACCGCCGGCCGCCGCTGAGCCCGCGCCGGGCCCCGCGGAAGGCGCTCCCGCTGCCGGCACGTAGCAGCAGCTGGCCGCAGCTCCCCGCGGCCGTCGGACGCCACTGGCGGCAGCCCGGCCCGCACCGGCCGGAGCGGCTGCATCGCTGCTGCACGGAGCCCCAGGCCGGAGCAGCACCTGCGCTGGGCCCCGGGAGCCCGAGCTGCGGCTGGGCTGTGCCGGGCACCAGGGAGGGGGGCACAGGAACAGGGGGAAGGCCCCCCTAGCCCTCCTGGTTGTGGATTTCTGGGCAGTGGACTGTGAGTACCAATAAAACATCTTCACAGTAATGGCTTAGCGTGACGCCTGGGAAGGGCACCAGAACCTGGCCTCTGTTCCCTGTTCGGGGGAGCCCATAGCACAACTGGGAATCCCGGGACTTGCACCTAAATATGAGACAAACCTCTCCCTGCAGGAGCCCCAGGACACTGTGGGGCCCTGAACGTTCTCACTGCAGAGGGGGCACTCAGGGCAGTGTGGGGTAGGTGCCAGGTGCTGCCAGGCCCGTGCCCTGAGCTGCCGTGCTCAGGGCACGTGTGTGCCTGGCCCTTGGGGGAGCCTGGCAGCAGCCCCTGGCAGAGGGTGGCAGCTGCAGGCCCAGGACAGGGCTTGGGGCAGGTAAGCACTGGCCCCAGTACAGAAATAAAGTGATATATTCGTGTACAAAACATGCTCCTGCGGCCCGGCCGGGCACTCCCGCGCATATAAATAAGGCCCGGGCCGGGCTCCCTCTGTCCTGCCCGCGGGGGCCAGCGCCTGCGCCGGGGCCACCCCTCCCGCGGGACCCCCGGGCTGGCCGGGGTCACTTCAGGTCCACGTCAAAGTCCAGCACCAGCAGCTTGGTCTCCTCGGTGCCGTTGCGGCTGCCCACGGCGCACACCAGCTTGGTGTTGGAGGCGCGGATGCGCCACACCACGCCCCCGGAGCCGCCGCTCTCCAGCGCCACCAGGTTCCGCACGAACTCCCCTGTCTTCAGGTCCCACAGCTTCACCGTGCCGTCGTCCGAGCTGGTCACCACGAACTTGGAGCTGAACTGCAGGCAGGTGACGGCACTCTGGTGCTTGCTGGGACCTAGGGGGAGGCACCCGTGAGCGTCACAGCCGCTGCTGGGTGACATGGCACCTCAGAGCCAGCCCAGCCCCAAGGGAGAGAGCTGCCCCAGCCCAGCCCCGCGGCCCCCCGAGGGTGAGGAATGAATGCCCTCTCACCCTGCAGCGTCTGCAGGCACTGCCCCGTCTTGATGTCCCAGATCTTGACGGTGGAGTCGGCGTTGCCGGACACGAGGATGTTGTCGCGCAGCTCCATGCCGCTGGTGAGGGACTGGTGCCCCATGAGCGTGTGCAGGCAGTTCCCACTCTCCACATCCCACACACGGATTGAAGTGTCCAGGGACCCGCTCACGATGTGTGTCCCATCAAACTGCCAGAGGGAAGGGGTCTAGCTCAGTACCAAGGACAGGAGTGTCCCTGCTTTGGGGTGCAGCCCACAGCTCTGGATCCCCTGGTTTGGGACACAGCACCCCCCAGCACCAGCAGCACCACTGGAGAGCCCAGTTCTGCAGATGAGACAGGCTCACACACCTCTTGGCTTTTTGGACTGTAGAAATGCTCCAGGAAGGGGCACGGAGGAGTGTTTGTGTCCACAGCATGTGTGTGTGGGGAGTTGGGTCAGGGGGGCAGAGACTGTCCCCACAGGACACAAACACGGTCCATGCGTCCTTGCAGGGCAGATATATCCCCTCCAGGGCACACATATCCCTGCAAATCTCACAGGGCCTTGCATGACACAGGCACAGCCTGTTGGTCCCTACACCACACGTGGGACCTCTGGCACAGCTTGTGCCCATGACTGGAAGGCAGGGGAGCAATAGGGCAAGCCAGCAGGAAGGCAGGTTGTACCTGAGGGAGCAGGGAGAGCAGGATGTACCTGGAGGCCTGGAGGGATGTACCTGAGGGAGCAGGGAGGGCAGGGCAGCTGGGGGGGGAGCAGCAGGAGGGGATGCACACGGGGCTGTACCTGGCAGGGCTGTACCTGCAGGGTTGTATCTGAGGGAGCAGGGAGGGCAGGGCAGCTGGGGGGGAGCAGCAGGAGGGGATGCACACAGGGCCGTACCTGCAGCGAGTAGACACGGTTGGTGTGCCCCTGCAGCGTGTGGGTGCAGCTCTCGCTCTCGGGGTCCCACACCTTGACTGTGTAGTCGTAGGCACCGCTGACCACCTTGTTGCCGTCGTACTGGACGCAGCGCACGGCCGCCACGTGGCCCATCAGCACATGCAGGCACTGCCCCGTCTCGATGTCCCAGAGCCGCAGCGTGGCGTCCCGGGAGCCGCTCACCACCCTGCGGGCGAGGGCACGCGTGGGGCCCGGCTGCCAGGGCAGCGTGGGTGAGCGCCCCGGCCCCCTGGCCGTGCCCCTCGCAGAGCGCCCGCAGCCCCTGCCGTACCTGTTGCCGTGCAGGTGCATGCAGCGCACGGTGGAGGTGTGCCCGTACAGCGTGTGCACGCACTCGCCGCTGTCCGCGTTCCACACCTTCAGCGTGCGGTCCGTGGAGCCGCTGATGACGATGCTGTCCCTCATCTGGGAGGACCAAACCCCCCCCGTGTGGCCCACCAGCGTCTGCACGCACTGTGGGGAACAGGACACGAGGGACAGGTGAGCCTCTCGCAGCTCCCCGCCCCCGAAACAGCACAGAGGAGCAGCGCAACCCCCTGTCCTGGTCACAAAGGGCCCAAACCGACCCCAGGAGCCAGGGTGTAACCCCACCTGTGCCCAGCACAGGGAGAGGGTCCCTGCCCCAAACCCCCGCGGCACTGTGACAATGCCACACTCACTGCCCTGGTGACAGTGACGCTCACCTCCCCTGTGACAGCTGACCACACTTTGAGTGTGTTGTCATCGGAGCCGCTCACTATGCGATTCCCACAGAACTGCAGGCAGGTGATCACATGGTCATCGTGGCCCTTCAGCACCTGTGGGAGTACACGAGTGTGTGGCGGGCAGTGCGGCCTCTCCAGCCAGCAGGACCCCCAGCACAGTGAGCAGTGGCAAGGCAGCAGAGCTGGGGTGTGTGGTGTGTCTGGCAGCTGCTCAGGGGCAGGGGTTACAGGAGAATAGGGAGTGGGGGGCTCAGGAACCCAGCAGCAAGAGAAGGGGTGGCGGGGACTCTGCCCAGAGGAGGGAAGGACCCCCAGGGAGAGATCACCAGGGTCCTGGCACCCTGCACAGAACACAGTTGAGCCCTGTGATGCTGCACCTTCCCTGGGTGCTGGGGCTGGCTGCAGCCCTGCATGGGGCCTTGGAGAGGGGCAAAGGAAGGGACCCCCTTCTCCAGGCCCAGGGGACCTCATTTCTGCTGCCCTCACTGCTCTGAGCAAGCCACATCTGATCCCCATGGCAGATCCTGTACCAGCTTCCCCATACCAGTGACCTGGGCTCTGTCCCCAGAGGGAACCCACCAGCCCCTCAATTCTCCATGGCTCACCTTGGGGACGACAGCCCCCCACAGCCTGTTCCCAGGGACACTCAGACCCACTTTGGGGAACCACAGCTTCCCAGGGACAGCCAGACCCACCTTGGGGGGCCGCAGCTCCCCGCTGCGCCAGTTCATGTCGATGCGGTGCTGGCGCAGGAAGGCGAATTTCCAGGGGCTGTACATGAAGCCGGGGCTGAGCAGGCGCCGCTTCCGCAGGTGCAGCGGCTCCTCGATCCCTGCAGGGACAACACGGCGCTGCCTCACCTGGGTCAAGCCCGCGGTGGCCCCCAGCCCCAGCCGGGAGGACCCTCACCCTCCTCACGGCACTTCTCCCTCCAGAGCAGGTTGTCCTCGGCCAGTACCCTCCAGTAGCGGCACGTCTGGGCGGCACGGAGCAGGTCCCGCGGCTCCAGGAAAGACAGGACGTACAGGGCCAGCTGCGGGGGGATAAGGGTCACACAGGGGGTGCCAGGGGGGATGTCAGGCCAGGCCCTGGTCCCAGGCTTCACTCACCTCCTTGGGCAGCAGGGAGATGAAGTCCCGCTGGAACTGGGGCTCGATGACCTGCATCATGTACTTGATCTGCGCCGGCTCGCAGCGGTCGATGAGCTCATCCAGGGCCAGCAGCTTCTCAGGGCCGCTCCAGCGCTGCAGGGGGACCCCCGGTGACCCTGGCTCTGTGTCCCCAGCTAGCCCAGCCACAGCCCTGGCAGCCAGGCCTCCTGTCCCAGGCCAGGAGCCTGAGGCAGCTGGGACTTTGGTGGGTCACAGGTGCTGTGTGACAGGTGACACCATGCCTGGCCAGGCTGAAACCTCCTCTGTGCTTCCTCATCACAAACAAAACCACCCAAAATCCACTGTGGGCCCAACCCCTGCCCATCGTGGGGATCCCTCCCGTCGTACCCAGGCTGCTGGAGCCAGCAGGTGACCGTACCTGGAAGGTGCGGAGCCAGTCCTGTAGCTCAGGTGGGGGGGCCACCGGGGGGATGTGCCGCCGCCGGGCCTGCCCCACCTTGGCATTGCGCAGGTCCCCAAAGGTGGTCGTGGGGCTGGGTGTGCAGGGACCCAGCGTCCTGGGAGAAACACAGGCACAGCTGAGGCCAGGGCACAGGCGGCCAGAGGCTCTTGAACTGGCTCCTGCCAGCGGGAGCTCCACCCCACTGACCCGTCTCCTTGCTCCCACCCTGCTGACCCCTTGCCCAGCCATGCAGCCCAGCCTGTTCAGCAGACAGGCAACTGGTCAGGGCTGCATCTCCCAGGGCCAACCCCTGCTCGACCCAAGTGGCTCCACCATCCTCCTGGGGAGGGCAGCAGGAGCCATGTGCTGCCCCAGCACACGGGACCCCCTTCAGCAGCTGCACTCAGAGCCCCCCTACCCCTCACCTGCCATAGTCAGAGCCCTTGCACAGCTTCTTCCCGGGGGACAGGGCCCGGCCATCCGGCCCATTCTCTGACTTCCGCTTCATCTGTGGGACACAGCGGGTTGGAGTGGCTGGAGAAACCCAGGCAGACCCCCGCGGACCCCCTGCCCACAGTTGATCCTTGCAGACCCCTACAGGCCACCCACCAGAACCGACCCCTGCAGGCCCCCTGCCCAGAGCTAGGGGGCAGGCCCCCACCTGCTCCTGCTTTCTCCCTCCAGGGTCCCTACAGCAACAAAGGACTCCTGTGCAGGGCAGGGTCTGCATGGGGACAGGGCAGCATCTCCCTCCCCAGCCCCAGCCCCAGGCCCCACGGAGCCCCCCACCTTGGGGCGCAGGTGCCGCAGCAGCCCCCCGTCCCCCGTGCGCTGCAGGTAGTCGATCCAGCGCTCTCCCAGCGTGTAGTACAGGTAGACGTTGCTGCTGTCTTCCCCCTCCTCGCTGCAGCAGCTCCCTTCCTCTTCCTCCTCCTCCTCTTCCTCCTCCTCCTCCCGGGTGGACCTGGGGGGCTCCTGTGGTCCCCGCCCCCCAGAACCATCAGGGTCTGCTCCGGATCTGGGGGTACCCTTCCAGGAGCGCTCCTGCTCCCAGGGCCCTGGCGCCTCCTCCTCCTCTTCCTCCTCCTCAGCCACCACCTGAGCAGGGAAAAGGCAGGGAGCAGAGCTGACTCTGCACCAGCCTTGGAGAGACCCCCGGTCTCCTGCTGGAGGCCAGGAGCAGGGCAGGGGCTGGGAGTGCTGCAGGATGGCTGCCAGAGGGAGCGACAGCCCCGCAGCACAGGGGCTCCACCCAACAGCACTGGGGGGGCTGCAGGGCAACCACACCCACGAGCTCCTCCACAATGCTCCAGCGCAGCTCTCTCTGTCTGCTCGCCACAAGCTTCTTCTCCTGAGCTCCCCCCGGAGCCAGACCCCCTCCCTCATCCCCACACCTGGCAGAGGAACCCCTCTGCACCCACCTGTGCCGCAGCTGCCCTGCGCTCCTCGCCATCCCCCAGGGGAGCGGGGCTGGCCCGCGGGGGCCCCTCGGGGCCGGGGCAGCGCCGGCACGTCATGCGCTGGCTGTTGAGCTCCAGGATGCGTGTGGTGATGCCCTTGACGTGCAGCAGGTCATCCAAGCAAGTGAAGCCCTTCAGCTCCTGCGCGGAGGGAAGTCAGCCCTGCCCAGAACAGAGTCGCTCCTGCTCCCAGAGCCCCCTGCCCCAGCGGCCCCCCGAGGAAGAGTCACAGCGCTGTGGGAGGGGGGCAGCAGCCCAAAGCTGCCGGCCGGGGCAGGAGCAGTGTGCCCCCAGATGAGCAGCGTGGGCAGCGAGGCTGCAGCTCCAGGCCAGGGGAACAGCCACACACGTGAAGATGCACACACGTGAGGCACCCACGGTCCCGCGGGATCCCGGGCACAGCCCGGCCCCGACCTGCGATCAGCAGCCTCCGTCACCCGGCACGGCTCCCGGAGCGCCCGCCAGGGGCGGAACCGGCGGGCCGGGCTGTCCTGGGGCAGGGCTCGACAGACAACCAGGGCAGCCCGGGCAGAGCCCGCCCGGCCCCTCTGACCCGGTACGGCTCGTGTGACGGCGCTGCTGCTCCCCACAAAGGGCTGCAGTAACAGCACCGCTCGGGACAGGCCCTGCCGGGGCCACCCTCCCGCTGTGTCACCGGTTCCTGCCCTCCCGCCTCCCGGGGTTCCCGAGCGTACGTGCCCACAGCACTCGACATCCACCTCCTCTCCGAGCCCCAGACACGCCAAGCGGTGCCAGCCCTGTCTCGCCCGGCCGCGGCGCTGCCCATCCCTGTGGCACCAGGGCACGGCTGCCCTGCCGCCGCCGCGCCCGCCGGGCTGGGCCCGCGGTGCCGCTCCCTCTGCCCCGGCCGGGGCACCGCTGCCCGCAGGGTCGCGCCCCGCCATCGCCGCTGACGGCGCTCGGAAGCCGTCGGGGCGCGGAGCCGGTCCCGTTCCCCCGGTTCCCCGCTCGGCTCGGGGTGCTGCCGGGACCCGGCAGCACCGGGGGCGGCTGCGCTCGCCCGGCCCCCGGGCTCGGGGCGGGACTCGGCGATCCCGGCCCCCCACCCGGCCCGGCTGCCAGCACGGAAACAGCGCTGTCGCCCCCGCACTCCTCCCGCGGCCCCCGCCCCGGGACCGACACCGCCACGGCCACCGCCGCCTCGGCGTCCCGGCCCGGGTCGCTCAGCGCGGGGCGCTGTCCCCGCCGCTCCCCCCCGCGCACCTCTCTCTTGCGGACGATACCGCGGGCACGGCGGCGGCCGATGCCGCTGAGGGCACCCTCCAGCTCGGCCACGCCGGCGCGGTTGATGTCGAGCTTGGCCCCGGCGGGGCCCGGCCCCGACATCCCGGTACCGGTCCCGGGCGCTGCCGCCGCGCAGGCCCAACCGCACCGCGCAGGCGCGGCCCCGCCCCCAGACGCGCAGGCGTAGCTGTGAGGAAACAGCGGCTTTATTGGTGATTGCGCGCGGGGGCGGGGCCAGCCGCCGTGGCCCCGCCCCACCCCGGCCCCGCCCCCTGGCGGCGCTCCGGTCACCGGCGCTTGTACAGACACGGCCGCAGGCGCAGCCCGGGAGCGGGGCCGGGCCGGGCCGGGCCCGTCTTGGTGAACTCCAACACGTAGAAATAGGAGCTGGAGAGGTCCTGGGGGCGCGGGGACACCCGGCTGTTACCGGCAGCCCGGAGCCCCCATCATCACCACAGCCCCGGAACCCCCCGCCCTCCGGCACCACTCAATGCCGCCTCAGAGAACCCCGGGTCCCCCCTGCCTCCTTCCAGACGCCCACGGTGCCCAGAGCCTGGCTCCAAAGCCCTTGTCCGGCTTGAGTGCCCCAGCCCCTAGCATACTCCTCTAAATGCACAACACACCCATCACCAAGCCCACACCACAATTCCTCCAGGCCCTGGGACCCCCAAGCCCCTCCTTCGCTACACGCCCACCTCCAGGCCCTGCACTACAGTCCCAGTGTGCAGCCCACCCAATCTGCATCCCAAACTGCCACAGCGTGTCCCCACAGTTCCCAGGACCTCCAAGCCTTCCCCCAGGACTCCACCCCTGTGCGTACACATCCCCCCGTTCTCCCATCTCCATGCACCAATTCCTCCCACCTCCATCTGCTTTCACAATCCCTGGCATGCTCCACACCAGGCTGGCCTCAGTACCCCCCTCCAGGGACCCCTTCCCTGGGCCCCCCGGTTCCTGGTGCTCCCAGTGCCCAGCCCTAGGCACACACCTTGGAGACGGTCTTGAAGCCCAGCTGCGTCATGGCCCTCAGGAAGGCACGGGTGTCCTCGAAGCGGCTGGCCACCTCGGCCACCAGCAGGGTCCCCCTGCGGTCACCGGAGCTCTGAGCAGGTGTCCGGGCACGGCCAGGACGCTGCTCAGCAGCCCTGCCCCAATCCCCCACTGCCCCAGCAGCTCTGCCTACCCGAGCTTGAGCACACGGTTGGCCTCCGCCAGGATCTCCTGCAGGTTGGTGCCCATCAGCGCCAGGCAGAACACGGCCACGTCCACCGCCTCAGCCGCCAGCGGCACCTGCCCACGCCGGGACAGCCCCGGGGGAGGAGGAGGATGACTGGGCCTGGAAGCCACCCTGCACACCCCCGGAGCAGGAGGATGGCGGTGTTGATGGGGCAGGGACACGGCCCGGACTGCCCAGGCTCGCGGGTTCAGCCGTGCCCCAGGCACAGACCCAGCTTTCGAGCAGGCACACCGGTGCTTCCCCCGCCCCACGGGACCCTCGGGGTCACGGTGCCCGTGCCCGCCCTCCCCGCCGCGGGGCTGCCCCGTACCTTGGCCATGTCACAGACGGTGACCCGCGGGTTCAGCGGCACCAGGTCGAAGCAGTGCACCTGGTTCTTGATGCTGGCGGCCAGCGTGCAGTCCCCGCAGCCGAAATCCGCCACCACCAGCGACGCGGGGCTGGGACAGGAACGGCGGGCTCAGAGCGGCCGGGACAGCGCCCTGGCCCCATCGCTCCCGGGCCCCCGGATCACTCCCGGTCCCCCGGATCGCTCCCGGTTCCCGATCGCTCCCGGTCCCCCGGATCACTCCCGGTTCCCCGATCACTCCCGGTCCCCCGATCACAGCCGGTCCCTCGGATCGCTCCCGGTTCCCGATCACTCCCGGTCCCCGATCACTCCTAGTCCCCGATCACTCCCGGGCTCCCCATCGCTCCCGGTTCCCCGATCACTCCCGGTTCCCGATCGCTCCCGGTTCCCCGATCACTGCCGGTCCCCCGGATCGCTCCCGGTTCCCCGATCAATCCCGGTTCCCGATCGCTCCCGGTCCCCGATCACTCCCGGTCCCCAATCACTCCCGGGCCCCACCGCTCCCCGGTTCTCCGTTCAGCCCCCGGCCCCGCTCCCGGTCCCCGGTCCATGTTGCAGCCAGGCCCCGCTCACCGGCGGCGCAGGTAGCGCACGATGCGCTGCACCGGGCGCTCGGGCCAGCGCCGCACCTGCCGCTCGAAGCCGCGGTGGTAGAGGTGGAAAGCGGCGGGGTCGTCGCGGAAGAGCCGCGCCGCGTCCCGGCTGCTGCCGGTGTAGAGCTGCTGGTTCAGGTAGCGGAACCGGGCGCCGAGCAGCCGCTCCTCCATCCGCGCACGGAGCGCGGCCGCGCGGCCCGAGCGCGGCTCCGGCGGAGCCTCGGCGGGGCCCGGCGGCTCCGGGGGGCCCGGCCCGGAGCCCCGCTCCCCGTCCGGTCCCGCCGATGGCTCCTGCTGCCGCAGCCGCTTCTGCCGGTTCCGCCGCTGCCGGCGGCTCAGTCCCGCCGGCTCCCCGCGCTCCTCCGCCGGCTCAGCCGCGCCGTCTGCGGGCATCGAGAGGGGGCCAGGGCGCGGAGGCGGCTCCCTCCTGCCGCCGGGCCCCGGGGCCGTCCCGGTACCTGTGTCCGGCCGCTGCCCAGCCTGCCGGGGCTCGTCGGGACCGGCCGGGAGCTCCCCCGCCGCGGCCCGCGGCCCGCCGGCCTTCTTCCGCTTCCGGGACCGCTTCCGCGCCGCCTCGCCGTCCCGAGCGGCCCCGGGCAGCCGCCTCTTCCCGGGGGTCCTGCGCACAGCGGGGCCCGGTAACGTCCCCGCGCCCGGGACCGGCCCGGCCCGCCGCCCCAGCTCCGCCCCCTTACCGGCCGGCCCGGGCCCTCCGGGGCAGCGGCTCCGCTGCATCGTCCCAGCCCTGCTCCGCGAACATGGAGCGGGGACCCTCGCTCGGTACCGGGACGCACGTGCTCCCGCCACGGGCACAGCCCCTCCTCGCGGCCCGGAGGACCGGGCGGGGCCGGGGGCTGCACGGACGGTGCCACGGGCGGCCCGCCCCGCCCCGGCCGGGAGCCGCGCCCCCGGTCACTCGGCACGCCCCGCACCCGCACCCCAGCCCGCCCGCCCGCGCTCCCCGCCCCGCCCCGCCGGTGCCGTGTGGCGGAGCAGCCGCCGGGGCGGGTTCCGGCCGGCAGAGGGCGCCCTCTCGGGCGGAGCCCCCGCCCGCCCCGCGCCCGCCGCAGCCGCCGCCCTGCGGAGCCGCCGGGACACGCACCCGGTAACGGCGGGACGGCACCCGCGCCCGGCGGGACAGGTTCGGGAGGCCGCGAGGGCGGCTGCGCGCCACCCAGGCGGGGGCAGGGCCGGACGGAGCCCGGACGGAGCCGGAGCCGGAGCCAGGGGCGGGGCGGGAGCTGCTGGGGAGCGGTGGGGGGCGCAGGGAAGGGATCGGGGTACCGGGGAGGGGTGAGTGGCGCAGGGAAGCGTTGGGGTGCACGGGAGACTTGGGGGTACAGGGAAGGGATCGGGGTACAGGACTAGGGGCACAGGGGAGGGTTGGGGGTACACCGGAGGGTTGGGGGTACACGGGAGAGTTGGGGGTGCAGGGAAGGATTGGGGTACAGGGAAGAGTTGGGGGTACAGGGGAGAGGTGGGGGCTGAAGGGGAGGCATTGGGGGTACAGGGGAGAGTTGGGGTGCAGGGAAGGGTTGGGGGTACATGGGAGGGTTGCGGGTGCAGGGGAGAGTTGGGGGTACAGGGAAGGGACTGGGCTATGTGGGTGGGTTGGGGGTGCAGGGAAGGGTTGGGGGTATAGGAGAGGGTTTGGGTACAGGGGAGAGTTGGGGGTACACGGGAGCATTGGGGGTACACGGGAGGGTTGGGGTACACGGGTGGGACCGATGTGGCCGCAGGCAGAGCAGGCCCCCAGCAGCTGGTTCGGGGTGACACCGGGCACTGTGTGTCCCCATGCCGTGCCCTGCCCCGGGCGCTGGGCAGGCCGAGGCGGGCATTGGCCACCCGGGCAGGGGCCGGTGGGTGACAGCAGGGCACAGTCCCGGCCGAGCTGGGGGCAGGGTGGGGCCAGCATGGGGTGTCATCGCTGCGGGGTGAGGTCCCACAGGGCCGGGACTAGTGCGGCATGTCCTGGGGACCCCTTTTCATGGGTGCCCCCAAATGGGCGGGGGATAAATCTCATCCGGGAGTGTGGGTGTTCTGGTGCCGGGACAGGGCCAGTGCTGCTGTGGCTGTGCTGGGGCCATGCTGGGGTGTACGAGACCCCGGCAAAAATCCGGGGTTCCGCGTCCCCCTCTCGGAGCTGCCTGGGGCGAGGGGTGCAGGCAGGGTCCTGGGGGACAGCTGGCGGTGCTGGCAGCTGGTGGGGGTCCCGCTGTGTCTGGGTGGGCAGCAGGCCCAGGGGATCCTCCAGCAGCAGGTTTGAGCCCCAGTGGGTGCATGTCAGGATGCCACATTCAATCTGACTGTCCCCACGCTGTGAGACACTGTGCGTCCCTGCTCAGCATCCCAGATCACTGGACAGCGGGTGCCACGCTCGCAGCCGGGGGCTTGGGGAGGTCACAGGGAGCAGGAGGGAGCTCAGTGCCTGGCTCTGAGCTGGGGTGTCCATGGATGTTCCATTCCCATGGGCTCCTCCATGCACGAGGCTTTGGGGTCTCTCTTTCTGAGCATGGCCCGTGCCAGGCCCAGCCAAGTGGGTCAGGAGGGTCGTGGGGCTGCAGGGTCCCATGCCAGGGATGCTGAGCTACCCCAGCCCCTTTCCCCCACCAGATCTGCAGGGTCCCATCTTGAGGGTGCTGAGCTCCCCAGCCTCACTGCCCCAGATCTGCGGGGTCCCGTTTTGAGAGTGTTGAGCTCCCCAGCCTCACTGCCCCAGAGCTGCGGGCACCGGGGCCGGCTGTGCCTGCTGATAAGCCCGGGGGTGCCAGCCTGGCTTCCTGTGGGTGGCCACGGCCCCGCTGGAGGCACCCGGGATGTTCCCCTTGGGCTGCGGGTCTGGCTCCAGCCCTGACCTCAGCCTGCTGCGGCTTCCTGGAGAGCTGCAGGGGCAGGGACAGGGACAGGGACAGGGACAGGGACGGGGACGGGCGGGAGGGCTCGGGGACGGGCAGGAGGCTCCTGTACCTGCTGTTCCAGGGCCCTCCCTGCCGAGGGGCATCGGGGTCTGTCCCCATGTCCTCACCCACGTCCCCCCCAGCTGCCATGGACGACATCTTCACGCAGTGCCGGGAGGGCAACGCGGTGGCCGTGCGGCTGTGGCTGGACAACACCGAGAACGACCTCAACCAGGGGTGAGTGAGGGGGCGCGCGGGGCTGGGGGCTCTGCGGGGCGTTGGTTTCCGCTGTCCCCACGGAAAGGCAGGGGCAGATGGCAGGACGCAGCTCCTCCCCGCTGCAGGAAGTTACCGCATCGCTGAGGCACGAGGCCAAACATCCTCTGGCCACTTCCTCAGGGCCCGGCCGGGATCAGCTGGGATGGGGCTGCCTCCCCCGTCCCTGTGGTGGCGGCTGTGTCCCCTGACCTTGTCCTCGTGTCCCCGTCCCCTCTCAGGGGAGCACCGTGGCACACGTGTGGGCACACAGCTGGGCTGACAGTTGTGAGGGCCACTCTGCGTGCCCAGGGCTCTGCTCCCCACAGCCCGTTTGAGGGTCCCACAGCACCGTGGGGTCCAGCACTGCTCACAGCCATTCAGGAGCACGTTTGGGCCAGGCTTGGGGCTCGGAGCATCTGCCTGCAGTGTGTGAGGTGGCGCAGGGTGACCCTGCACCCTGACCCCAGCCAGGCCACGGCCCTGGCATTCCGCACAGGCTCCAGACAAATGGCCTCCCTTGCTCAGGCCTCCCTGCCCCTCCTGGGGGTCCCAGGCACGTGGAGCTCTCCCAGACCCACAGAAGTGCCCAAGGAGGTGTTCTGTGCTGGGCCGCCCCTGCCTGCAGGGCCATGGTGGGGACAAATGGGGTCTGCTGTGCCAGGGGGCTGGAGCGGCGCTGGGACCGGGGGGAGCTGGGCTGGAGGGGAGCCGGGGCTGCAGCAGCCCCTCTGCCAGTTCCTGATCTCCATTTAAGGCCTGGCTGCCACCTCCTCCCTTACTTGGCCATGGAGTGGGGGGATGGGGACAGGATCCAGCTGTGATTCAGCCTTGGAGGAGACAGGATTTGGCCTGGGCTGGTGGGGCCCTGGTGGGGGTGGGAGCGGGATGGATGTTCAGCCCGGTCCCTCGGTCCTGCCGCTGGTGTTGTGAGAATGATGCCAGGGATGCCCGGGGCTACAGGGGGCCACAGCTGAGCAGAGCCCCCGCTGCCCTGCAGGGACGACCATGGGTTCAGCCCCCTGCACTGGGCGTGCCGCGAGGGCCGCTCCAACGTGGTGGACATGCTCATCATGCGCGGGGCCCGCATCAACGTCATGAACCGCGGCGACGACACGCCGCTGCACCTGGCCGCCAGCCACGGCCACCGTGACATCGTGCAGAAGGTACCCGGCCCCCGCGCCAGCCCCTGCCCCGACCCAGCCCCGAGCAGCCCCCCACACCAGCCTCGAGGGCCTCGCTCCCCTGGCCACTGCCAGGAGCACCCCTGAGCTCCCCACTGCTCACAAATCCCGCAAATCCCTCTGAGCCCCGCGTCAGTTCAGCCCCCTCCCTACAGCGCCCAGTGTGCTGCCCCTGCGTCCCCCAAGGAGGATGAGGGCTGTCCTGAGCTCATGGGGACAGTCCTGGGCTCACAGGGGCTGTCCCGTGTCCCCAGCTGATGCAGTTCAAGGCAGACATCAATGCAGTGAACGAGCACGGGAACACGCCGCTGCACTATGCCTGCTTCTGGGGACACGAGCAGGTGGCTGAGGTGAGTGGGAGCCCGGGCAGGGTGGGAGGGGCACTGAGGGGACATCACAAACCACAGTCCTTGCTGCCTGCTCCCACAGGACCTGGTGGGCAGCGGGGCCCTGGTCAGCATTGCTAACAAATATGGTGAGACCCCCACAGACAAGGCCAAGACGCCACTGCGAGAGATCCTGAAAGGTACGAGGGTCTCTCAGGAGCCCCCAGCTGACACAGCCTCCAGCCAGCCACAGCAGGCTCGGGGTGCCACCCTCCTCCTCCTGCTCCCTCTGCAGAGCGTGCTGAGAAGCTGGGCCAGAGCCTCACCAAGATCCCCTACAAGGACACGTTCTGGAAGGGCACAACCCGCACCCGGCCCAGTAAGGACTGGGGGTCCCTTTGGGGGTGCCATGGGTCCCCTGTGCCCTGCTGGCACTGCCTCCGGGATCCAGCAGCCAGAGGCATCATCCCCCTTCCACTGCAGGGAACGGGACCCTGAACAAACTCGCTGGGATTGACTTCAAACAGCTGAGCCTGAGCCACAAACTGAACGAGAACCACTCGGGAGAGGTAGGTCCCTCTCAGCCCCAGTGGGTTCTGTGCCCATGCAGACGCCGTGTCCTGGCCCTGCTGGGCACGGCCGTTCTGCAGTGCCATGGCCAGGTGCAGGGAGGGAGCTCCTCCGCTGCTCAAGGGGCTCCTTTCTCGTTGTGCACCCTTGGTCCCGTGGGCTCCACACAGGGGCCTGGGCATGCTGGGGCTTCTGCACCCTTTTCAGTGCCCGTGTCTGCTCCTCCCCCAGCTGTGGAAGGGGCGCTGGCAGGGCAATGACATCGTAATCAAGATGCTGAGGATCCGGGACTGGACGACGCGGAAGAGCCGGGACTTCAACGAGGAGTACCCAAAACTGCGGTGAGCGCTGCTCGTGCCTGGAGCCACCCCGGAATGTGCTGGGATCCGCACCAGCCCCTGGCCAGGGCAGCTGCCAGAGTATGGGGCAGGCATACCCAGCTCTGTGGGGCCAGGAACGCTCCAGGGTGGTGGCCAAGGGCTGGGAGGCTCTGGGGGATGGCAGAGGGAAACGAGGGGATGCAGGGAGCCTCTTCCCGTTCTTAGGGCTGTCACTTGTCTTGCAGGATCTTTTCCCACCCCAACGTGCTGCCGGTGCTGGGTGCCTGCCAGGCCCCTCCAGCTCCCCACCCCATTGTCATCAGCCACTGGATGCCCTACGGCTCCCTGTACAACGTCCTGCACGAGGGAACCAGTGAGTGCTGGGGGACGGCTTGTTTGGGGGCAGCCTCTCCAGCCACAGCCCTGGCTGGGCTTGGGCTGGGCTGACCCCGTCCCCCCCGTTCCCAGATTTTGTGGTGGACCAGATGCAGGCGGTGAAGTTCGCCTTCGACATCGCGCGGGGCATGGCCTTCCTGCACACGCTGGAGCCCCTCATCCCGCGGCACCACCTCAACAGCCGCAGCGTCATGGTGAGAGCGCGGCCCCTCGCCCAGCCGGGGGCTCTCGGGGCTGGGGGCTCCTGCTGACCCCTGCTGCCGTCCCCAGATCGACGAGGACATGACGGCACGCATCAGCATGGCCGACGTCAAGTTCTCCTTCCAGTGCCCGGGGCGGATGTACGCCCCGGCCTGGGTGGCTCCCGAAGGTGAGTGCCCCGTTCCCAGCCCCCCGAGCCCCCTGAGCCCCCAGCCCCACTCAGCCCCCAGCCATCCCCAGCCCTGCAGAAGAAGCCAGAGGAGATCAACCGGCGCTCGGCTGACATGTGGAGCTTTGCTGTGCTGCTGTGGGAGCTGGTGACACGTGAGGTGCCCTTCGCCGACCTGTCCAACATGGAGATCGGCATGAAGGTGAGGGCGTGCGGGGATAGCAGCAGAGGAACTCATTTGGGTCAGTTAGGGGAGCAGTTCTGGTCACTGAGGGTGGTAAGGCCTTGGCACAGGCTGCCCAGAGAACTCTGGCTGCTCCATCCCTGTGAGTGTTCAGGCCAGGCTGGAGGGGGTGTGCAAGCACCCGGCCAAGTGGAAGGTGTCCCTGCCTGTGGGGGCAGGGCCCCAGCCCTGACTCTGGCTCCTCCTCTGGCCTGCAGGTAGCACTGGAGGGGCTGCGTCCCACCATCCCCCCCGGCATCTCCCCCCACATCTGCAAACTGATGAAGATCTGCATGAACGAGGACCCGGCCAAGCGCCCCAAGTTCGACATGATCGTGCCCATCCTGGAGAAGATGCAGGAGAAGTAGAGAGGAGGCGCCTGCCCCCTCCAGTGCTGCCTTGCGCCCCCCGCCACCCCCAAGTGCCTTTAGCCCCAGATTCAGGGGGAGCAGAGGACACCCCTCACCCTGAGCCAGCCACGGACACACGGTACAGATGGCACTGCCTGCGCTGGAGCTCTGCAGGCCCCGGCCCCCTGCCCGGGGCAGCCCCCCCAGCCCGGGGCAGCCCCCAGCCCAGGGCAGCCCCCCCAACCCAGAGCAACCCCCAGCCCAGAGCAACCCCCAGCCCGGGGCAGCCCCCCCAGCCCGGGGCACGGCGTGTGGCCTGGCCCTGCTGCAAGGGACGGGGCTGTGGGGCCCCCTGTCCCCCTCGCTGGGCAAAGCTTGACCCAGGACTCAGCCCCCCAAGGCTGGGGGGCAAGGGGCAGCCCAGGAGAGGCCACCTGTGGTGCCCAGCACTGCCCCTGCTTCGCGCTTCACTGGCCACTTCCCTCTGGCCCCAGAATGGCCTCTGGCAACCCAATAAACCTTTGGTATGGAACCAGCTGCTGCAGTACAGGGTGGGGAATGGGGGAGCTGGGGGTGAGGGGCTGGAGTGACTGGGGGCTGGGACTCACAGGGGGTGTCCAGGACTGAGGGTGGCGTTGGATTGATGTGGCGCTGCCTTCCAGCCCACAGGGCACCAATCACCACCCACAAAAACCTGTGGCACCCAGCACAGGAAGGATAGATGGGCACAGGGCCCCTCAGGAGCCACTTGCTGCAGGAGGGGTGGGCTCAGGTCCCGTCCCTGGCTCCATTTGCAGTGCAGCCCCCAGGGCATTTCCTTGGGAGGCAAGGGGCAGTTCAGGGAAGGAGGAGGAGTGCTGGGCAGTTCCTGTCCCCTCAGCCCACTCTTCTCCAGCCCTGTTGGGAGCACGGAGCCCCCTGTGACGGGCAGAGGGGGGTGAGCGTGTGGAGGAGCAGGGCCAGCACTGGTGGGCGCAGGCACAGGAGCAAGGCTGCCTTCCCTCCAAACCCTGCGAGGTGTTTAATGGCACCGACACGACCCCTGCACCCTGCCCACGCTCCCCGAGCTCTACGTGAAGTAGTGTGGCTTCTTCACGTTGATGCCGTACTCGGCCAGCGCCGGCGTCAGGTCCTCCATGGTCAGCGTGTACTTCTTGTCCTGGAGACACGGGGCAGGGGTCACAGCAGGGAAAGCCGGGGCTGTGGGACCCCCAGGGCACATGGACAGGCGTGTCCCCCTCCCAGAGGAGCTGCTGGGCAGCACTGGGGCATTTGGGAATCCCCACGTCCTGTTATCCCGTGCCCTCAGACGTCCCCAAATCCCATTGGCCTTGCGGAGCCCCTGCACCCCAGACATGGCACTGGGAGGGTCCCGGGACCCCTCACTCCAGCTCCTCCCCAAGCCCAGAGCTGCAGCCACTGCTGGGCTGGGGGGCACCAAAGTGTGCCCACCAGCTCTGTGCCCCCCTTGTGTCCCCGCCAGCCCCTGCCCGCCTGCAGGGCCGCACCGTGCTCCTGCCCTGGGGGGCTGCAGGCTCAGCCCCGTGCCAGGAGGGCTCCCCGCCTGCCCCGGTGCCCTCACCTTGCTCTTGCTGCGGGAGCTGCCCGAGGCCGTGCCCTTCATCTTGCAGTGCTGCAGCGCGTCGTTGGCGATGTCCGAGATGAACTTCTGCGCCGCCAGCGAGATCAGGCGGATTCTGCAGGACAGGGCCGGTGTCGGCGGGGCGGCGGGACCCGCGGGCCCCTCTGCCGGAGGGTGAACCCCCGCGGGGCTCCTGGACCCCCCCGCCCCGCGGCCACTCACATGCGGGGGTCCGAGGCCTCAAACCCCGCCCGGTTCAGGTAATACCCCGTGACGGCATCCGGGATCTGCGGAGGGAAGAGTTGGAACTGCTCCAGGGCGCCGCGGGAGCGCTTCCACGGAGCCGCCCCGTGCCCCGGCACCACGGGACTGCCCGCTGTCCCGGCACCCCGGGACCGGCCCCGTGCCCCGTCCCGTCCCTCAGGAGTCGCGCTGTGTCGGTACCGTGGGCGTGTAGTCCTCCAGCTGCATGAGGAAGTCCACGAGCGGCGTGGTGGACACCACGGGCTTCACGTCGCCGTTGGCCGCGGGCGGCACGTACACGCCGTTGGACATGGCCCCGTCCGGGGGGGCGGCCACGGCCGCGGACACCGGCACTGCGGGACAGCACGGTCAGCGCCGGGAGCCCCGCCGGCACCGGCAGTGCGGGACAGCACGGTCAGCGCCGGGAGCCCCGCCGGTACCGGCACTGCGGGACAGCACGGTCTGCGCCGGGAGCCCCACCGGCACCGGCACTGCGGGACAGCACGGTCAGCACCGGGAGCCCCGCCGGTACCGGCACCGGCACTGCGGGACAGCACGGTCTGCGCCGGGAGCCCCGCCGGCACCGGCACAGCACGCTCAGCGGCACCCGGACGCCCGCGCCACCGGACGCCGCTCCCCGGCCAGAGCGGCTCGGGGCGGCCCGCGGGGCACCCGCGCCCGCGGCCCATCCCCCGCCGGCCCCACCGCGACTCACCGGGCCCCCTCGCGCCGGCCGCACAGCCCTCGGAGGCCCGCGCCGCGCCGCCCCCCGCAGCCGGCGCCGCCCCGGGCCCGGCGCTGCCCACGGCGGCCGGGCTGGGCTTGCTGCCCTCGGCGGGGCCTGGCGGGGCCGCCGGGGCGGCGAGCGCGGGGTCGGGATCGGCGCTGCCGCTCATGGTCCCGGCACCAGCCTCCGCTCCGCGCCTGCGCGCGCCCACGCGCTCGATTGGCCCCGCGGCCCCTCCGCCCCACCCCTCCCGCCAGCCCATTGGCTCTGTCGGGCCCCCGCCCCGCCCCCATTGGTCCCGCCCTCCGACGTTCTCGGCCCCGCACGCCCCCTGGCGGAGGCGCGGACACAAATAGAGACGGCGGGCGGGGCTTGGCGTGTTTATTGCCCCGCCCCGCCCCCGGTTCCGCGGCCTTCGCCGTCCGGTGGCGTTCGGTTCCGTTGTCCGGTGCCGCTGTCCGGTCCGGTGCCGCTGTCCGGCCACGGCGGCCTGCTCAGCGCGGCCCCAGCGCCCGCAGCAGGCGCGGGAAGTTGGGGGTGCCCCAGCCGGTGACCGGGTCCCAGGCGGGGGTGGCGCAGAAGCCCTGGCCCTGCACGGTGCCGTCCAGGCAGGACAGGTGGCAGCCCTGGATCACCTGCGGGGACAGCCTCAGTGCGGGGGCTCCGAGTCTTGGGACAGAGACCTCCGGAGCCCAGGATCCCCACAGAGCCCTGGGACAGGGACCCCAGGGCACAGGGACCACCCGGGACAGCGGTACCATGGGCACAGGGACCCTGCCTGCAGTACCCGGGAACCAGGGACAGCCGTCCCTGCCATCCCTGAGACGGGAATCCCAGGGACAGGGGCCCCAGACATCTGACACGGGGACCCGCACAACGCCCCCCACGGCACAGGGTCCCCTCGGGACACGGGCAATGTGGAACAGCATGCTCAGCTGCACCCTGGCACCTCTGCAGCCCCTGGACGCTGCTGCCCCGGCCACACGAGGGGACCTGACCCACCAAGCTCACAGGAGCCCATGGACACCCCTCCCATGGGAAGGCCACGGGGACTCTGTCCTGCCCCAGGCACAGCTCTGGGAGCAGGAGCCCCAGGACAGCCCCTGGAGCACACACAGCCTTCCTAGCCCCACGGACAGGCCCGCCCCAGGCCTCAGCCCCACACGTCAGGACACCCAAGCAGAGCCCCTCCCTGCCCCACTCACATCGTAGAAGGCATCACCGAGCCCTTGTTTCTGCAGCTGGTAGAGCGCCGGGTTAAGGAAGCCGAGGGGCGGCAGCCCCCGCTGCAGGCGCCGGTCGTTGATCAGTGCCACCATGCCTGCCACCACCGGCGTGGACGCCTGCGTGGGCACAACTCCCCTCAGCCCAGGCCTGCCATGCTGAGGGCAGCGGGGACGGGCTCCTTACCGAGGTGCCCCAGACCCAGGGCAGCGGGGACGGGCTCCTTACCGAGGTGCCCGAGACCCAGGGCAGCGGGATGCGGTTTGTCACCACCCAGTAGTTGTCGGAGAGCGCGGCCAGGTCGGGGTAGGCGCGGCCGCTGCTGTTGTAGTAGGAGCTGGGGGGCAGCTTGGAGGCTGAGCGCAGGAAACGCCCGACAGCAGCGGCCTGGGGATGGCACAGCCCGTGGGCATCCCCACTGCCCACTGTGCCCACTGCCCCGTCCCCCCAGCGCTACCCCTGCAGCCCCGGGCTGGCAGCACAGGGGTCCCTACCTGGTACTCAGGCATGGGGAAGACGTTGCTGAAGCCGCCCCCGCTGATGTAATCCGTCACCTCCTCTGTCACCAGGAAGGGGTTCTTGAAGGACGTGCCACCCACCGTGGTGACGTAGGGGCTGGGGAAACGGGGACACTGCAGGTGGGCACACGGCGGCCTGGGCCTCAGCAGCCACCAAGAGCCCCCTCTGGTACCAAAACCTCGCCCCACAAACCCAACCAGCCCCTGGAGCTGCACAGGCTGCACCTCTGGGGTCTGTAAGAAGTTGGTGACGACCCCAGGTGATCTTGGAGGGCTCAGACCCTGTGGGGCTGGGGCTAGCCGTGCCCCATGGGGCTGGCTGTGCTCCCACGGGGCTGGGCTGGCCGTGTCCCCGTGGGGCTGGGGGTGGCTGTGCTCCCATGGGGCTGGGGCTGGCCGTGTCCCCGTGGGGCTGGGGCTGGCTGTGCCCCCACTGGACTGGGGCTGGCCGTGTCGTGTGGGGCTGGGGCTGGCCGTGTCCCCGTGGGGCTGGGGCTGGCCGTGCCCCGTGGGGCTGGGGCTGGCTGTGCCCCCACAGGACTGGGGCTGGCTGTGCTCCCATGGGGCTGGGGCTGGCCGTGTCCCATGGAGCTGGGGCTGGCTGTGCCCCCACAGGACTGGGGCTGGCCGTGTCCCCGTGGGGCTGGGGCTGGCCGTGCCCCGTGGGGCTGGGGCTGGCTGTGCCCCCACAGGACTGGGGCTGGCTGTGCCCCACGGGGCTGGGGCTGGCTGTGCCCCCACAGGACTGGGGCTGGCTGTGCTCCCATGGGGCTGGGGCTGGCTGTGCCCCACGGGGCTGGGGCTGGCTGTGCCCCGGGGGCTGCACCGACCCCTGGCACCCACCTGGAGGCCGGGAAGCTGGGCCGGAACGTGTGGTTCCCGCTGTGCTCCCGCCGGCAGCCAGCACCGTCGTCACCTGCCGGCACAGAACAGGTGACAGGGGACCCCCTGGCACCGGGCAGCCCCTCCCCAGCCCCTCCCCAGCCCCGCCCAGCCCCACCTGAGGCGAAGAGGATGGTGAGGCCGCGCGCCGCCGCCTTCATGAGCTCGGTGTTGACGCGCTCCATGTAGGCATAGGACAGGCTGTCCTCGTCGTCCCCATAGCTCACCGAGTGCACCCAGGGCACCGAGGACATGTTGCTGAGCAGCACCAGCCAGGCCAAGAAGGGCTCCTGGCTCTCGTGGCGCCCTGCAAGGACATGGGGCGAGGGACACGAGGATGGCTCCCCTGACATCAGGGATGGGGGACAGAGAGGAGCCCCGCCTCAGCAGCACCAGCACCTTCCTACAGGGCAGGGCAGCCCCAAGTGCTCCTTCCTGTGGGCCACGGAGCCACAGCACACCCTGATGCTCTGTGAGCTCATCCTGGGGCTCCTCACATTGGCACTGAGCTCCAGCTCAGGCCATGGGCTTGGCAAGAGGGCCATCGTTAGCCCAGGACGGGGGGCTGCACTCACACCCCTCTCCAAGACTCTGCCCAGGGCTGCAGCCACGGGGGCACCTGTGGACCCACCAGGGCCTGGGCTCCTCCTGTGGCAAAGGTCCCAGCAGAGTGGTGCATGTGCCACCTCCACACATTCCACCCGCCCGGTGCCTCCCTGCCCTCCAGCCTCGCCACTGGGAGGGGGGCACAGCCCCAGCCACCCCCGCTGACTCTCAGTCACCCACACCAGGGCACCTGCACCTGCCCACACCTGCAGCTGTGTCAGGGCGGAGGGAAGGGCAGCACCCTGCTGCCACTGTCACCATCAGGGACAGGGCCACTGTCCTGTGGCACTCACCTGCCCAGCCAGTTCCCAATCTGGGACACTGCCCCAAGCACCGTGCCGTGTTTGTGTTTGTGCAAGCTGTTTGGCAATTTGTTTTCCCCAATTCCCTCGCTCTCCCTCATCTGCTGCCCTGGGAGACTCGTGGGTGGGAGCTGAGCTGCAGCAGAGCTGGAAATCCCCAGGGGAGGAGGGCTGGGCCCTCCTTCATGGGACCTGAGCAGGGCAGCTGCTCCGTGAGGTGCCAGCAATGAAATCCCTGCTCCAGGATACCCTGGGAGTTGAAGGTTCACACAGTTGACAGTCACTGCACACAGCAGGAGTGACGTCCCCAGGAGCTGGGAGTGCAGGGCCAGCTCTGACTTGGGGAGCACACAGGGAGCACTCAGAGCAGCTGGGAAAGCACCTGGGGCTGTCCTGCAGCCAGCTGCTGCCCAGCCCTGCAGCTCTGCCCTCACCCCTCCGAGCACTCCCCTCTCCCGTTCCAGCCCCCTCCCTCACAGCCTCGAGTGTTCCCTCCTGTGCTCCAGGCACTCCCCTCCTCCCTCGGGGTGCCCCCCTGCCCCTCGGGCTGTTCCCCAGCACCTGGATTGCTGAAGACCCAGGTGGAGACGTTGGCCCCCGTGCTCATGATGTACTCCACGTCCAGGCTGGCCTCCAGCCCGGCTTTGCCGCGGCCCTGGCGCCCCACCACCCGGTCCACCTGCGTGCGGTGGGCAAAGCCGCTGCCAAAGAGCTGCATGAACTCGGCCAGGTCAGCCTGGTGGAAGTACTGCTCGAGGAACTGCGGGACACAGAGGGACAGGCTGCCTCCTCTCAAAAAAACAAGGCAACATCGTGATCCTGGCACAGGAAATCGCCCAGCACAGCTTTGTACAGCAGCCACCGAGGGACAGCCAGCTGTGCCACGACCCCCGGACCAGCAGCCACCCCTGGGACACCCAGCTGTGCCACGACCCCCGGAGGACCAGCACCAATCCTGGGACAGCCACGGCGCACAGAGCGGGCAGGGGTTACCTGCGCACAGGCCTGGCTGTTGTTGGGCAGGAGCCCCACGTCCCCTCCTGTCATGTTGTATCTCTGGCGCAGGACGGCCGGTGTCACGCCCAGGTGGAACGACGCTCGTGCCAGCTGTGGTGCCAGCTGTGGCTCCTTCCTGGCCCTGCTGACCGCCTTGCGCTCCGTGGGGAACCGGTGCAGCCCACCCACTGCAGCAGAGCACAGCGGGACAGGAGGGGCTGTCAGGGCACAGAGCCCCGGCAAGGCAGGACACAGCCCTGGGCTCTCCATCACTGCCCCATTACTGCACGGGCAGGCCAGCAGCAGGGCTTGCATTGCCCAGCCCTGCAGCCCCAGCCCAGGGAAGAGCCTCTGCAGCCTTGCACGGCTGAGCCCCAGCCCGGCACGCCCTGCGCCTTTCACTGGATCCCACGGAGCAGGGCTCTGCAGGAGGCTCCGCAGCCTCACCTCCCCCAGGGGGGACCTACCAAAGTCCAGGTGCTCGGCGAGCTCTGCAGGGACCGTGTAGGGCAGCGGGGACCGCACCAGGCTCTGCTGGCCCTGCACGTAGCGG
Organism: Melozone crissalis; assembly: GCF_028551555.1. Classification (NCBI taxonomy): domain Eukaryota; kingdom Metazoa; phylum Chordata; class Aves; order Passeriformes; family Passerellidae; genus Melozone; species Melozone crissalis. Next base: position 194,449 of record NW_026535952.1, on the reverse strand, counting down.
TGGAACTCGGCCCCGGGGAGCAGGCGCTCGGCCGTGCTGCAACACAGGGACAGCGCTGGGAGAGAGGGACAGCCAGCACGGGACGGGACAGGGCTGGGAGAGAGGGACAGCCACCAGGGCATGGGACAGGGCTGGGAGAGAGGGACAGCCACCAGGGCATGGGACAGGGCTGGGACACAGAGACAGCCACCAGGGGATGGGACAGGGCTGGGAGAGAGGGACAGCCACCAGGGCATGGGACAGGGCTGGGAGAGAGGGACAGCCACCAGGGCATGGGACAGGGCTGGGACACAGAGACAGCCACCAGGGAGTGGGACAGGGCTGGGAGAGAGGGACAGCCACCAGGGCATGGGACAGGGCTGGGACACAGAGACAGCCACCAGGGAGTGGGACAGGGCTGGGAGAGAGGGACAGCCACCAGGGCATGGGACAGGGCTGGGACACAGAGACAGCCACCAGGGGATGGGACAGGGCTGGGAGAGAGGGACAGCCACCAGGGCATGGGACAGGGCTGGGACACAGAGACAGCCACCAGGGGATGGGACAGGGCTGGGAGAGAGGGACAGCCACCAGGGCATGGGAGAGGGCTGGGAGAGAGGGACAGCCACCAGGGCATGGGACAGGGCTGGGACACAGAGACAGCCACCAGGGGATGGGACAGGGCTGGGAGAGAGGGACAGCCACTAGGGAGTGGGGCTGCACTGGGACACAGGAACAGCCAGCACGGGATGGGACAGTAGTGAGACACAGGGACAGGCACCACAGGGCCAGCAGAGCAGGTTCCAGGCCTTGGAGCTCACCTTGCAGGCAGGTAACACTCCAGAAAGTCAAGGGTGGTGACACTCCGGCAGTCCTCTACACCATGGACTTGCAGCCACTTCAGAACTGTCATCAGCGTGGCTGCGGAAGGCTGGACCAAGTCCCTGAGCTGTTCCAGGGACAGGTACTGCCCTGGGGGGCACAGAGGGGTCAGATCCCCTCACGGGCCCCGGGGTCCAGGGCCTCAGGGACGGGGCCGTTACCGTATCGCGGGGACCGGGGGTCGGACACGGCCCGGACCAGGCGGGCGAGGCGGGCGGTGCCGCGCTGCCGCAGGGCGAAGGTCAGCTGCACGGGCTGCCCGGGATCCACGCGGCCGGCGTGGGCCCAGCCGGGGGGCACGCTGTGGGGGGGCGGTCAGCGCGGCGGCACCGGCACCGGCACCCGGCCCGGCCCGGCCCCGCACCTACCGGAACGGCTGATCTCGCTCCAGCTGCAGCGCCAGCCCCGGCGCGCAGCTCCAGGCGGCCGCACACAGCGCCAGCACGGCGGGGACCCCCCAACACCTGCAACGGGCTCAGGGGAGCACGGGAGCGGCACAGCCCGGGGCAACCGGGACCCACCGCGGACTGGGCCCGGAGCCCGTCTGGCCGCGCCCTAGCCTGGGCCTGGGGAGCGCCGCCGGAGCTCCCGGGTCCCAGCACCGGGGCGGGAGCCTGTCTGACCCTGTGACCGGGAACCCCGCCCGACCCCCGGGCCCGTCCCCACCGGGGAACCCCGCCCGACCCCCGGGCCCCGTCCCCACGGGGGAACCCGGCCTGACCCCCGGGCCCGTCCCCACGGGGGAACCCCGCCCGACCCCCGGGCCCCGTCCCCACCGGGGAACCCCGCCCGATCCCCGGGCCCCGTCCCCACGGGGGAACCCCGCCCGACCCCCGGGCCCCGTCCCCATAGCCAGCCGGGAGCCCCACGGACACCCTGAGCCTCCGTCACCCGGGAGCCCCGCCGGACCCCTGCGGTGCCCATCGCCGGGGCCGGAAGGCGCCCCCGCCGCGGTAGCGCCCCCGCCACCGAGGGGTGTCCCGGTGTTCCCGTGCCGGGGTGCCTCGCTCGGTGCCCGTTACCCCCGCGCCATGCCGCCCTGCCAGGGTGTCCCCCCGCTCGATGCCCCCCCGCTCGGTGCCCGCTCGGTGCCCGTTACCCCCGCGCCATGCCGCCCTGCCGCCGGTCACGTGCGTGTGCGGGCGCGTGACTCCCGCCACGTGGGGACACCAAAACAGCGCCACGTGACCGCCCTCACGTGACGGGCGGAGCCGCGCGCCGGCACCGGTGGGGCGGGCACGGGCAGGGGCACGGCACCGGGCGGGGCGGGACTGGGCACGGCACCGGCTCCGGCGGGACTGGGCACGGCACCGGCACCGGCGGGGGCTCGGGGCGGCGGGCCCGGCCCGGCCCGGCCCGGCCCGGCTCCGGGGGGCACTCGCTGCTGGCCGGCCGCCCCGAGAGGCGGTTCACACACGGCCCCGGCCGCCCCCTGTTCCCGCCCGTCTCCCGGCGGGATGCGGAGCGGGCATTTCCCGGCGGGATGGCTCCGACCGGGGGCTCGGCGAGGGCCCGTGTCGGGCTCTCGGGCTGCCACCGGGCAGGGCTCCCTGCGGGGCTGATGGTCCCGGGCTCTGCGGCGGGCGGAGAGCCCCGTGTGAGGCGGGGGTCCCGCTCGGGTCGGGGGTCGGGGATCCCTGCGGGGCTGATGGTCCCGGGCTCTGCGGCGGCAGGAGAGCCCCGTGTGAGGCCGGGGGTCCCGCTCGGGTCGGGGGTCCCGTGCAGGAGCGGCTGCTGGCAGCAGCTCAGGAGATACACAAACGATAATAACCATTAAGGAACATCAACTCCAGACACCACCCTCGAACAGGAAACCAAACGCTAAGAACTTCGAAACTTGGGACCAATGAACCAATGGATTTCTGTGTGTTTTGACTGTATGAAATATGTGGAAAATCTAGTAAAATTCATGTGTCATGGAATGATTTTCTCTGCACAACCCAGGACATATGCGGATGAAACGATTTCTGTTGCACATCCTGGCCAGAATACAGTAATGCCCTGATTGTCTAACAGTAAAAACGTTGTTGGGAGTTATTTGGTTTTCCTGCAGTTTCGGTGACAAGCCCAGTCACACGGCACATCCCACGGCTCCAGCCGTTCCCAGCTGTTTTCCTGCGTCTGCAGAGCGGGGTCCGGGCCAGGAAGAGACGGGCAATGGGAAAACCATCTGCCCGGCCGAGGCCGCCAATGCCCCGCACTGAGGCAGTGCCAGAGGCGTCTGCCCCTGCTCCCCTGTGCTGCCCTGCCCCGGCAGCGCCGGTGTCCCCCTGCCCACAGACAGAGGGGTCCCAGCTGCCCTGCCCTGGCTGTGTGCCCCATGTGCAGTTTGGGGATGGGCTCTAAGTGGGATGGGATTTGCAGGGGATGCTGTCTGGCTCTGTCTGGACAGCCGGGATTAAGGTGGCCGGGCAGAGCTAATCGTGTTAGGGAGCATCTGCTGCTGCTGGCCCGGTGCTGGAGGTCAGGGGGCCTCAGAGTCTCCCGGCTGCAGCCTCGCTCCCCAGACCTCTGTGCTGAAGGGGTCGGGTGGGGATGGAGGAGCAGAGGGAGTCCCAGGGACACCATCAGGGACAGGGTGGCCCTTTGCCCCCTGCCCCGGCTGTGCTGGCCTGTGCTCACCCCTGTCAGAGAGGGGGACAGGAGGGCTCCCCTGGGCCCAGAGCTGCCAGCAGGGCTGGGGATGTGCAGGACAGGTTGGGGCTGTGCAGGACAGGAACAGGCTGGGGCTGTGCAGGACAGGCTGGGGATGTGCAGGACAGGAACAGGCTGGGGCTGTACAGAACAGGCTGGGGCTGTGCAGGACAGGCTGGGGCTGTGCAGGACAGGAACAGGCTGTGCAGGACAGGAACAGGCTGGGGCTGTACAGAACAGGCTGGGGCTGTGCAGAACAGGCTGGGGCTGTGCAGGACAGGCTGGGGCTGTGCAGGACAGGAACAGGCTGGGGCTGTGCAGAACAGGCTGGGGATGTGCAGGACAGGAACAGGCTGGGGCTGTGCAGGACAGGAACAGGCCGGGGCTGTGCAGAACAGGCTGGGGATGTGCAGGACAGGCTGGGGCTGTGCAGGACAGGAACAGGCTGGGGCTGTGCAGGACAGGCTGGGGCTGTGCAGGACAGGAACAGGCTGGGGCTGTGCAGGACAGGCTGGGGCTGTGCAGGGCAGGCTGGGGCTGTGCAGGACAGGAACAGGCTGGGGCTGTGCAGGACAGGCTGGGGCTGTGCAGGGCAGGCTGGGGCTGTGCAGGACAGGCTGGGGCTGTGCAGGACAGGTTGGGGCTGTACAGAACAGGAACAGGCTGGGGCTGTACAGAACAGGCTGGGGATGTGCAGGACAGGCTGGGGATGTGCAGGACAGGAACAGGCTGGGGCTGTGCAGGACAGGAACAGGCCGGGGCTGTGCAGAACAGGCTGGGGCTGTGCAGGACAGGCTGGGGCTGTGCAGGACAGGAACAGGCCGGGGCTGTGCAGAACAGGCTGGGGCTGTGCAGGACAGGCTGGGGCTGTGCAGGACAGGAACAGGCCGGGGCTGTGCAGAACAGGCTGGGGCTGTGCAGGACAGGCTGGGGCTGTGCAGGACAGGAACAGGCCGGGGCTGTCCAGGACAGGCTGGGGATGTGCAGGACAGGCTGGGGCTGTGCAGAACAGGCTGGGGCTGTGCAGGACAGGCTGGGGATGTGCAGGATTCACTGTGGGGTGCTGGAATCTGAGACCTGAGGACAGGGAGCACACAGGTTGGTTTGGGGAAGAACAACAACAAAAGGAAAGCAGGGAAGGCAGGATGGAAGTGGCTGATCACATGTAGGTGGTTGATGGTCACTGCTGGGTCTGGCCACATCCGACACCTGATGGCTGCACAGCCACTCCTGGGTGTCCAGCTCTGTTTCCTGGGGCTGGGGACACTGTTTGGTGAGGGGAGCCTGTGTGGTGTCAGGAGATCAGCAAAGAGCCCTGTGTGTGCCTGTGTCACCCAAGATGGACAAGCAGAGCCAAAGCTGCTGGGCAGATTGCTGGGAGCACTGGGATCCCCAGGGCAGTCTGCATGTGCTGGCTGTGATGAGGCCATGCCTTGGGGAGTTTGTGTGTCCAGGTGTCCTCAGTGGGGATCCAGGCACGTGAGGTACCTGCTGGGCAGATGACGTGTCCAGGTGTGGCTGCTGCAGCCCTGGGGGCCTGCGCTGCCCTGCCCACAGCCCCCACCAGAGCCAGGGTGCGGGACGGGATAGGGATGCCCGTGGCACGAGGTACCAGCTGTGTGCACGTGTGAGACATGCCTTCCACGTGTGCCTGCATGGAAACACACCCAGCCTGGCTGCTGGACAGCCCCGGGGCCATGGTCGTGCTGCAGCTCCACTGACCCCTCAGGAAAAGGACTCGTCAGGACGCGGCCATGGACGTGGGACCAGAGCCTGGCCAGCCCCCCGTGAGCCCTGCGTGGGGCAGATCCAGTATCCTCCCACCATCAGCCCCATGGATCGTGGTGCCAGCCTGGCAGGAGCCCGGGGCAGCAGGGATGGGGCGGTGTCTGTACAAACGTGTGGTTTATTAAGGCATTTTTGAGACGTTGGCACTTGGGTTCAGGCTGCGCCGAGCGGCCCCTGCGCGGCCGCGGGCAGCGCTGGCACATGCAGCTCCACGAGACACAATACAAAAGGTACAAACGAGTAAAAACAGCAACTGTAGTACAATGTGTAAAAATAAATAACTGGGGGCTCAGTGACCCCAGCCCAAAGCAGGGTGCGTGTGTCTGGCCCTTCCTGTGGCGTGCAGGGTGACCCATCTGTGTCCCCACCCCAGATGTGCAGTGCAGCTGGGCTGCGTGGGCAGCACAGGGCCAGGGGGCACCCAGCATGGGACTGTGGGGCACTGCGTAGCCCTAGAGTGCCCCCACAGTCCTGGGGGACACGGGACACCCCCAGAGTGTCCCTACAGGGCTGGGGAGAACAATGTGTCCCCACGGTGCTTGTGAGCAGGACACAGAGGGGATGGGGTGCCCACCCCAAGAGCCTCTGTGGGCTGTCTCTGTGCCCCAGGGCACCCTGGGCCCCTGTGGGTCCCCAGCAGAGTGGGCATGGCCCTTGGTGGGGCTCCCTTGGTGCCCACTATTGCAGGTGCCTGTCCCCTGTCACCGCCCCGTGCCCAGGACAGCACCTGGGACCAGCAGCACGTGCCAGGTCCCCATGGCACAGTGGGGATGGATGAGAGGCTGGCTGTGACACACAGAGCTGCAGACACAGATGGCTCTTCCTGGGACAGGGGGGACGGGCAGAAGTGATGCATTTGTCTGCTGTGACAACACCTTTGGGGCTGGGTCTGGGGAATGTGTGATGGGAAGGAGCTTCCCCCCGGCTCTGCTCAGGCACGGGGTGTCCCCCCCGACCCCCAGACACACCCCTGAGCAGACTGGGCATTCAGGGCCCTGTGGGGCACCCATGGCCGTGCAGGGATCAGAGCCCAGGGCGGCACTCCCAGGGAGGGCTGTGGTGTGGGAGCAGCTCCGGGTGAGCAGCGGGCTCAGGGAGAGCCGGGTGGGCGGGTGTGCTGTGGGTGAGACACTGCCTGTGTGTGTGAGCGGCCGTGCTGGGAGGAGATGGGCACCGGCCCCGTGCCGGGCTCACAGCATGCATGACGGGGTGCAGGGCAGCCCCACACAGGGGCTGGGCCAGCAGCAGGGGGTTCTGGCACCCTGACCAGGCTCTGCAGGTGGCCAGACTGTCCTGGGAGGCAGTCATGGGACAGGACCCGGGGAAGGCCAGGTGCCCAGCGTCCCACTGTGGCTGTAAGAGAACACGCTGGGTGATGTGGCTCTTTGGGGCCCCATCTCCCACCTGTGCTGACAGAGAACACGCTGGGTGATGTGGCTCTTTGGGGTCACCTCCCACCTGTGCCCCTGCAGCTGCAGGCCGCCTGCCGGGCCGAGGGTCACAGCAGCCATCCCCACTGCTGCTGAGGCTGGGCTGGCCCTGTCAGCTGCACACAGCTCTGCCAGCCCCACTGTGCTGCCTGTGCCCAGGCACTGCCCCTGCCTGGGGCGCTTGCCCAGAGAGGCACCTGCTCCCAGGAATGGGATTCCCGTGCTGGGCATGACAGGCACCTCCCTCCCAGACCACAGGAACCATCCTGAAGTTCTGGCAGGAGATTCCCTGGATGTGTCACCTGCAGTGGGTAGCCAAAGGGCTCTCCTGTCCCTGCTCAGCCACAAACAGGCAGCAAGGTGTGGGCACTGCTGCTTCCTGCTGCAGCCAGCCCGGTGAGTGTCCCCTCCCGGGCAGGAGCCAGGCTCATTTCCACAGGCAGCATCCATGCCCCAGGGCATCGCCCCTGCCCGGGACATCACCCCCAGCCACGGGGCAAAGCCCCCTGCCCTGGGAGCTCCGAGGGTCGCAAGGGAAGGCTCAGGGTCCTCCTGCACCCAGGCTGCTGCCTGGCCCTGGGCAGGGCAGGGTCTGGGCCTCCAGCCCCTCAGCTCCCCTCAGCTCCCGGGGCAGCAAGTACCGTGAAGCACCATCGTGCCCAGCACCCCTCTGAGCCGCGTGGACCATCACCCCGGGCCAAGCAGCACACGGACCATCACCCCGGGGTGCCAGCACTGGGGTCAGCAGTCCATAGGGCACCAGCCAGCACAGGCTCTGCCAAGCTGTGGGGAGGGACGGGGCCACGGCGCCCAAGGGTATCTGCAGTCCCAGGGCCCAGGCCAGGCCCAGCGCTGGGAGCAGGATGAGCGCCCATTTTAGCAGCCCTGGGCTGGGCCCACTCCGGCCCCATGGCTGCGGGCTGGGGCAGAGGAGTCCAGGGCCCAGCTCTAAATCCTGAGCTCGGCCTCCTCCGGGGCCTCCAGCGAGTGCTCAGCACTGATGGTGGAGGTGGACGGCCCCTGCGAGATGCCGAAGGGCGAGACCACCGGGGAGCGGGCGGCCAGCGGGGACAGCGACGGGGAGAAGCTGGGCGACATGGCGGAGGATGAGATGGAGCCCTCGTGGCTGATGGGCGAGCGGCGCAGCGAGGACGGGTGCGGGAAGGTCCTGCCTGGTGGCGGTTTGGGGGGCACGGACTTGGCACCTGGATGGGCCACTGAGGTGATGAGGGGCGGGGGGTCGATGCGGGGTTTGGGCTCTGCCTTGGGCTTGGCTGGGAAGGGCTTGCGCAGGGAGCTCTCATCCTTGAGGCGGGCAATCTCCGTGAAGACGCTGGCCAGCGGCTGGAACTGGGGACACCAGTTGAGCAGGTAATCCCAGTTGTAGCTGCCGCGGAGCTCCTCGTCGCTGGCCACGATGGCGGTGAGCGAGCCCTCCACGGAGGGCTTGCCGTCCTCGGGGAAGGCGTAGTCCTGGGGCTGCGAGGAGACGCTGAGGCCGCAGCGAACGCCCAGGAAGGCGCTGCCCCCCCCGTCCTCGCGGTACAGCTGCAGCGGCGGCCCCGGCAGCAGCAGCCCAGAGCCCTTCTTGCTCTTGAACCACTGGGCGCTCTCCAACGCAGCTGGCTCACACGAGATGTCAGAGAGCTGGTCAGCATCCTGCTGGATGCCAGAGTCAGGGCCGCGGGCGGCGATGTGCTCCTGCATGGAGGCTGTGATGCTGGCCACGCGTGGGTACTCGTTGATCATCCGTATCTCGTCATCCTCAGCGGCTTCGGCAGAGCCGCGGCCGCTGGAATGCGAGGGGTCCAGGGAGCCGCCCCGCGTGTAGGGCCCCGCCGGCTCAGTCCCGTACCCTGGCAGCGCCTGGTGGTAGATGTGCTCGGCCCCGGGCAGCGCTGGCTCCTCATGGCCCAGCTTCTGCAAGGACCCGCTCTGCGCACGGGCCAGCGCCCCCTCTGCCTCTGCCTTCTTGTGGCCCCGGCGCTGCCGGGAGCGCACCAGGGCCAGCACGATGGCCACGGCGGCCAGCACCACCACAACGCCCAGCGAGGCGGCCACGGCCACCAGCAGGAGGTTGAGGTCGGGTGCCAGGCCAAAGGAGGTGTGCGTGACGTCGATGGTGACCTGCGCAGAGGCCACACGGGAAGCAGGCAGCGGGCTGCGGGCCTGCACCTCCAGGCTCATCTCCCGTGGCTCCCTCTTGGCACGCCCAGCCCCGGCTTGGGGCTGGCTGTCCACACGCAGGTAGATGGAACCCGTGGTCTGGTTGATGGCAAAGTACGGTGAGGGCTTTGCCAGGGTGTACAGCACAACCCCGTCAACCCCCTCGTCCTCATCCGTGGCCAGCACCCGCCCGATGCTCTGCCCTTTGCGTGCGCCCTCAGGCACCTCGAAGTTGAAGGAGGGGCTCAGGAAGATGGGATCGTACTCATCTTCCCCCGTCACCAGCACCCGTACGGTCACAGTGGCCGAGGCATTGCCGGCGTCGGTGGCCCGAACCAGGAGCTGGAAGGCTTTGGCTCGCTCGTAGTCAAAGGTGAGGCGGGAGCGCAGCTCCCCAGAGCTGCCATTGACAGCAAAGGCGTCCCGGCCGTCCCCCGTGCTGGGGTCCCCCAGCGCCTGCTCCAGCACCACGTACCGCAGCTCCCCAAAGGCGCCGCTGTCGGCGTCCACAGCGCGCAGGGTGGTCACCAGCGTGCCGGGCGGCAGGTTCTCCCGGATGCTGGCGCTCAGCACCTCCACCGGGAAGTACGGCTTGTTGTCGTTGATGTCCTTCACCTCGATGGCCACGGGCACCAGCGCAAAGTGCCCGCCCGGCGTGTCCGTGGCCCGCACCACCAGCGTGTGCAGTGCCTGGGCCTCCCGATCCAGCGGGCGCGCCAGGCTCAGGGCGCCCGTGCTCTCGTGCAGCTGGAACAGCCCGTGCTGGTCCCCCGAGCTGATGGTGTAGCGCACGCGGCCGCGTGGCCCCGAGTCGGCGTCGTGGGCGGCCACGCGCAGCAGCTCGGTGCCGGGCAGCGCGGCCTCGCTCACCGCCGCGCGGTACTCGGCCCGGCCGAACACGGGCGGGTTGTCGTTGACGTCCTGAACCGTGATCAGCACGGGCACGGTGGCGCTGCGCTGCGGCACGCCCCGGTCCGAGGCCGCCACCGTCAAGTTGTACACCGGGATGGCCTCAAAGTCCAGGGGCTCCACCAGCACCAGGGCTCCCTGTGTGCGGAGCTGCCCCCCGGCCCGCGCCACCCGGCTCTCCACCTGGAAGGCGTTGCCGCCGTTGCCGCTGACGATGGTGTAATCAAAGCCGGCGTTCTCCCGGGACAGGTCGGCGTCGCCCGCCTCCAGCATCAGCACGGTGGTGCCTGGGCGCAGGTCCTCGGGAACGCTGGCGTTGTAGCACAGCTCCTGGAAGCGGGGGCTGTGGTCATTCACATCCAGAACCTGGAGCTGCACCGTGGCCCAGGATGAGAGGCTGGGAGAGCCGTGGTCGCGGGCCTCCACCACCAGGTCCAGGGTGGGCTGGCTGGCGTTGAACTCCACCTGCCGCGTGGTGAAGAGGGTCCCTGTGGAGCACAAGGCCAGGGTCAGCGAGGGAACCAGTGGGAGCTGGGAAGGGTATCAGCTGGAGGAGCATTTGATGGTCACCCTGCTGTGTCTGCTTCACCAGCCACACCAGAAAGTGACCTTGTGAGGGTTTGAACAGAGGCAGGACGGGGGCACTCCTCTCCACAGGCAACCTTAGATTGACCCATGAGAGAGGCACACAGAGCACCAAGCCCACGCACCGTTGCTGGGGTCGATGGCAACATCAGGGCTGGGCACAGCCAGGTGGAAGGTGATGTCCCCATTGCTCCCTGAGTCGGGGTCGGTTGCACTCACAGTGAGGATGACACTGCCAGCAGGTGTGTGCTCTGGCAGCAGCACCTGGAAGAGGAGGAAACCCCAGTCAGCATCTGGTTCCCCCCCGCTCAGAGCCCCCAGCATATCTGGGACGGGGATCTGGGGCTGGCCAGGCAGCCAAAGCCAAGGGTGCCCAGCCTCTCACTGGCCAGGGAATCCACACACAAGGGGTTTGTGCTCCTAGGACCCTTCAGGCATTCCTGGGGCTTCCCAGCCCCTTGCCTGGGCTTCAGTGCTGCAGCACACACTGCCCAAGCCAGCCTTCAACACGGACCTGCCCAGGTATCGCCACAAACACTTGTCTGGGCTGGGACCCATTTCCCACCCCCTCTGGCTTCCCCACTGTGCTCATCCATTTCTGCTGGACCCTCTGCATCCAGCTGTGCCCCTTGCAGGGGCTGGTCCCAGGGTCGCCTGCCTGGTTTCAGCTCCTTCAATGCCACAGTGAGAGCATGAGGGATGCCAGGATGCAGATGTGGGTAAGAGAGTGGGACCAGAAGGGGCTCAGACCCATGCTCTGCTTTGTAAGGGCAGGGGGGCCAGGCAGGAGCTGCAGAGGCTGTGTGGGCTGGCTGGCACACCTGGCACCTGTACCTGATAGAAAGCCTGGGTGAAGGTGGGCACGTTGTCGTTCACATCCTCCACGAGGACGGTGAGGTTGGCCTCGGTCTCGTGGCGCGTGTCGGAGGCGCGCAGGGTCAGCGTGTAGCGGCTGCGCTGCTCGCGGTCCAGCGGCCCCGTCAGGGACACGTGGCCCCCGTAGCGCAGCACCCCGAAGGTGTCTGCCACGTCCCCCTCCAGCAGCAGCGTGTAGGACAGGGCCGGGCCCGAGTCCACGTCATTCCCGGTCAGCTGGGCTATCTGGGTGCCCAGCAGCGTGTCTGTGGGAGCAGACACGTGAGTGAGCGCAGCCAGCCCTGCCCAGCATACCTGGCTCACCTGGTGGGAAACCAGCTCAGTCCAGAGCCTGAGCACCAGGAAGAGGGGAAGATGCCACGGGAGAGGGGGATGAGGGGGGAAGACGAAGGTCTCAGGAGCTTGGCAGGACAGGTGGAGGTATGGCATGGGCACAGGGCATACTGGCTGAGGATGGTAAGCAGGCAGGGCAGTGTCTGCAGCCAGAGTCCCAGACACGGGGCAGAGGTCAGGGCTGAGTTGGTAATTCAGGCTGCTCCCTCAGGACACAGCAGCAGCACAAGGGTCGTGCTTGAGAGCTCGGGGGGCTTCAGCAGATCACTGTGACCCAGCTCCTGACAGGGACTGGCCTGGCCTCCCTGGGACTCCTCCCCACCCCATGGTGCCCATGGCACCCCCGCTCTGGCCCTCAGTGCTCCGGCACTCACTCTCAGGGACACGGATCTCCCAGGGCACCGGGATGGTGGGGCTGTTGTCGTTGATGTCCATCACCACCACGGTCAGCGTGGCCGAGCCCATCAGCGGGGGTGTTCCTCGGTCCATCGCTGTCACTACCAGGCTGTGGGCAGGCATGAGGTCAGATGTGTGTCCACACATGTGAGGGAGCACCTCACCCGTGTACTGGGATATGCGCTGCACACCTGCATCACACCTGGGACGTGAACTGCAGGTGTGCACAGGGCTGGAGCGCGTGTGTGTGTGGAGGGAAATGCACAGCAGCTCAGACCCTAGGGCGATGGATCTGTGCAGGGCATCCTCTGGAGGTGTTTAGGGAAAGACTGCATGCAGCACTCAGTGCTCCAGTCTAGCTGAGAAGGTGGTGACCAGTCACAGGCTGGACTCGGCAATCTCAGATGTCTTTTCCAACCTCAGCGGTTCCGTGATTTGGAGAGCTCATGTGGGGCAGTGGGTTTGGTACATGGAGAGCACGGTGGGGCACGGCAGCAGGTTTTTGCACACCTAAGGCATGTGTTGAAGTCTGGAAGGTGTGTGGGCGCAGGCAGAGCACCTTGCGGGGTGCAGGCAGGGGTCTGGGGCTCTCTGGCTGCTGGGGAACACCTGGAGCCTCTCTGGAATGGTGAGGGATGTGTGGATGGAGGAACACCCCAGACTCCCCCCACGGGGAAGAGGGCAGAGGAACCCCCAGCCATGGGGGCACCTGTGGAGGGCGAGAACACGAACTGGGGGTCCTCATCGGAGCAAGGTGTGTGCAAAAAACACGAACTGGGGGTCCTCATCGGAGCAAGGTGTGTGGAAAAAACACGAACTGGGGGTCCTCATCGGAGCAAGGTGTGTGGGGAAGGGCAGGAGAAGCCTCAGATTCACGGCGGGGTGTTTGCCAGCATGTCACATACGTGTGGATGGACATGTCCAGAGCGTGCACATATGGCGAGGGGCCCAGAGGACCTGTCTGGATGCAAGGGGACATCTGGGGGGGATAGTGCAGGGGTCTGGAGCCATGTGGCAGGATACAAGGGTCCCATACTTGGAAGTGGAAGAAATTAAGCAGATGCAGTGCAGATTAAGGAGGCAGGAAGGGGAATGGATGAACTTAGGGCCCTCTCACAATCTCCTCAGCTCTGCAGAGACCTGACTGAGCTGTGCGTGGGCTCATCTTGGCCATCTGGCTCCTGTGTCCTTCACTCCCACTGACCCTCAGCTGTGCTGCCTGACAGAGCCATTTCACAGCCAGGCTGGGACAGCTTTGGGGGCACCAAGAACAGTGTTCCCCATGCCCCGGGGCTGTGCTCCACAGCTCTGTCCCTGTCCTGGCCTCCCCCAGCTTGGCTGCACTCACCGCGTCTGGGACCAGATCTCTCTGTCCAGGATGGCAGCAGTGGTAATGGTGCCAGTCTGAGGGTCAATGTGGTACAAGCCCGGCATTGGCAGGGACTGGTTGATGGCATAAGTCACCTGCCCATTCGCTCCCTGGTCCAGGTCATCCGCCAGCACCTGCAAAGCCACATGAGATGCAGCTGTGGAGCCCCTGAGGCAGGATTTGTGTGCTGGTGCCAGCCCCAGGCCCATGCAGCCCCCATCCCATAACCCCAGCCAGGCCAGGGCTCGGGTGTTGTGCCCTGCCATACCTGGATGACAGGTGAGTCGTAGCCCTGTGACTCCCAGATGAATGCCACGTAGTTCTGCAGCTGGAAGCGAGGCAGGTTGTCGTTCACATCCTGGAGGTTGAGGTTGATGGCCATAAAGCCAAAGGAAGCTGCAGTCTCTGCCTGGATCACCAGGCGCAGCCGGGGGCTGGCCTCGAAGTCCAGGCTGCTGGAGTCCTGCACTGAGATGGCACCTGCAGGGGAACAGAGGGAAGGGGGAGTGAGGTACCAGCACCATCCATCCATCATCCATCATCCATCCATCCATTCATCCAGCCATCCATCATGCATCCATCATCCATCCATCCATCATCCATCCATCCATCCATCCATCATCCATCCATCCATCCATCCATCATCCATCCATCTATCATCCATCCATCCATCCATCCATCCATCCATCCATCCATCATCCATCCATCATCCATCCATCCATCATCCATCCATCCATCCATCATCCATCCATCTATCATCCATCCATCCATCCATCCATCCATCATCCATCCATCCATCCATCATCCATCCATCCATCATCCATCCATCCATCATCCATCCATCCATCCACCATCCATCCATTCATTCATCCATCCATCCATCCATCCATCATCCATCATCCATCCATCATCCATCCATCATCCATCCATCCATCATCCATCCATCCATCCATCCATCCATCCATCCATCCTCCATCCATCCATCCTCCATCCATCATCCATCCATCCATCCATCATCCATCCATCCATCCATCCATCCATCCATCATCCATCCATCCATCCATCCATCATCCATCCATCTATCATCCATCCATCCATCCATCCATCCATCCATCATCCATCCATCCATCCATCATCCATCCATCCATCATCCATCCATTCATTCATCCATCCATCCATCCATCATCCATCCATCCATCATCCATTCATCCATCCATCCGTCTATCCACCCATCCATCCATCATCCATCCATCATCCATCCATCCATCCATCCATTCATCCATCCATCCATCATCCATCCATCATCCATCCATCTATCATCCATCCATCCATCCATCCATCCATCCATCATCCATCCATCCATCCATCCATCCATCATCCATCCATCATCCATCCATCCATCCATCCATCCATCCATCCATCCATCATCCATCCATCATCCATCCATCCATCCATCCATCCATCCATCCATCATCCATCCATCTATCATCCATCCATCCATCATCCATCCATCCATCCATCATCCATCCATCCATCCATCCATCCATCCATCCATCATCCATCCATCATCCATCCATCCATCCATCATCCATCCATCCATCCCCAGGGATGAGGCAGCCACAGCTTCTCTGGGCAACCTGTGCCAGAGCCTCACCACCCTCATAGGGAAGAATGTCTTCCCCAAATCCCATCTAACCCTGCTCTCTGAGGTTTTGGGAAAAGGTCTCATTATGGGGGACCACACCTGCACTGGCAGCAGTGCTAACAGCCTCTGGCCAGTGACAGGGCAGTGCCCGCACTCCAGTACTAACACCTCTCACCGAACTGGTACAGAGTGTGGACAGTGCTCCTGTGCCCTGGGGCCCCGAGCACCTGAGCAGGCATGAGCAGAGCTCCCCAGGTGTTCCTGGAGCCGTACCTGAGCTGGGCTGGATCAGGAAGGTGTTCCTCTCGTTGCCACTGACGATGCTGTAGGTGATGTGCCCCGAGGAGCCCCCCATGTGCACGGCCTGGACACTCGCCACCTCAGTGCCTGGGAGAGCAAAAGAACATGAAGAGACAGAGCCTGGGAGCACGTGGCAAAGGGTCAGGGTGACGCAGGGCAGCACGTGCTGTACCACTGCTCTGCCTGAGGACACTGGGACAGGGGATGAAGAGCAAAGGTTAACGCTGGGCTGGGAGCCTGGTGTCATGGTGCATATCCACGGCCCCTCAGTGATCTCACTGTGACCCTGGGGACCTTCTGGGAGCACTTGGGCACCTGTGGCTGCCTACAGTGATCTGAACACACTCAGGCCAGCCCACAGGGACACCACCCCGACCAGCCTGGGCACCACTCAGACCCTGCAGCTCCTTGGGTCTGCCCAAAGCACAACAGGACTTCCCCAGACCCCACAGCGCTCTGTGGTGGCAGTTCCCCACAGCGCTGCTCCCACCTCCCCTCGTGCCCTATCCCATTCCATCCCAGCACTTTCTGGTCGCTGCCCGTGGGTACCTGGGGCGGCATTTTCGGCCAGGGCCACGTCTCTGGTGCTGCGAGGGAAGCGCAGCCCACGGTAGGGCTCCTCCTGCACGTGGATCACCACCACCCCCGTGGAGGAGAGCGCCGGCTGCCCCAGGTCCGTGGCCAGCACGAAGAGCGTGCGCTGGCGCTGGCTGAGGGCGCCCAGGGGCTGCAGCAGCTGGATGTCCCCCGTGTAGGAGTTGATGGCGAAGGCGGAGCTGGGGCTGGCAAAGCGGTACAGGATGGAGGCGTTGGCGCCCGCGTCCCGGTCCTCGGCCCTCATGGTGGCCACCACCTGCTTGAGGGGCGTGTGGCGGGACAGGTTGACGGTGAGCGGGCTGTGCAGGAAGGCCGGCACGTGGTCGTTGACGTCCCGCACCACGACGGTGACGCGCACGGCGGCGCTGCGGGGCTCCCGGGGCGCCGCGTCCACCGCCACGGCCAGGAAGCTGTAGCTGGGCTGGCGCTCCCGGTCCAGGGCCTGCGCGCTGCGGAGCCGCCCGCTCTGTGGCTCCACCTGGAACATGCCCAGCGACTCGTTGCCCAGGTAGTAGGAGACCTGCCCATTGGTGCCCTCATCCGGGTCTTCAGCTGCCAGCTGCAGCACCAGGGTGCCGACCGGCAAGTCCTCTGGCACCTCCACCGTGTAGCTGGCCTGAGCAAAACTGGGGGCATTGTCATTGAGGTCCAACACCTGCACAGTCACCAACATGGTGGCACTGCGTGGTGGGGAGCCGTGGTCCTGCACCACTACAGTGAGGCTGTAGGAAGCAATTTGCTCTCGGTCGAGGGCATGTGCAGTGGAGAGGACACCAGAGATGGGGTCTAGGCTGAAATCCTGCCCAGGGTCTCCACCTAAAAGAGAAGGGGGGGAGCAACAATGCAGCATGCCTGTAATTGGAATGAGAAAGGCCCTGGAGAGCATGGAGCCCAGCACCACGGGATCTGGCAGGGTGGGTAGAGTGAGCCCCAGTGGAAGCAGACTCCTTGGGCTAGCTCCATATGAAAAACTGACTAACCACTCACAGGCTACTGCTGCTGCCATGGGGAGTTGCCAGGCAGCCTGTGGCAGGATACAGCAACAATCTGACTTGGTAACCTGTGAATTAACAGGTCAGAGCAGCCAGAAGAGGTGTGGAACTTGTCTAAGCCTGGGGAACTAGACACAAGGCTGGGGAATGAGCAGTGCAGCCTGTCCAGATCTCAGGGTGCTCTTCATCAGGGACAGAGAGCTGGGAGATGACAGCAATGCCGTGCAGTTTGCGGCAGGAGAGAGCTGCCGTGGAATGGGACTGCTGCAGTTGCTGTCCCCAGACCCAGGGGAGCCCAGGGAGAAGTCCCTGCCCAGTCCCATGCTCCCAGTGCATCTCACCTGCCACCCGGTACTCCAGGCGTCCGTTCTCCCCACCATCAGGATCAGTGGCCCGCAGGGTGTAGAGTGCCACACGACTCTGGTTCTCAGGAACCTCCACGGAGCAGGACTCCCTCTCCAGGAGGGGTGCATGGTCATTCTCATCCCGCACGGTGACCCACACCGTGACCTTGGTGAGGCTGGGCGGCAGGCCGGCGTCCCGTGCATAGACTGCAGGACAGCGAGAGCACCAGAGGCTGACTGGGAGCTGCAGCCATAGAGCCCGCGTGCCAACACCCAGGCACCCACAGGGGCAGCCAGGCATGTGGGCATCAGCATTCCTGCAGCCCCAAACCGCCCCACAGCCCTGCTGTGCCCCACAGCCCCTCCTCCCTCCCTCGCTCCCCATGGCCTGCCCTCTGCAGCACTCCCCACACCAGCAGCAGGGTCCCTGTGTGCCCCCCTGACCCCCTGCCCGCTGCCTCCCCTTGCTTACCTGTCAGCACGTGCTGCTCCTGCTCCTCCCGGTCCAGGGGACGCGTGGTGACAATGAGCCCCGTCTGTGGGTGGATGGAGAAGGGCCCCCCCGAGAGACCCCCATAGGACACCTGCCCGTTGGCACCTGTGGGCACAAGGGTGCTCTGAAGGCAGCCCAGCAGCAGCCCCAGCGCCTCGTTGGGCTCCTGCACCTCCCGGATCTCATCTGGGGAGGGTGGGCTTGCTCCCTGGAGGCACAGGTGTGTGTGGGGGTCGCAGCCTAACCCAGCTGCTGGCAGGCCAAGGAGAGCCCACAGAACAAAGGCCACGGGCCCAGAGGGAACCACAGGTTCCACTCCCACCCTCTCCCAGGATTCAGCCCACCTCCCACCTCCAGGCCAGGTGCTGGTCCTTCCCTCTGGTCAGCCAGGCTCTCCAGACTGGCAGAAGGGAGCAGGGCATGCCCAGGCCTGGGGCTGCATTTCCAGACAGGCCCTGACCGAACTGGGCAGCTGACCCTGGCCTGCGTCCTCACCCAGATCGCGGTCCGTGGCCAGCACCTGCAGCACCGGGCTGCCGGCCGGCAGGTTCTCCATGATGTGGGCCTGGTACTCGGGTTTCTCAAAGACAGGAGCCTCGTCGTTGACGTCCAGCACCAGCACGGACAGCAGCTGTGTGGCCGAGAGCCGTGGGAAGCCGTGGTCCGTGGCCACCACCGTCAGGTTGTGCTGGGCCACCTCCTCCCGGTTCAGGGCCCGCACGATGGAGAGGGCACCTGCGGGCACAGGAGAGGGCAAGCTGGCACCAGGGGCACCGGGCCCTATGCCTCGGGACTACTGTGGGCTGCAGGACAGACGGCTTTCAGGGGACAGCAGCACTGTGCCAACCAGATGCTGTGCTTGGGACTCCCTGCACCCCCAGTCTCTCTCCTGGGGCTCCCCAGCCCACACCCTCCATGTTCCCACACACCGTGCAATGTCCTCATGTATCCCTGCACCCTCCCCAGCCTCCAGCTCCCAGGATCCCGGCCGCCACCTCTGCACCCTGCCAGCCCTCACACACCATGCAATGTCCCTGTGTACCCCTGCACCCTCCTCAGCCTCCGGTTCCCAGTATCCCTGCCATCACTCTGCACCCTCCATGTTCCCACACACCGTGCAATGTTCCTGTGTATCCCTGCACCCTCCTCAGCCTCTGGCTCCCAGGATCCCGGCCGCCACCTCTGCACCCTCCATGTTCCCACACACCGTGTAATGTCCTCATGTATCCCTGCACCCTCCTCAGCCTCCGGTTCCCAGGATCCCTGCCACCACCTCTGCACCCTCCATGTTCCTACACACCGTGTAATGTCCTCATGTATCCCTGCACCCTCCTCAGCCTCTGGTTCCCAGGATCCCTGCCATCACTCTGCACCCTGCCAGCCCTCACACACCATGCAATGTCCCTGTGTACCCCTGCACCCTCCCCAGCCTCCAGTTCCCAGGATCCCTGCCATCACTCTGCACGCTCCCAGCCCTCACCAGTGCTGGGGTTCAGGTGGAAGCGGCCATCAGCGTTGCCTGCTCGCAGGGAGTAGCTCACGCGGCCGTTCTCTCCCAGGTCGCTGTCCTGGGCCACCACGTGCAGCGCCACGAAGCCTGTGGGCTGGTCCTCCATGACGCTGACAGCGGCCGGCGAGAGGAAGACGGGCGCGTTGTCGTTCTCATCGGTGACGAACACGCGGGCAGTGACGGCGGCCGAGCGGCGCTGGCTGACGTTGCGGGCCTGGTCCGTGGCCTCCACCACCAGCAGGAAGGCGGCGGCGGCCTCGCGGTCGAGGCCCTGGCGCAGGCTGAGCTGCCCCGAGCGGCCGTCCAGCTGGAAGGGGGCTTCGGGCGGCTCCAGGTGCAGCAGAGCATAGCGCACCTGGCTGTTGGGGCCCACCCCATCCCCATCCAGCGCCTGGAAGGTGAAGATGGAGGAGCCGGCCTGGGCGTTCTCAGGCACCACAATGGTAATGGGGTCTTCGGGGAAGGTGGGGGCCTGGTCATTGCAGTCCTGCACGTGGATGTGGACCAGCACCAACCTGCTGGAGGGATAGCCGTGCTGCGTGTCCTCAGCACTCACCTGGAGCACATGCCGTGCCCCGGCCTCATAGTCCAGCTCACGGGCAGCGTAAATCTCCCCTGTCACACTGTCAACCACAAAGGTGCCGTCCCCACCGCCTCCTACCACCGTGTAGGTCAGCTGTCCTCGGGCAGGGGTGTCCGGGGGGGCCACTGAACCAATCACAGACCCCGGCTTGACCCCCTCGAGGGGATGCAGGGTCAGCACGGTGGCATCAGGCCGGGGCAGCACACGGGAGGATGGCAACACCTGTGAGGAGAGGAGGAGTGAGGGGCACGCACGGAGGGCTGTGTGCCAGGACACACAGCTGGAACACAGGAGGGTCCCTCTGCTCCTCTGAACACACTCTACATGTGAGGGTGCCTGAGCCCTGGCACTGGCTGCCCACAGGTGGTGGAGTCTCCAGCCTTGGAGACAGCCAGAAGCCACCAGGCAGCCCCATGTGAGCAGGGGGCTGGAGAAGGTGACCCTCACAGGTGCCTTCCCTCAGCCCCTCTCGGGCTCTGTGCCTGGGTCCGATCCTGCAAAGTCAGTGGACAGCAGCAGAAACAATTCTGCAAACATAAGCAAGAGTGAATGAGAGGTCACGGTCATCCTGATGGGAGGCACAGAAAGAGAACCCAGTATGACCCCAAGATAAATAAACACCATCACTAGTTTTATTAAAGATACTGGAGTTAATTTGGGCATGAGGTGCACTTGCAGATGGAGAAAGGATGCTGCAAAGGCCACCACAGCATGACCTGAAGGGAAAACCCACTGAAGAAGCACATTCCTGTCAAGGAGCTGAGGAAAACGGGAGTAACAACAAACCTGTCAGCCCAGAGGGGACCAAACCCAGTGACTGTCCAGCAAATATCTATTACAGGGATGCCAACCAGCATGGTGGGGATGGCCAGCCTAGCCTCAGTGCTCTGGAGGCTGCAGAACAGCACTGATGGCAAGAACAGTTACAGACATAGTGTAATGAGGAAATGGTATGAAACCTGCTGCTGGCAGCTGAAGGCAGCTGTGGCAGGCTAACACCAGCTCCACTCAAGGGAACGTGGTGTATCAGACCCACCTGGGCTAGAACTCAGCTCTGGAGCTCCCACACTAGGGAGGGACAGACACAGAGTGGGGATGCTGTGTGACAAAGGAGTGAGAGACCAGCTGGCTCAAGGGAGCAATGGATGGAGGTGGCACAGCAAGGACACTCAAACAGCCTTGGCAACTGCAAGGACATGGAGGAGAAGATGTGAAACAATGCTCAGTGGGAGTGCCTTGGTGGGGGGAACTAGAGCCTCTGCTGTAAAAGGAAGCTCATTACTAACAGTAAAGAAAGGATGTAGCTGTGTGGGCAGCAGCAGGCAGGGAGTACCAAAGTGACACAGACATGAGGGACACCCTGCAGGTCAGAATAAACACCCTGCAGGTCAGAACATGGTTTCAGCAGACCCTGGGAAGAGTGGAAGTCTCTGTGCAGGGAACCTCTGTGCAGGGTATCTAGGACAGGGTCAGCTGTCTAAAGCCTGGAGAAGGCAGAACTGCAATTGTCAGCTCTTTGGACATGAGAACAGGTGCAGAGTCATCCCTTCCCACCCAGGTTCTCCCTGTGGATTTTAGGGCTGGATCAGCAGCTGAGCAGGAGCAGAGGGGACTCAGGGATGAGGGTGGCAGGGGACGAGGGTGGGCAGAGGGGCTGCCAGGCATGGATGGTGTGCTCCCAGAGCCGAGTACCGTGCAGGTGGCACGGGGACAGGAGGGGCTGTACCTGCACGCGGACGATGGCTGTCGTGCTGCGGGGCGCTGCGCCGCGGTCGCTGGCCGTCACTGTGAACAGGTACTCGGCGCGTTCCGCCCGCCGTAGCACCGCAGCCGTGCGCAGCTCGCCCGTGGCCACGTGCAGGCTGAACCGCTCTGCCCAGGCCCCTGCGGACACAGGGCAGCGTGGCACGGGGAGCACGGGCAGGGTGCCAGGGAGGGAGCGTGCGGGGGGATCCCGGCAGCGGGCACCATCGCCCGGGGGACGGCTGCCGGGCAGGGCAGTGTGGGTTTGCCGCTCTGCAGCTCGTACCTATCAGCGAGTAGGTGATGGTCCCGTTCTCCCCCTCGTCAGGGTCCTTGGCCTGCAGGGAGGCGACCAGGAGTCCCGATGGCTTCTCCTCCAGCACCTGCAGCACGGCATAGGGAGCAGTTGAGTGGCACAGGGAACCGCTGAGACCACCCCACAGCCCCCAGGCATTGGCATGACCCAATGAGCTCTGCACCATCCTGCACCAGCCCTACACCTTCCCCACAACACAGACTCCCCACAGCACCCACAGTCTGTGCTGAGGCTGGGAACACAGAGGAGCCCACGGCAATTGGCCAGGGAGGTCCTGCCTGACCAGCCCTCCTCCCCTTGTGTCCCGTTTAACAACCCCGGGGCAGGCTGGGGGCACACGGAGGAGGGCACTGCTTCACCCTGCTACACCCAGCCCTGCTCCTCCCTGCCCCAACAGACACCTTCAGCTGGAAATGCCCATGGTGAGCCCTGACAGCCCAGTGCCAGCCCCCCTGCCCACAGCCAGGGATCTCCTCAGCTCCCACAGCTAGCCAGGGAGGTTTCCCACCTCTGGAAGGGCAGCTGGCAGATCTTCTGGGGCTCAGGTACCCCAGCCTGGGCCTTTTCCCTTCTCTCCCTTGTTCCTGGGTAGCACTGCCTGTCTGTTGGTACTTCAGACCCCCAATTTATGCCAGTGCAGCACAAGACCATTGAGACATCAATCACACGTGCTCAGGTAACCTTGTGTCCTGAGGGGAGCTACCTCCATTGCCACTGAGACCATACATTACAGCACTGCACCCCTTTTCTGGATAGCTGTGCAGCCGGATGCGCCCCATCTCTGTCCCCCAGCCCCTGTCAGGTTTGGGATCCTCCTCAGCAAACACGCCTGTGCCGTGCCTGGGACACAGCCCTGTCCCCCCTTCAGCACACACTCTGGTGGAACAGGATTTCCACTCGGCACAGGCTCTGCTGCTCCTTCCACCCCAGCAGAGGCCAAATTCCCACCTCGAGGGGACAGACCTCACATTCCCAGCCCACCAGCACATCCTGTGGCAGAGACCACCCTCCCAGACCCAGCTGTGCAGGGTGATCTGTGCCACTTAATGCCTTTAGGAAAGGGACAAGTGGAATCCAAGCACGACTCTGGAGAAGAGGGCGCAGGTTTCTGGGCAGAGGGTGAGGGCCAGAGCTATTGCCCAAGCTGCTGGCACTGAGCTGAAGCCCTGGGAGGGGAGACCAGAGGAGCTGGACTCGTTCAGCCAGGCCAGGCAGTGCTGGGACTGTGCTCTGTAAACACTGCGAGAGGGAGGGAAATTCCAGCGAGAGAGGACAGCTTTTTAAGCAAAAACACAATATTGGCACAAGAACAAATGAGTATAAAATGGTCAGAAATTAGTTTAGGCTGGAAATGAAGAGATGTTTTCTAGTACCAGATCAAGGAATCTGGAACAGCCTTTTGCAGCAGTGATGGAGGCACAGACCTAAATATAGCCTGGCCCTTGATGAAAGGAAGGTCTGCATGGACACCTCGACGTGGGGCCACCCTTCAGAGGCCCCTTCCAACCTCTCCCTCCCACAGTGGGGCAACATCCGCCCCACTGCCCCCAAGCCAGAGGCCCCTGCTCCTCCTCTCCCTTCCAGGAGGAGCCAGAGCCCTTTGGGAGAAGCCCTTGAGCACAGCACCCTGCTCGGACACGCCAGAGGAGCTACAGAGCAGCACCCACACGCACCAGTGCCAGCCTGGTCACACAGACAGGAGCAAGCAGCAGTGGCAGTGGCCTTGCCCATGCACGCTGGCAAGGCAGAGGCCCTGTGGGCACAGCTGGGTCTGCCCACCCAAACCCCAGCCTGGTCCAGGCTTGCAGAGCCCTTCTGGGCACCAGCACAGCTCCGGCAGGGCTGGCAGTGGATGCAGAAATGCGAGGAACACGGCACGTATGGAACAATCCTCCTGTGAGCTTCCCCGCTCCCAGCCCGCTGTGGCTCAGACACTTCCTGAGCCACAGATCATCCTATTTGTGCTCATCAGCTTTTGATGGATTTTTTTCCTTTCCATGAATCCATCTAGTTTTGAACCATGCAACTCTGGACAATGATTTCACAATTTAATTACATTCTGCATGAAGAAATGCTGCCTGTGTTTATTTTAAACCTGCTGCCTGGTCAGTTCTTATGGAGCTGCCCAGAGTTGTGTTATGAAAAAAGCAACTTCTCATTTCCCCATGACTCTGTGCACACCTTTGTGATATTCCTGCAGCTTTGTCCATGCCAAAGAATGTTTTATTCCTGCTTGGAGCCAGTATCTGCCAGAGATCCCGTTAACATCCTTTTCTAAACAGTTTCTATCACTTCTGCTCACTTAGGGAATGCAACCAGACAGAGAGTGTGGGCAGAATCTGAGCTGTGGGTGATGATATTTTCTTTCATTCTCTGTTTCTTGTCTAATTAAACTCAACATTTGATTTGCTTTTTTGCCTGCCCCGAGCCTGGTGTGGCAGAGTCACAAAGTTCCAGGCTGAAGCAGCCAGCTCAGAGCCCACCCTAAGTGCCACCTGCGCTGCTTTCCAGCAGCTTGCTTAGCAGCAGTGACCTCATGTCCCATCCTCCTCCCTGACCCAGCAGTGGAACACGATCCTCCCACAGCTCCTCACAGGGAGCCCCCACCCTGAATGCTGTGAACAGACCAGAGACAGCAACCATCGCGTCTTTGGGGGGATACAGCAAAACCCCAGCACCAGAGGCATGCCCTCTGTGAAAACAAGCCCTGTGCTCTCTCCTCTCTCCTAGCAATCGTTCCCTGCAGGATCCATCGCTGCAGACCCTTTGCCAGCTCCCCCTGTACTGCCAGCACACCACCAGAGCTTCACCTCAGCACACCACAGCTGTGCTCCAGGGTGGACACAGAGCCCTCCTCTGCTCTGCCTGAAGAACCCTGACAGGAACGTGCCCTGAGCACGTCTGCAAGAGATCATGGAGTTTGTGTTATCATCCAGTTTCACTTCTTCCTCCCAGCCTCTTCTACATCCAAAACATGGCTAAGAGTGGGCTGTTATGGTACTCCACCCTTCTCTGCCTCTGCTTCCAGCACCTGCAAACCAAAGTGCCCAAACAGGTGTTTTCCCAGAGCTGCTGCAGCCTTTACCTGCCCTCAGAACCCTGAACCCATCTCAGCCTTGTCCTATCCCCTGAAGGACACACCTGCTTTCAGGGTCTCTTTGCAGGAGCAGAGCCCTCCCAGGCTCTGGCAGGGCCCTTTCAGCATTGTGTGCCCCCAGACACTGCAGACCCTGCTGTGTGGGGTGTCACACGTGTCCCCACAAGGGCTCCTGGCAGATGCCAGTGGGGCAATGATGGCAGAGCCCACCCAGTGCTCCCTCAGCCAGGCTGTGCTGGCTAATCCCTGGCCTGCTCTGCTCCCAGAGCCTTGCTCAGAGGCAGGGCAAACCCACTGAGCCCCCTTTGCCTCCTCCAGGTCTGGGAGAGGTGCTCACCCCGGCCAAGCCCTGCCAGCAGCTTTGCCTCAGAGCAGGGCACGCCAGGAGATGGCTGGGCAAGGAAGGGTGCACCCAGGATGGCCTGGGAAGGGAAGGGTGCACCCCAGGATGGCCTGGCAAGGAATGGTTGCACCCCAGGATGGGAAGGGAATGAATGGCTGCACCCTAGGATGGCAAGGGAAGGAATGGCTGCACCCCAGGATGGGAAGGGAAGGAATGGTGCACCCTAGGATGGCAAGGGAAGGAATGGTGCGCCCTAAGATGGCAAGGGAAGGAATGGTGCACCCCAGGATGGCAAGGGAAGGAATGGCGCACCCTAGGAAGCCAAAGGAAGGAATGGCTGCATCCCAGGATGGGCTGGCAAGGAATGGTGCACCCCAGGATGGCAAGGGAATGAATGGTGCACCCTAGGATGGGAAGGGAAGGAATGGTGCACCCCAGGATGGCAAGAGAATGAATGGTGCACCCTAGGATGGGAAGGGAAGGAATGGTGCACCCAGGATGGCAAGGGAAGGAATGGTGCACCCTAGGAAGCCAAGGGAAGCAGCAATGAACGGGGAAGGCCTGGCTGGAGCAGCAGTGTCCCCAGATCTCGTGTCACCCAGGTGGCTACCAACACAGTCCTCTCTGCTCTGACCTGTCTGGGGTGCCCAGCTCGGGCAGGACGTGTGGCAGAGCGTGGCTGTCACACGTGGTGTTTCTGGGCCACCCAGAGCCAGGGGCTTTGAGCACACAGCCTGATGGGCAGCACTGGATGTGCAGAGAGGGCCTGGCTGCCCAGCCGTGGGCTGCCCCTGCTCTGTGCCAGGCCCTGCTGCCCATCCTGCTGCTCTGCTGCTGCCAGTGCCCCTCAGGTGGTGCCACGAGCCCTCGCTGGGGCAGGTCCCCTGCCAGCTCTCCTGAGCAGTACCCATGCGGCTGGGTCTGCAGCACATGCAGTGCCCAGGGGCTGCTGCCACCAGGGTGTGCAGGGAAAGCTTGGCTGGCAGGCACAGCAGAAGACTCTTGTGTGTGCCAAGCCAGCTGGACAACACCCTGCTCACCACTGTTCCCCCTGGCTCTTCTCTGAACCTGCCTCAGGTTCAGGCTCCTTTTGCTGTCCCTCCCTGCAGGCACGTGTGAGCCCAGAGCTCCTGCCCGCTGGCCAGTGCTGATTGTGCCAGAGCCCTCCACAGCCCCGCCTGCTCTGCACACCAGGATTTCTGCCCTGCCCAAGGACATGCCCCTCCTGCCACAGCTCAGATTTATCCAACTGTCCTGGCTGCTGCATGGATCCTGCTGGTGCCTGCTCATCTCCTACCCTGAAGCTCTCCTGGATCCCCCTGCCCACCCCCTTTTCCCCAGCCGTGCCCCCACAGCCAGAGGCCACCAGGCCCCTGGGTGCTCCCACGGGTGCTCCAGCCTGCAGTCCTACCTGCACAGAGAGCTCCTGACCGCTGCCCACGTGCAGGAAAGCAGGAGCGTTGTCATTCTCGTCCAGCACAGTGACATAGATGGTGCCGGTGGCACTGCGAGGCGGCGCTCCCCCGTCCTGCACAATCACCAGCAGCTGGAAGTTGGACTGCTGCTCCCGGTCCAAGCTGTGCTTGGTGCTGACCTCTCCTGTGAGGGAGAATCCCAGAAGGGTTTGGGTTGGAAGGGACCTTCAAGCCCACCTTGTTCCACCCTGCTGCCACGGGCAGGGACACCTTCCACTATCCCGGGGTGCTCCCAGCCCTATCCAACAGGGCCTTGAATGCTTCCAGGAACGGGGCAGGCACAACAAGTGAGAACACTGACGAGCAGGGACCCAGCTCAGCCCACAAGCTGCATTAGAGCCGAGCCTGTGCTCAGCTGTGCTATTCAGCTGTGTTGCTGGAGCCCAGCAGTGCGGGGCAGCAAGGTGAACATTCTGCTGCTGCATTGGCCCAGCTGCCATCACTGCTGGCCTGCCCTGGGCGCTCTCAGCAGACAGCCCCACCTGGGAGGCCGGGAGTGCCTCACCTGTCTGTGCGTGGATCAGAAAGTTGGGGTCGTGCTGCAGCAGGCGGTAGGTGAGCCGGCTGTTCTGCCCGGCGTCGCGGTCGCTGGCCATCACCCTTCCCACGGCGCTGCCGGGCTCCTGGTTCTCAGACACGGTGAAGAAGTAGCGCTCCTCGCTCAGCCGCGGGGGGTTGTCATTCTCGTCGGTGACGCTGACGCGCACGGTGCTGGTGCCGGTTTTCCGCGCGTCCGCCGCGGCCCCGGCGCCGCCCACCGAGGCCAGCACGGTCAGCACGTACAGGTCCCGCGTCTCCCGGTCCAGGGCGCTCTTGACGTACAGCCAGCCGCTCTCGGGCACGATGCCGAAGCTGGCGGCGTCCCCGTCCGCACGCAGGTGGTAGGTGAGGGCCGCGGGCTCCACATCATGGGCCAGGGCCCTGACCTGCAGGAAGCGGGTGGAGACGGGGACGCCCTCCTGCACCTCCACGCGGTAGGTGAGAGTGTCGAAGATGGGCCCGTTGTCGTCCTCGGCCTGCACGTGCACCAGCAGCGTGAAGGTGGAGCTGAGCTGGGGAATGCCGCTGTCCCGGGCCGCGATGGCCAGGCTGTAGGCTGAGACGGCCTCGTACTGCAGGGCTCCGAGGAGCCGCACGGCCCCCGAGGCACGCTCCACGACAAAGGTGCCCTCACCCCCCGAGAGCAGCTCGAAAGCCACCTGCCCATTGGCGCCGCTGTCGCGGTCCTCAGCCTGCAGGGTGTACACCGTGGCACCGGGCTCCGTGGCCTCCGGCAGCAAGATGGAGTCAGAGGGAGCCGGGAACGCCGGCGCGTTGTCGTTCACGTCTGACACGGAGATCTTCACCCGCGTGTTGCTGTAGGCAGGGGGGGAACCGCTCCGGGCCTGCACATCCAGCACCAGCACCGCCTGGGACTCGTGATCCAGAGGCAGGCTGGTGCGCAGCTGCCCCGAGGCCGAGTCGATGGAGAAATAGCCATGAGGGTCCCCCGAGGAAATGGAGTAGAAGATGTCATCAGCATGACCTGTGGGCAAGAGGACAGAGACAGAAGGAATGAGGTGCCATCCAGCTTACTGCCTCAGCCCCGGGTCACAAAGCTGTGCTCCAAGGGGTGCAGCAGCACAGTGCCCATGTGCGCAGCCCCCAGGTGTGCTTGCACACTCGTGTGAGCACAGGTGCTGAGCCGGGTGCACACTCAGGTGTGAGTGTGTGGAGCTCTCAGAGCAGGGCCGCTCCATGAGGAAGTGTGGTGGATGCTGGACCCCAAGGACGGTGTGGGCACAGGGAAAGTGGCAACATGCAAAAGGGACAAGACCATACCTGGCGGGTTCTGGGCCTGGACAGCCCCCACAGTGGCGCCCTGTGGCATGTCCTCAGGCACGCTGAAGAAGTACTGAGCTTGCTCAAAGACAGGGGGTGAGACTGTGCCCTCCACGATGCTGATGTTTACCCGGGCATTGGGCTGTGCCTGCAGGCCCCCCCCGTCCTGAGCAGAGATCACCAGCTGCACCAGGGTGTTGGCTTTGCCACTCAGAGACCATGACAGAGAAATGACACCTGAGGAAGAAAGCCATTGATGTGGCATTGTGCTGCGCCCCTGGCTCCAGGGGACAGACCAAACCATAAGGTGGAAAAGACAGACCAGAAGGGGCAGGAAACAACGTGCATCACAGTGGGAGCCCACCACAGAGGAGCTGGAGTGAATGAGTGGAGCTCTCCCAGGAAAGCCTCCCCAAATCCTCCGCACTTTGTCTTACAGCCAGCTCTGAGTTTAGTGGTGGTACAGGCTGTGGGGCATGAGCCAGAAGGCAGGTCTTGGGAGAGGGAAAGGCAGGGAGAAGGCTTCCAATCTGGGGCACAGGGTGAGTGTCATAACACAGCAAGCAGGCCTGGGCTGGCAGAATGGGTCTGGGAGGGGATATACAAGTGAAGGACCATAGTTGATAGGCCTTACAAAGGAGGTGGCCCTGCATTAGGGGGTCTGGTAGGGCTTGTCACCCTCCCAGTCACCTGCTGGGAATTGAGAAGCAGTGTGCAGATTCCCCAGTGCACCTTTCTGTCCTGCTGAGAGTCCCTGGCATCACATACCCATGAATCCACTTCCCCAGCAGAAACTGCTCTGGCTTCCAGCAGATGCAGCCAATGAGAACAGTGGGATCAAGAGTGACAGAGTTATAGAGGAGAGTTAACTGAGCTGGAGAAGAGGGGACTGGCAGGGACAAGAAAGGAAGCAGGATACAGCCTGATCATACAGCTGTGTCATCAGCACACAAGAGGAAGGGCACAGTGAGTCAGAGATGGGGAATGGGGAGAAGAAGGTAGACAGGACAAATGAAGAACGCAACAGGGAGCAGTAACAAAAAGTCAGGGACTGAGTCTGGGAAGGGGTTACCAGAGGCTAAGGAAGTTTAGCAGGGAAGGATGTGGCAGGGAGAGGAACAGACGTACTCTGGAGACAGGCTGCACTGCTGAGGTGGCCAAGCAGGGACACTCACGCTGGTTTTCAGGGTACCTCCCACATCACAGCGCACCAACGGCTCCCTGCCCTGGCTGCCCGAGGGCTCACCTGTGTCCTTGTTGAGGGAGAAGAGCGGGGGCGAGTTTCCCCGGACGATGCGGTATGTCACCCTGCCGTTGAGGCCCTCGTCCTTGTCGTGGGCAGCGACGCGCAGCACGGCCGTGCCGGGCATGCTCTGCGTGCTGATGCTGGCAGCGTACTCCAGCGGGTAGAACACCGGCCGGTTGTCGTTGGTGTCCTCCAGGAACACCTTCACGTACACCATGGAGTTCAGGCCGCCCTGCGGAGGCACGGGGTCAGGGACAACCGAGGACAGCAGCACCCACCACAGGGCTGGCACAGCGGCACTGTGCGTGCGGCCTCGGCAGCACTCACCCCGTCCACTGCAGTGATGGTGAAGTCGTAGGCAGCCATGCCCTCATCGCGGTCCAGGGGCTGCACCGTGCACAGCTGCCCCGAGTGCTTGTCAATGCTGAACTGCGTGGGGGTGACGCTGCCGATGCCAGAGCCGATGGAGTAGGAAAGGGAGCCGAACGCACCGCTGTCTGCGTCTGTGGCTGTCACCTGTGCGAGGGAAGGCACCACCTGAACAAAACAGACCCAGCCAGAGCCAGCCCAGCCCCACCACCACACCCCAGTGCCACCTTGGGCTCCATGGCACAGCCACCATGCCACCCTCAGAGCTGGCCATCACAACGCAGCGCGACAGCAACTGTGGCTCTTGTCCCAGACCAGCCACTGCTTTTCTGCAGGACATGCAGCACTGCAGCAGCAGCAGCCCCTGCACCTCTATTCCTTCTTTTCTGCAAAGACACTCAGGATGGGACAGGAAGAAAGTGACCCCCCTGTCACCAGGGCCCTGGCTCTGTCCTGCTCTCAGGGCTCTGTGTCTAGCAGCCCCAGACAGGGCACGAGGATGGAGGGTGGCACTGCCCTGTGACAGTCCAGTCTCACGCTGCCTGTAGCACAAGAAGTGCACCCACTATGACAGACGTGGCAGGAGGAGGAATGCTACTCCCTGCCTGCCCTCCCCAGCTCCTCCTTCGGGCTCCCACAGAGCTCAGGCCAGCAGAAACCAACTCCTGACTCCACATCCCTGCCCACAGCTCCTCCACCAGCTGGGAGCCCCACGGAGAGCAAAGCTGGGGGACAGAGCTGGGGAAGGCAGCTGGGCCAGGCCCGGGTGAAGCGGAGTTCAGGCCTCGTCAGCCACAGCTCCTCCCCGCAGCAGCAGCCATGGGGCCTCGCTCATGGAGGAGCCAAGCCGAGGGCCCGGCTGGGGGCTGCGAGCCGCGCACCGGGATGTAGCAAGCCGGGCAGGACACAGGGCCTGCAGGGAACAGTCACTGGGAACGGGCCACCCCGTCCTGAGCAGCCACGAGAGGCAGCACCTGCAACACCCCAGCAGCCCTGCTGCCGTGGGGCTGCCTGCAGGGAGAATCTGAGACCACATCTCCAGCGAGCACTGAGCTCCTGTGCAGAGGATCTGCTCCCCAACCCTGCAGCAGCTGCCAGAAGAAGCACCATGGAACAGGATCCCCCCTCCCCACTCCAGCTGCAGAGCACTTGGAAACACAGGTGCTGTGACAGAACTGGGTCAGGAGGAGCTTTGGGAAACTCGATCCACCTAGAGCGCACCATCCCGCTGCCTTACTGACCCAGCCCATCTTCCTGGGGAGCTGCTCAGCAGAAACCACAAATCTGACCCTGCTGATATCCCTGGAGGTCGTGTGCAGGTTACCAGTACAGTGGCTCCATGCTGCCTGTCATTACTGGGGTACAGCCCTGTACCCACACCCTGTGTGCCTGTATGGGATACAGCCCTGTACCCACACACTGTGTGCCTGTGCCTGGGATACAGCCCTGTACCCACACCCTGTGTGCCTGTATGGGATACAGCCCTGTACCCACACCCTGGGTGCCTGTGCCATTCCTTGGGTCAGCTGCCAGCCTTCTACCCCACTGCAGATGGAAATGCATAACCAGCTGCAATAGGTACTATATGGTAAATGAAGTTTTTTCTTTCCTTCAGAATGAAGTATTTCTCACTCTGAAGGTTATCCAAAATGCACATCAGCTACTTTAATCACTGTACATCCACAGTCTCTGCTGCAGAGTGAGATAGCAGCTGCAGGCTCCTTAGCCCAGGGGCTCTGGTGCTTCCAGAAGAGTCTCCCTTCCCCACCACAACCATCTTCTGATGGGTGCCCCCCTTAGGAATACCCAAAGTGGGAATACCCAGCTTCCTGCCACAAGACCTGGGCCAGGTTTCAGGAACAGGGAAGCAACAGATGAGCTCTCACTACTGTGCAGTGGAGCACCACCTCCCTGGTGGCTTCCCGGTACCCAGAGCCATGTTCCAGCAAGATAACTGGTGGAGCCAGCAGTCTGGTATCAGAACCAGCCCTGGCTGTGCAGCCAGGACAAGGTATCTCATGTATCTACTGCTTCACTGCCCCATTCTGTGGTGGGACCATCTGTGAACCGCTGGTCCAACGCAAAACTCTGCCCAATATGAGCATACACAGCATCTAAGAGAGGTGACATCACTGGTGCCACCACACCTGCAGCCCTGCACCTGGTTCTGTCTCCCTTGGACGGGAGATGCTAAACTGGTGCCTAGAGAGAAGCCACAGGAACAGGAAACGCCTGCTAGACCAGGTCATGGTGTTGCCTGAGTTTGGGGCCACTGGACACTTTGCTCTGTGCTCTGCCACTGCTCCCCAGTCCCAGCTCCCTGCCTGCAGACTGCTGATGTCCCATGTGTGAATCCCATGGGATGGGGCTGGCTGACTGCCCCTGGGCAGCCCACACTCAGCAGGGCCTGACATGAGAGCCAGGGACAGCAGGATCCCCACTGCAGCTGGGGGATGGCTCCTGGGGACTCCTGAGAGACACCACAGGGACCACCAGGTATGGCAACCACCTCATTCCAGCTGCACGCACTGCTGCAGACTCAGAGCACACACAGTTTGAGACAGGGACACATTTTTAGCTGCGAGGGCAATTAGCCACCAAAAGGGCTCATTAAGGCCTGCGGTGAGTTCACCACTTCTGGAAATTTTTAAACCAAGCATGAACATTTTTCCAGGAACTTTGCTAGAAGCTAATGCAGGGCAGCCCCAGGCTCTGTATTTAGCATCCGCCCCAAGTCTTGGATCCACAGCTGGTTTCACTGCAGCTCACTCATGAGACTCTTGATGTTTGCCTGAAAAATAGAGGGAAACGGGGTCAAGCTGCCTGTGGAACTGCCCAGGAAACTCTGCCCTGGGGCTGTGCCAGTCCTGCTGCTCCCTAGAATGTGTGGGAGCAGGAGCCAGGGCTCTGAGCCTGAACAGCAGCCCCGCTGCCCTCTCTCCTCTGACTTCTGCACGGAGCCCGCACAGCCACAAGGGCTGTAAGCACAAGGACAGCAGTGCCCTGCCAGGAGGTTCCTGACCTGAAGCTGCCAAGGAAGCAGCAGTGCCTGAGGAAGCCAGGATCACAGAGCCCTGGTCTCACAGAGATTCCAGAGCCCCTGCCAAGCAGGGGTGGCAGGCAGCTGGATCTGCTGCTCCTAGAAGGGACTGCTGACTGGGGATGTGGCAGCTGGCAGCAGCTGTGACTGCAGCGGCCATGCAGCAGCAGATTCAGGATCCTAAAGGGAGTGAGGAAGAAGAGAAGCTGAGTACAGACCCTGGATTGCAAGGCAGAGTTCAGCTTTTACAGGGAACTGGTTGATGGAAGGGATCTCGTGGGAGGCAGCACTGAGGGCCAAGGCAGCTGAGGAAAGCTGGCAGGCCTTCAGGACAGCACACTCAGAGCAGCCCAGCCCAGTGCTCAGGAAAACACAGAGACCTCAGCAGATGGCCTGGGCCAAGCAGGGGCCTCCGGGCTAAGCTGCCATGCAGAAGGTGGTGCATGCTGAGAGAACTGGACTGTCCAGCCTGGAGAGGGGGAGGCTCTGCAGTGACCTCACTGGGGCATTTCAGCACCTGAAGGGAGCCAACGAGATGGAGAGAGAGGCTATTCAAAAGGGCCTCAAAAGACAGGGCAAGGGAGAGCTGCTCCGCACTGACAGCGAGCAGGTTTAGGTTGGATATTGGGAAGAAATTCTTCCCTGTGAGAGTGATGAGGGCCTGGCACAGGGTGTCCAGAGAAGCTGTGGCTGCCCCTGCATCCCTGGGAGTGTCCAAGGCCAGGTTGGACAGGGCTTGGAAAAACC
This sequence comes from Melozone crissalis, assembly GCF_028551555.1. Lineage (NCBI taxonomy): Eukaryota > Metazoa > Chordata > Aves > Passeriformes > Passerellidae > Melozone > Melozone crissalis. Next base: position 160,441 of record NW_026535952.1, on the reverse strand, counting down.
TGGTCGAGTGGAAGGTGTCCCTGCCATGGCAGGGGTTGGAAGGAGATGATATTTAAGGTCTCTTCCAACCCAAACCATTCCACAATCCTTTGAGATGGGCACGGAGGCAAGGCACAGAGTAGGAATCTATAGACACTGCCAGGCATGTCAGGATGTGCCAGCAAAGTCAAAGTTCAAGCCTGAGCGTGCCAAGAAGAGCCTCTGCACTGTGCTGGCAGCGAACGCCTGAAGAGGGGCCCATTTCTGAGCGTGGGTTCAGCAGCAGCAGGCACAGCTAAGACTGGGACACTCAGTGCCTCCTCCACCTTGGACTCCACCAGCCTCCCAGGCCCCCATGGCCCCCATGCCCTCCATGCTGTTCAAAAGGCTTCAGAGAGCCTCCAGAGAGGGCTGAGGAGAGAGCCAGTATTTCTTTGGAAAGATTGATCCACGTGAATCCATGGGACTCAACAGGCCGCATCAATGGAGGCTGGCAGAAATGGATTTGTGGAGCTGCTCTTCACATGTGGGAGCAAAGCAGGGGAGATCCCTGACACCTGGAGGAATGCAAGTCTCACATCCCACCCTCAACAAAGGCCAAAAGGATCATCTGAGGGTCTACGCTCTCGTCAGTCACACTTTGGGCCCTGGGAGGATCATGGCGTGAGTCTTCTAGCGTGTTTTAGGCCACATGAAAGATCCTGGAAGGGAAGAGCCGTCATAGATTGACTATCCTGTGTGCTCTCTGTGGTGATGGGATCTGGGCTCAAAGGGCTGACAGTGTGGGTGACAATTGCCTTGCCTTTGGGAAGGATTTTGACACCTTCTCCCACTGTCCTCTTATCCAAGGCAGGATGTTGCAGGTTGGAGGTCTGGGCAATCGGTGGGTGAAAGACAGGTTGGGAGGCAGGCTCGTGTGCAGTGAGAGAAAGGCTCTGCACAAAAGTGACAGAAGAAATACTCCATTTCTGTCAAAAATGGATGCAGATGAAAAGGCACATGCCCTTGAGACCAGAGGATGTGTTAAGGAACCCAGGCATGACCCCCATGTTTTGAAGACTTGGTGGATAGGTGTAGAAGAGGCTGCTACCGTGGCAGGGTTTGGGGATCACATCTGGGCTACCTTCAGCTGAAATCACTCACTGATCAGTGCAATTACATGGGAACGCTGCTGTTGGCATCCAGTTCCCAGCTGGGTTTGAATCTGGCAAGGGATGTCCAAGTCAGCAAGAAGGGCTTCTGTAAGGACATTGGTGACAAAAGGAAGGCTGGGTAAAATGCAGGCCCACAGCTGAAGGAGATGAGGGACCTGGTGACACAGGACATGGAAAAGACTGGGGTACTTAATGTTCTCTTTCTCTTACTCTCCACTAGTGAGATGGGTCTTCAGGAGCTGCAGGTCTCAGAGAACAGGGTGAAGCACATCACCATCACCTCCAGGCCCTTCACAATAATCATCACGTTTGGGAGGTGCCTGAAGACTGTGGGAAGGTAAATATCTCCCATCTTCAAGAGCAAGGCAGGAGGACCCAGGTAACTACAAAACAATCAGCATCACCGTGATTCCTGGGAAACCGATGGAGCAGCTACTCCTGGAAACCATTTTTATGCATGGGAAGGACAAGAAAATCATCAGGAGTGGTGAGCACAGTGTCCCCTAAGGACAAATCCTGCTTGATCCACTTGATAAATGACTGGCCTGGTGGATGACAGAAAAGGAGTGGATATTGTCAACCTGAAGTGCACTAAATTCTTTGACACTCTCCTCCATGAGATCCCCATTCAGGTGAAAACCAGCTGAAAACCAGCTGAATGCCTCCTGTGCAGAGAGTGGTGGTCAGGGGCACAATTCCTACCTGGAGGCCAGCAGCCAGCAGAGTACCCCAGGGTCAGTCCTGCCTGCAGCCCTGTTTGGCATCTCCATTAATGACCTGTTTGATGGTGCAGTGTGCACCCTGAGCAGTTTGCTGATGGCCCCAAACTGGGAGGAGTGGCTGATTTGCCAGAGGGTCATGCTGCATCTGGAGCAACCTTGAGAGGCTGCAGGGAGGGATGAGAGGCCTCCTGAAGTTCATAAGGGACGGTTGTGGCAAAGCTCTGACCTGGGGAGGAAGCAATGCCCCGCAGCAGCAGAGGCTGGGGGCTGCACCCCGGAGAGCAGCTCAGCAGAGAGGCCCCGTGGGTGCCAAGGTGAGACAACACCAATGTGCCCTTGCTGCAAGGAAGGAGAATGGTGTCCTGGCAGCATCAGGTGAGTGTGGCCAGCAGGTCAGGGAGAGGATCCTGCCCCTCTCTCAGCGGTGGTGAGGCCACAGCTGGAGCTGGGTACAGCACAGTTCTCCTCAGTGCTCCTGCAGTGCAGCACTGGCTCCCCAGTGCAGGAGAGAGATGGCCACACTGGAGAGAGTCCAGTGAGGGCCACAAAGATGATGAAGGCACTGGAGCACCTCTCCTGGGACAAAAGACTGAGGGAGCTGGCGTGGTTCAGCCTGGAGAAGGGGTATCACTCATACAGGAATGAGGGCAACAAGAGGATCCAGGCTCTTCCCAGCTGTGCCCAGCATCAGGATCAGAGGGCATGGGCACACACCGGAACACAGGAGAGTCCCTCTGAAGATCAGGAAGCACTTTTCCTTCATGAGGCTTCCCAGGAAAGTGGGGATGCCCAGGGCAACCAGCTGTGGATGGTGCTGCTTGTGCATGGGGGGGTTGTACTAGACTATCTCAAGAGGTCCTTTCCAAACTCAGCCATTCTGTGATCTCCAGCCAAAGACCCTCCTGAACACCCCAGTTCCCCACTGAGCTCAGACTGTTCCAAGAGAGCTGATCTGCTCCCCGTCCCTGCAGAGCAGCCCTGACCACCCCGGGCAGCAGCATCTGCTGCCTGCCCCGCCCTGCCCGCAGGTGTGGTGGGAAGGCTTTGCTGCAGTGCCTTGCAGCTGGGCAGAAGAGCATGCAGGGGGAGGGCTGTGGCCACCACGGAACAAAGAGCACAACAAAGGAGAACAGCAAGATGACTCAGGGTCAGGCAGCACGAAACCAGAGCACCAGACTTGGAAAGGGAAGCGGGGTCCTGGCCAAGTGTGCCTCTCCCCACTGCATGGAGAGCTGGGAGGGCAGTGATGGGTATGGAGGCCTCGCAATTTCACGCCCTCCTCACAGCGCCCCAGCAAGACAGGAGGAACAGCCAGGGCACAACAGACTTCCTACATCTCCCAGAGATGGGGATGGATGAAGTACAGCCCCACACCGAGGTCCCTCACCCTGTGGGAGTCAAAGCCGCCCCTTCCCATAGAGCCATCACCAGAGCCCCTCGTACATAGCTCCTGCTGCCCCGTGCCCCAGCTCACAGCGCTGAGAAGCGATGGAGCACTGCTCAGGCTCCATTCCTCAGCCCTGCTCCCCACTGCAGCCAGCGTAGTCAGCAGGCAGGGAGCTCATCTGGAGCCTGGCCACGGCTGGGGCTCTGCTGCGCACATGTTGTGCTGTGGCTTTGGCAAACATCTGGCTCTGGGGCTCCCGCCCCTCTGAGTGACGGCTCTTGGTGGGAGAGGAGGGGAGGCTGGCGCCAGTGTGGTCAGCAATCCCACGCACGGCTCCCCGCGCCGGAGCGCGCGCCAGCCTCTGCCCTCGCAGCCCTGGCACGGCCACTGGCCAGCCCAGAGCGGCCAGGCAGCAGCCACACAGCTATTTCAGGAGCCGCTCCTGTCTCCAGGCTTTGTCCCAGCCCCCAGCACGGCCGGGTCCCAAGGGAGGCAGCAGGGTCAGGGTTTGGCCCAGCAGCAGCGCAGCTGGGTCCCAGGGGAAGGAGCAGGGTCAGTGTTTGTCCCAGCCTCCAGCACGGCCGTGTCTCAGGGGAGGGAGCAGGGTCAGCGTTTGGCCCAGCAGCAGCAGCAGCAGCAGCGCAGCTGGGTCCCAGGGAAAGGAGCAGGGTCAGGCTTTGTCCCAGCCTCCAGCATGGCCACGTCCCAAGGGAGGCAGCAGGGTCAGGGTTTGGCCCAGCAGCAGTGCAGCACACGTGGCCAAGGCAAGGGTCAGCCCCCATGGCTCCCCATGGAGGCCCCCGTGCAGGGAGCACCAGTGCAGCTGCCAGCACTGCTGGGTCACACTGCAGGCTCACAGTGCCGGGTCACAGTGCAGGGTCACACTGCTGGGTCACACTGCCAGGTCACACCGCTGGGTCACACTGCCGGGTCAGACTGCAGGGTCACACCGCTGGGTCACACTGCAGGCTCACACCGCTGGGTCACACTGCAGGGTCACACTGCTGGGTCACACTGCCAGGTCACACTGCAGGCTCACACCGCTGGGTCACACTGCCGGGTCACACTGCTGGGTCACACTGCCGGGTCACACTGCTGGGTCACACTGCAGGGTCACACTGCCGGGTCACACCCGTGACTCACACTGCCGGGTCACACTGCCAGGTCACACTGCAGGCTCACACCACTGGGTCACACTGCCGGGTCACACTGCCGGGTCACACCACTGGGTCACACTGCTGGGTCACACTGCAGGGTCACACCCGTGACTCACACTGCCGGGTCACACTGCAGGGTCACACTGCAGGCTCACACCACTGGGTCACACTGCCGGGTCACACTGCAGGGTCACACTGCAGGGTCACACTGCTGGGTCACACTGCAGGGTCACACCAGTGACTCACCCTGCTGGGTCACACTGCAGGGTCACACTGCTGGGTCACACTGCCGGGTCAGACTGCCGGGTCAGACTGCAGGGTCACACTGCAGGGTCACACTGCAGGGTCACACCAGTGACTCACACCGCTGGGTCACACCGCTGGGTCACACTGCCGGGTCACACTGCAGGGTCACACTGCTTGCTCACATTGCTGGCTCACACCACTGGGTCACACCGCTGGGTCACCCTGCTGGGTCACACTGCCGGCTCCCCAGGGCACCAGCCACGGGCTGGAGGTCCCACAACCAAGGCCTCCACGCTGCCCAGAGCAGCTGTGGCTGCACCAGCCCTGGCACCCAAGGCCAGGCTGGATGGGGCTTGGAGCACCCTGGTCTAGTGGAAGGTGTCCCTGCCATGGCAGGGCATGGAAGGAGATGGGCTTTAAGGTCCCTTCCCACCCTCCTGTGACTCTAGGACACACACAGGGCTGCCAGAAACACATGTAGCTGGGCATGGGGAGCAGGGGCTGCCCTGAGATGGGGCAGGAAGTTAACCACAGACACTGGCAGGAGGCAGGGTGTGAATGATGAGGCTGGGCAAGAGGGGAGGGAGCCTGGGAGTGCCCAGCACTCTACTGGGAGCCCAGAGGCCTCCAAGCACAGGGCACAGAAGGACAAGGATGAGGTTCTGCACCTCAGTGTCTGCTAGTGAAATGGCATCTGCAGCCAGGAGCTGCAGGGCATAGGGAGCCCCACAGAAGGTGCAGGAGCTGAACAGAACCTGGAAGCTGGGGAGCAGAAAGGGGCAGGGAATCCTGGAGCAGAGCAGGGCTGGGAAGCTGGGAAGAGTGCTCAAGGTGGGGGGCCTGAATGGGGCAGCCACAGCACAGAAATGGCAGAAATGGCAGGACCCTGGGGGCACTGAAGCCAGAATGACCCAACCCAGGGTGTGGGGCTGGGTTTCAGCCATGTGGAGCTCAGGCAGAGAGCACTCAGAGAAGGTCTGTACAAAAAGATGGGACACACATCCATAAGATGTGCAGGAGAGACTGGGCTGGGGTCAGCGCAGGACTGAGCATGCCAGGCAGGGTGAGCCTAGGGAGCAAGGCCAGCATGGGGTCCCCAACATCAGCAGGACATGGAGCTGCTCTGGAGACAGGATGGGCGAGATGGGGGGGCTCAACCTCAAAAAGGCTCCAGGGAAACCTTAGAGTCCCTTCCAGTGCCTAAAGGGGCTCCAAGAGAGCTGGAGAGGGACTTTGCACAAGGGCCTGGACTGACAGGGCAAGGGGCAACGGCTTCACATGGCCAGAGGACCAGGTTAGATGACATCTTGTGAAGAAGTTCATCCTTGTGATGGTGGGCTGTGGCTGCTCCATCCCTGGAAGTGCCCAAGGCCAGGACTGGTCTAGTGGAGGGTGCCTTGCCTGTGGCAGGGGGTTGTAGCTGGATGATCTTTAAGGTCCCTTCCCACCTAACACCATTCTGGGATTCCAGAGGGAGATGCTGGCATGCCCCAAGGGCTGTGCAGGTGGAGGAGAGCTGCCCTGGGTCACAGTGGCAAGGGGGGACACAACAACTGCAGCTGGCACTGACCAGGGGTGTGGGAGAACAAGGGGAGCAGAAAGGGGGGAGCAGAAAGGGGGAGCAGAAGGGGGAGCAGAAAGGGGGGAGCAAAAGGGGGGAGCAGAAAGGGGGAGCAGAAAGGGGGAGCAGAAGGGGGGAGCAGAAAGGGGGGAGCAAAAGGGGGGAGCAGAAAGGGGGAGCACGCTGGGGCACGGGAGGGGCAGAAGGACTGGCCCTGCCGAGCTGCACTGTGGTGGGTGTGATGGATGTGGATGAGCGAGCTGCCGAGCAGGGGCAGCGGGGAAAGAGCAGTTCTGCGGGGCCTAGGGCTGAGGCAGAGGTACGGGAGCAGGGGCAGCTGTGAGGGGGCTGGGGATCGCACGGAGGAAGGAGGGAGCTGTTCCAGGGGGCTGGGAGGAGGAGCAGAGCATGGGGGAGAGGAGCGCGAGGGGCTGGGGCCTCTCAGCTGCAGTGGAAAAGCTGCTGCAGCTCCAGGGGAAATGCTACTTGAATTAATCATGGCGCTGGCTGCTGTGCCAAGCCCAGGAGGAGGCTGCTGGCAGCGCAAGGAAATAACTTTCACAGGAATTTGGAACAAATGCAGCTCTTCTGGCGGTAACAACAGCACTCACCTCCCCCCACAGCCTCCCATGTACCAGCATGTCCCCCATGCCCACACTGCTGTGTACCCCCGATCCCCCCACATGGCACCCTGCTCCTCAGCACCGTGACACTCTCTCCCCCTTGTTCCTGCCCCCAGCACGCCCCCAGGCATCTCCCCATCTCGCTCTGGAAAGCTTGCCTTGTTTCCAAGGAGGGGAGGCCTGCTCTGTGCTGTGCAAAGGTCTGGAAATAGGTTGATACCGAATCCCTTGCCCTCAGAACACAAATGCAGGCAGGCAGGCAGCAGTGCCCCCTCCCTCCTGCACTCTCCTTGCCCGCAGTGGGTGAGATTACTCCTCGTGCTGCCCCAGGCCCATGCCTGGCCATGCTCCGTGTCCCTGCCAGGAACAGCCCTCCAGACCCTCCTGGTAACACAGTGAATGTGCCCTGCTGTAGCCTACAGCTCTTCATCCACATCCTCCTCCCTGGGGCACAGCCCACGGGGCTGTTCCAGTGCTATGCATGTAGCACTGCCCCTGAATGCCCCACGGAGTCACAAACCAGAACCAAACACTCATCAGACTTGTCCTCAAAACCGCGGAGACTCTACATTAGGTGCATTGCTGGTCAGCTTTTAATTTCTGACATTCCCCAACGTTTGTGTATGGGTGCCAAGGCAGTGTGTAAACCCTGATTCCAAAATCATCAATTCTGAATATATGCAAGAATCAATAATCCACCGCTCCATGTCATTCAGGTTGCTGTCCAACCAGCCCATGCTCACCACATGGGGCTCACAGCTCTCTGCCAGAGCACAGACAATACTTGATTTAGCATGAAAAGTCAGAAAGTCCCAGAAAAACACTATCTGACCATGCATGCAGTGTGCTGGTGCACAGTCAAATGTTTAAAGTAAATTCAAACCAGCAGGGTGAATTTATACCAGAGCAGATTTATATGGAGCACAGCACTGGAGCAGGGTCCAGTGCCCTAAAGCCTCTGCAGCATCAGCCCATGGCGGCAGAGAGGAGCAGGGCAGCCAGCTGGGGACCATCTCCTGCTCCATTTTCTGCTGGTCTCACGTTCACTGCTACCCTGGGCTCTGTCTCCACCAGTGTTTCTTTCTCATCTCACATGTGAACAGTGAGTTTGCCATTTCCTTTGCTTCATGCTCAGTCTGCTACTGTGGGACCTGGCTCATAGTAAACACGAGTAATAAACAGAGAAGATGTTATGAGTTCCTTTTTCTCTCTCAGAAGCTCAGGCCAGCAACCTGCTCTGCTCATCCCTGTTCACACTCAGACACAAAGACTGTGCTGGCAGAGAGAACGGAGTCTGCAAGGGAGCAGATCATCTGCAGTGATAGTTCAGGTCTCTCCTGCTCACTCTCAGGGACTCCTTCCTTCCCCACCCTTCTGTCCTGTCCGTGGAGAGTAGACATCACTGTCTAAAAACAGGCCTGGTCCTCCTGGGCTTTTCTGCTTAAAAATGGGGCAGGCTGACAAGGAAGCAAACTCACTGAGCTCTGTGCTGACCCAGGTGACTGTCCCGTGTCCTGTGCCTCATGTGGCAGGGCCTGCCCGTGACCTGAGCACTCATCACCATTGTGTGGGTCCGGACAGAACCCAGGCTTTGACAGAGATACTCACTGGGTGAGCCCCAGTGCCTGGAAGCCATAGAGAGATGGAGCCGAGCAGGAGCAACAGCACAAAAGGGCTGTGGGGGCAGCACACCTGACACGGGCAGCTTTGTGGGGAACAGCGCTGGGCACCGGGCATGAGAGCCCTGGCAGCACCTCTGCAGCCTTCCTGTTTGAGGCACAGGGGTGGCCATGCCAGGCAGCCGCGCCCCAAGCCAGGGCTCCCTGTCCCGGCTCTGCCCAGCTCCCAGACTCGGCTGGCTGCTGCTGCATCCTCGATCAAGTCCTGGGCCTGGCCAGCCTCCTTTCCCATCCTCTCACATTTCCTGGCTCAGAGGAAGCAGCAGCAGATGTGTGAGCTGTTTGCTTTGTGCCGGGGCCGCGCGGGAGTTACCTGTGCTCCACGCTGTTCCAAACGAAACAGAAACACCCGCGCTCGGCCAAGGCATCAAACGTGCCAAGCCTGGGTCACTGCCGGCTGCCAGGCCAGCCGTGCCCCTGCACAGAGCAGAGCCGGGGGCCGTGTGCTGGGCACTCTTTGGGGTGCCCCCAGCCCCTGTGCTGGGCACTCTTTGGGGTGCCCCCAGCCTCTGTGCTGGGCGCTGCTGGGTGGGCCCCCAGCCCCTGTGCTGGGCACTCTTTGGGGTGCCCCTAGCCCCTGTGCTGGGCACTGCTGGGTGTGCCCCCAGCCCCTATGCTGGGCACTGCTGGGTGTGCCCCCAGCCCCTGTGTTGGGCACTCTTTGGAGTGCCCCTAGCCCCTGTGCTGGGCGCTGCTGGGTGGGCCCCCAGCCCCTGTGCTGGGCACTCTTTGAGGTGCCCCAGCCCATGTGCAGGGCACTCTTTGGGGCACCCCCAGCCCTTGTGCTAGGCACTGCTGGGTTTGCTCCCAGCCTCCGTGCTGGGCACTCTTTGGGGTGCCCCCAGCCCCAGCTCTGTTCAGGGCGCTCTTTGGGGCGCCCCCAGCCCCGGGCACTCTTTGGGGTGCCCCCAGCCCCTGTGCTGGGCACTCTTTGGGGTGCCCCCAGCCTCTGTGCTGGGCACTGCTGGGTGTGCCTCCTGCCCCAGGCCTGGGCACTCTTTGGGGTGCCCCCAGCCCCAGCTCTGTTCAGGGCGCTCTTTGGGGTGCCCCCAGCCCCGGGCACTCTTTGGGGTGCCCCCAGCCCCTGTGCTGGGCACTCTTTGGGGTGCCCCCAGCCTCTGTGCTGGGCACTGCTGGGTGTGCCTCCTGCCCCAGGCCTGGGCACTCTTTGGGGCGCCCCCAGCCCCAGCTCTGTGCAGGGCGCTCTTTGGGGTGCCCCCAGCCCCGGGCACTCTTTGGGGTGCCCCCAGCCTCTGTGCTGGGCACTCTTTGGGGCGCCCCCAGCCCCAGCTCTGTGCAGGGCCCTCTCGTCCAGCCCCGCCCCACGGCCGCCTCAGGAGCCCCGCCGCCATCTCCGATTGCATTTCCAGAACCCTTCCCACACGGCGAGCGAGCGCGCTGAGCAGGAAGGCACGGACAGGGAAAGAGGGGGGCCTCCCTTCGGGGGCTCTGCACAGGCCCGGGGCTGCCCTGCACCTCCGCCCTGACCCCGGCCTTGTCCTGGCCCTGTCACGGCCCTGACCCGGCCCTGTCCCGGCCCTGCCCATCCCCACACTCCCCACACCGGGACAGGCTGTAGTGCTGCCCTGCATCCACCAACCCCAAATCTCCCCTGACCTACATCTTCCTCCTCATCTCCCACTCACTCCTTCTGCCCATCCTTCCCCCTAATCCTACCCTGACCTGTCCCCATCCTTCCCCCCAATCCTACCCAAACCTGTCCCCTGATCTCTGCCATCCTACACTTGCTCCAGCTCCACATGCCTTCTCTATTCCACACCTGGCCCTTGCTCCCACGCAATTCCTCCTTCCTGACACTCTCCTACCCCATCTGCTGCACTCACTGCCCAACAAGCCCCTCTCCAGCACTCCCACCCACACCATCAGTCACCTGCATGCACACACACACACCCCACAGCCCATCCACACTCACACCCCATGCCCCTGCAGTGTACCCACAGGCACCCACAGACCATCCTTTCTTGCCACCTGCAAGGTGACCTAGGGACCCTTTCCTGGCCAAGTCACAGGACCTCCTCGAGCCTTGTCTTATGGACCCCAGAATTTCTGTTCTTCCCGTCCCCTTGGGCCCCTCTCACCAACATGGCACCAGAGCTTCTCGTGGTCCCAGCCAGACATCCCCATGCCCCACACCTCCAGCAGGGACGTGGCGGTGTGCACTGGTGCTTGTCCCCATGCGCAGCCTGGATGCTGCCGTGGCTGGCAGTGCACCCCCACACCTGCCCTCACCCCAGCTCAGGCAGGTGGATCACCTGTCCCAGGAACCAGGGCTCCAGGGCCTGAGCTGCAGCAGAAACACCGAACACAGGGAGCACAGAACACACGGAATCCCAATGGCATCACTAGCTCATCACAGAGCTTTTGGAGGCCCAGCAGCTCTCCAGCCCCAGCCGTGACCTCTTGCCACACAAAGGCTGGTGCAGCAGCACGTGCCTCAGCTCATTAGCTCATTAGCATAATTAATGCTCACAAGCAGCCTCACCAACACTGATGATCTTGGGCTAACGACCTCACAGGGGGAGAGGGAAGTCTGAAGCCTGGCCAGAGGCAGTTTCCAGAGGCAGTATCACATTCCTTAGCCCCATTTTGAGTGTCCTGGCTGCAAGGTAGCTCCACAGTGATGCAAGCAAGGCCTGGCACAGCAGGAGCCACCTCAAGACAGGCCCACACCATGCTCTGTGCAATGGGCAGCCTTGTGGTGTGCCCGGTGGCAGTGGCATTGCCCACTGCTTGCACACAGAAAGGATGTACATGACTTGGCCCCATTCTGGACTCACACCAAGGGCGGGGATCTCAGCCCCAGCATTCCTGCTGCAAACGCTGCCCGCCAAAGCCATGACACCTGCCCCAAACACCCTGCACGGGCAGCTCTCCCACCCCAGGCTGCCCACAGCCCTGGCTGTGCCCCTGCCAAGCTCCGGCCTCAATACCTGCACCTACCTGCAAGAAGCAGGTCCCAACAGGGGTGCTCTCCTTCAGGGAGACGTTGTAGAAGTTACTCCTGAACACGGGCTCATTGTCATTGACATCCTGCAAGGCCACGTGCACCACAGCTGAGGAAGAGAGCGCAGGGGTTCCCCGGTCCGTGGCCAGCACAGTGAGCTGAGGCTGAGGGTCCTTTTCATAATCCAGAGGGGCAGCAGTGGTGATGATGCCGGTGGCAGGGTCAATGGTGAACCAGCTGGAGTGGGTGTCGCGGCCATGCAGGATGCTGTACCGCACCTCCCCATTGGGACCCTGGTCCTTGTCACGAGCTGTCACCTGCAGGACAAAGCTGCCTGGGTACACCACCTCGGGGATGCTCTGCTTGTACTCCTGCTGGTCAAAGAGCGGGGGGTTGTCATTAACATCCATCACCTGCAGCACAAAGGCTGATTCTGCCCGCAGCGGGGGCGTTCCTGAGTCAGTAGCTGTCACCCGCAGATCATAGGAGTCTCTTTCCTCCCGATCCAGAAGTTGGTCCACACAGATCAGATAGATTATGTTGTCCTTGGTAGTGAGGGCAAACTTGCCATCTCCTCCCTCCAGTGTGACATTGACATTGGAGTACTCTCCATAGTCGGGATCGGAAACAGAAATGCGTGCCACGTACTGTCCAGGCTGGGCTCCCTCGGAGATCTGTGGCGAGCCGTCCTCACTCAGAAAGATGATAGTCATGGTGGGCTGGTTGTCATTGTAGTCACGCACGTGGATAGTGACAAAGGCTGTGGTCACCTCAGGATGGACAGCCTTATCCCTTGCCTGCACCACCAGCTCGTGCACCTTCCTCACCTCATAGTCCAGACCCTTGTTGAGCTTGATGACTCCGGTCCGGGCATCGATGGTGAAGTACTGCTCAGGATCGCTCTGCCGTCGGTTGATCTCATAAATCACATCCCCGTTCTCACCTTCATCTGCGTCAGAGGCAAAGACCTGCAGGATGCTGCTGCCAGGTTTCAGATTCTCCGAAATGAGCGTGTGATAGCGGCTCTGGTTGAAGCTGGGGGCGTTGTCGTTGATGTCCTGAATGGACACGTCCAGTGTCATCTGGGTGCTCCGGGGCGGAGAGCCCCCATCGTAGGCTTCCAGCAGCAGGGAGTACGAGGAACGGTTCTCCCGATCCAGAACGTTGCTGACCACCAGGTCCAAATACAGGACCCCGTTGGGGCCTCGGCGCGTTTCCAGGCGGAAGGCCTGCCCCACATTCCCTCCCTTAATCGTGTAGCCTTGTGTGTTCAGGAGGCCACTGTCGGCATCGAAGGCCGGGTCCAAGGGAAACCTGCTGCCAATGGGGGTGTGCTCCGGGATCTGAAAGGTGCTGCGCTGCTTGGGAAACGCTGGGGCATGGTCATTGATGTCATTCACCTGGATGTTCACCTCTACTGTGATGCCCTCTGGGGTGACAGCAATGAAGCTGTAGTGGTCCCGAGTCTCCCGGTCCAGGACACGAGCTGTTTTGATGATCCCTGTATTCTCATCTATCCCCAAGTCAGTGGAGACACCACTGCCCTCCTGTGCTGAGATGAAATACATGTAGGCACTAGTTTCAGGGGGCAGGCCAGCACTGATGTCCCCAATGATGGTGCCAGCCGGCTGCTCCTCATCTATTTGTAGGTCCAGGGTGCCCAGGACAGCAGAGCCCATCGCTGCTCTCAGGCCCCCAAGAACAAGCAGCTCCAGCAGAAGCATTGTTGACCTCTTCATTTGCTCCATGGCTGGCAGTAGCAGAGCAGAGGGTGGCTTGATCTCCTTTGCAGAGTTCACTTTAATCCTGCCTGGAATGCAGACCAGAGGATACTGGTTAAGAGAGAGCAAAGGAAGGACAGAAGGACAGAAAACAGCCTGGAGAGGGAAGGCCTGCCAGGTCTCTGCTGCCCGACCACCATGTAACGCCCGTCCCTCCCAAGAAGCGAACGTGACAATATGTGTCAGAGCCTGTCCGAACAAAAGCCTGGCACAGCACCTGGAGGGAGCTCACACCTGGCAGTGCCCCGAGGTGAGCAGCTAGGACCCTGTCACAGAGGCGCTTCCTACATGCCCAGGTGCTCCTTCCAGCCGCTGCCCGCCTGGCAGCGCTGTCATCAGCTGCCCCTGGGCAGCATGCCCTGTGTCTTTAACAGCCGAACGCTTCCTGAGAGGCTCAGAGCCTGTCTGCAAGGGGACAGAGGGTTTTGGGCAAAGAGCAGCCTTGCATCTCTCCTCCCTGTAAAAAGCTGGTCTCAAATTACGAGATAGCTCAGCGAGTCACTGCTTGAGACCCTAGCCCCCACCCCCTCTCTCCGCAGCAGCGTGCCTTTCAGGACCTCGGGGACTAAGGTGCCAAAAACCCGTGAAGTGCAAATCTGATGTCCCTGGGAAGGGGCACAGAACTGGAGCGGGCTTCCATCCAGCGAACAATAACTCAAAAAGGATGCATTGCAAAGGATGTGCCCACAGCTGGGAATGCCCGGGATACAATCGGGCCGTGCTCATTGTTTGGGCTGGCACGGAGATCGGCGGGTGCCCCACGCCGGTGCCATGGAGGGCGGCGGCAGTGCCGTAGGAACGCAGCGAGTCCCTGCCAGCTGCTCCGTCCCACACCCTGCGCCGCTCGCTCCCCTCCTTTGTCTCCTTCTTGCTGCTCCTTGCTGGCTCCGGCTCCTTCCCTCCCTTCCCCGTAACTGCGTTTCATTGCAGCAGTGGGGGAGGGCGGCAGAGGCAGCCGCAGCTCCTGCAGCGCTGCAGCCGGACCGGCAGAGGCCGGAGAGCCGCCCGTGCCCGGGGTGCCAGCGCTGCCCTGCCCGGCCCGGCCCTGCCCCGCCGGGAACACCGGGTAGCGCCGCGGCCGCGGAGCTGCGCCCGAACAGCGGCCCCGGCCCCCGCGAACGCGGCTCCGCGGTCTGCGGGGATGGCGGCAGCATGAGCTCACTCTTGGACTCTCTTGAAAGCGCTTGCTGCTGGGCCCATAACCACACTCAGGAGCCGCTCATGTCGCATGCAGGAGCAAGAACCTCCCTGTCTTGGGGGATGGAGGTGGCTGGCAATGCCTGCTTTGGGGACTAAGAATATCAGCCCTTGACCAAAGAACTCCGCGGCGGTGTTAACCCTTTCCAGGGCACATATGATGGTATTCTTGGGTCCCCTTTCCCACCTCGGATCAGCTGTCTAGATTTTTTTTTTTCCTGTGTAAATCCTGGGTTAGCGACAGAAACAAAATAATTTAAAAGTATTTTCTACTCATAAAGAAATGTTTACTTCAGTGGGCATCCATTCTGAGGCCTATCCACACAGTCTGAGGTAAATCCACATGCTCTTCTTGCACCCAGTAGGTGAGAACCCTCACAATGTCCTAGGATCTGAAGTCAAAAGAAAATACTTTTGTGTGCTGCGATTTGCGAATCTGCATGAACTCAGAGGTCCTAGACAGGTCTGCCTCTCTGTTGGAGCTAGTTTTAATTCCCCAGATGGAGGGGTAACTGCCTACCCCCTGAACATGCTGTAGGAATGGGGTCTGAGGTAGCTTCTGTGATGAGACTGCACCATTGCAATGGAGTTGCAGATGCTGAGGTCATGGGAAGGGCCAGGGCAGAGAGTTTAAAGCCTTGATAGGAGCTTAGACTCTTGGGCAGCTTGGACTCTTGGACTCTGGAAGAAATCAGGGCACAGACATGGGGAAAAGCCCACCTGGTTCCATTAGTTGCCTTGAGAAGCCAGTGTGGCTTTATGGACTGCTGGAGGGGAGAAGAGAGACTTGAAAAGCAAATCTGGGGAGTGTGAAAGCGGCTGAGAGCACTAGCACAACCAGAGAACAAAAATTAGGGTCCCTGGGCTGGAAAACTGGTGATGAAAGCCTGTATAAGCTTCTTTAGTTCTATCCTCCCTGGATGCAAGTGAGTAGTTTCACAGCAAGCCTTCTTTCAGCTAAAGATGGAACTGAACATTACTAGAGTGCACCAGTGGGAGGTACCAGCCATCCTTGGTGCCAGCAGAGCCCTGTTACAACGAGGTGTGCAGGTTTGGGTCAGAGGGAAGCAGCAGTGACCTCAGTGGATGCAGAGTCACAAAATCGGAACAGCTGCTTTCAGTTAGCAGAGAGCTCAGTGCTCAGTGCGGGGCTGCTTGGCCGGTCTGTAACGTGAGCCACGCTGCCCCGCTCCCTCTGTGTCCCTCCCACCACCGGGCACCCTTGTGAAGAACGGCACCAGCAGCCTCTGAAGGAAACTGCCAGAATCTCTTCACATAGGTCTTTGAGGTCCAGAGCCATGATGAGGAGGTTGACAGGAAGGGCAGCTAAAATGGAGCGAGCTGCAACATCCATCTAAGCCTAGAGCTGACAGGCTGGAGCACCCGGAGAGCCCAGCCTACACGGAGCAGATGTGTGATATTTTGAAATAAAAAAGACATGGAATTACATTGGGACCACTGTGTGCACCCTTGCCAGCAGTGCAGCAGCTTGTGCCTGCTGTCAGCCATGAGAAAGGGGAAGTGGGCTGCCAGCAGCCCCAGCAGAGGAGCTGGAGAGACGGCTCCCCCTGTGCATGCCACAAACAGATGTCAGAGGGCTTGCTGTGCGAAGGCTCCATGAAAGCTGCAGATGCTGCTGATGCCATACCCCAGGTCTGACATGAGAGGCCATGAGTCGTGTAATGATGTTTTTGAGACTCCAGTCCACAAGAGGAAGCCTGTTTAATCTTTGCTGAGCACTGGTCACTGACCTGGAATATGCTTTCCTCCTGTACGTTCACAGAGATTCTCTCTCTCCCGTTTCAGATGATCTGCACTCCACACCATGCCCAGCCCCGACTTGCCTGCAGTGCAGCCTTGGGCTAACAACTCACTTCCAGCCTCTACTCTACCTCCCACTACCCGCAGCCACCTCCGTGCCTCCCGGCTCTCCCATCGTCTCCCACCTGGGCCTGCAGGACCGGCACCCTTCTGCTGGCTGCCAGCCCGGCCCCACAGCCTCATGACCCTCCGCTGCGGCCCGAGCACTCAGAGCGGGGTGGCGCTCCTTTGCTGCGGATGCAGTCCAGTCCCTGCTGCATCCTTGTGAATCCCATTTTTGTGCCACACTGGGGCTCCCCGCGGGCTCTCCCGTCTCTCAGAACGCATCCTCCACAAAGGAAAGTCTAATGAAACATTTCCGCGCCGGAGCCAATTCCCACAGTCCCTGTCTCGGGACATCCCCGCTCTGCACCGGCCCCTGCCGGATTGTGCCCATCGCCAGGGCGCTGCGGGGCCTCGCCTGTTCCCGTACACCGGAGCTGTTGGGGCTCGCTCTGCCCCGAGCTCCGGCCTCCCGAGGCTCCCCGGCCGCCGGGCCCAGCGTCCGCTGCCGCTCCCCGTCCCGGTCCCTGGCGCTCCGGACGTCCCGCACCGGGCGGCCCCGGTGCCGGCGCTCTGCCAGCCCCGCTCCCCGCTCCGCCCGGGCTCGCAGCCCCCGCCCGGCGCCTCCACGGTTCCGCTGAGCGCCCTCGCCTCGGCGGCTCTGCCCTGCAGCGGCACCGTGAGCGCCCGGTGCCGTGCCGTGCCGTGCCGCCCGGCAGCCCCCAGCCCCCAGCGAGCTCGGTCCGGCGGCGGCTCTGCGATGTTGCGCCGCCTCGGGCGCGTCCCCCGTTCTCCCCCGCCCCCCCGCCCCCAGCTCCATTGTCTCCGCGGCGGAGGCAGAACAAAGCGCCCGGTCCCGGTCCCGGTCCCGGTCCGGTCCCACCGTGCGACGATGCCACCGTGCGGGGCTCCGGCAGGGGCCGAGCCCGGCGCCGGGACTTACACTGCGCGTCCCGTGCCGGCGGCGGTCACATCCCGCGGGGTCCGGCCCCGCCGCGACGTCCCGCAGCCTCCCCGCGGCTCCGGCGCCGAGGTCCCTCCGGGCCCGCCGGCCGCTCCGGTGCCCCGCGCGCTCCGGCGCTGCCCCGGTGCCGCGGCCGCCCCGGTGCGGCGCTGGCCCCGCGGAGCGCTCGGCGGCGGGTCGGCGCTGGCTCGGCGCGAAGGCTCCTGCTGAAACCCGAGCCAGCGCCGCCCTCAGCCCCCCGCTCCCTCCGCCGCCCCCTCCCCGCCCCGCACCGGAGCGCGCCGGCGGAGCGCGGCCTCGGGGCGGCCCCGGACGGGCGCGCGGGGCTGCGGGCGGTGCGGCGGTGTGGCCGGGCTCCGGGGCCGGGAAGCAGGACAGGCACGGACAGGGAGAAAGGGCTGGAGCCGGGCACAGAAGGATGGAAGGAAGCGGCGGGTGCCGGGAGCCCGAGAAACTGGGAAGGGGTTGGCAGGAGCCGGAGCAGGAGCGGGACGGGACCGGGCGGGGAGAGCGCTGGGCAGGGCATGAAATGGGGCTGTGGGCGACGCTGGGGGCATGTGGGGACATGATCACAGGCCATTCTTTCCTCTCTACCGCAGTTGCTTCTTCGGCTCAGAACCCAAAGCTCAAGTGCCTGTGACTCCCAACGCTTGACTCACATCAGGGCTCCGAAGGTCCAGCCTGGTCCAGGCTCACTCCCTGCGCCTGTGCTACAAGGGACTGGGGCTCCACCACCCTATGCCAGGGTAAAAACAAGACTGATGACTGTCCAGCCATCTCCACCAGCAGCTGGCTCAGCTCGGCTTAGCCACTTAGGCAGCTTTTCCCTGCTCCAGACAAGTCTCAGCAGTCTCTGTGTCTGTTGGAGCCATGCAGCCTCTAGGACCAGTAACCACTGCTGGACCTTCTTTGATTTCTTAGTGGAGAAACTGCTGTGGACTAGGGTCTGTTGCTAAGATCATGTGCTAAAGACCATGGCTCAGTGTGCTCTGAGATGGTCAGAAGGTCCTTACAATCTTGTGCCTGTTCCAGTTCCAACAACTTCAGCCTTGACTTAGCTACCACGTCTCTTCTTTCTCAGACAGACCTTTAATGACATTTTGTATAGAGTACAACGGTTCTCAATCCCCACGTGTAAGAAATCAGGCAAGGAGGGTGAGAGACTGGCACGGCTGAGTCAGGACCTGCTGGTCAAACTAAAGAGCAAGATGGAAACACACAGCCAGTGGAAACGGGAACAGGTATCCCAAGAGGAGTACAGGGACCTTGCCCAGCTGTGTAGGGAAATGATGAGGAATGCTAAGGCACAACTGGAGCTGACCTTGGTGAGAAATACAAAGAATTATAACAAGACTTTTTACAGGAATGTCAGCCAGAAAAGAAACATCAAAGACAGTGTACCTTGCTGATAAACATGACTGGCGAACTGGTAACAAGGGACAAGGAGAAGGCTGATGGGTTCAGCCACGCTGCACAGGATTGATCTGGTGGAGCACAGGAAGGCTCTGCAGAGGGGTCTGGGCAGCCTGGGTTGATGGGCTGATAGCTGATGTATCACGTTCAACAAGGCCAAGTGCTGGATTTGAATCACCACAACCTCAGGCAGCACTCCAGACTGGGAACAGAGTGCCTGGGAAGCTGGAAAAGGACCTGGGTGTGCTGGTTGGCAGTGGCCAAACATGAGACAGGACGAGCCCAGGTGGGCAAGAAGGATAAACACGAGACAGGATGTGCCCAGGTGGGCAAGAAGGATAAACGTGGGACAGTATGAGCCCAGGTGGGCAAGGATAAACATGAGACAGGACGAGCCCAGGTGGGCAAGGATAAACATGAGACAGGACGAGCCCAGGTGGGCAAGAAGGAAATACATGAGACAGGATGAGCCCAGGTGGGCAAGAACGATAAACGTGGGACAGCATGAGCCCAGGTGGGCACCTGGCTTCTGTCAGCAATAGTGTAGGCAGCAGGATCAGGGCAGTAATTCCTCCCCTCTGCTCCACTCTGGAAAGACTCCACCTGGAGCACTGCTCCCAGTGCTGGAGTCCTCAGTACAGGAAAGACACAGACCTGGTGGATTGATCCAGAGAAGAGCCCCAAAACTGATCAGAGGTCTGGACCACCTCTCCTGTGAGAACATGTTGAAAGAGTTTGGGTTCTTCAGCCTGGAGAGAGTGGGCTCTGAGGAGATCTTAGAGCCCCTTGCAGAACTTAAAGGGACGTTATGACAAAAATGGGGACAGACTTTTTAGCAGGGCCTCTAATGACAGGAGGTGATGTTTTATAAAAAAACCCAGCAGATTCAGACTAGGTGTAAGGAAGAAATGTTTATGGTGAGCGTGGGGAAACACTCAAGCTCAGGTTGAAGGGGGCTCTGAGTCACCTGATGAAATAGCAGATGTCCCTGCTCATTTAGGGGGGTTGGAGTAGGTGACCCTTAAAGGTTCCTCCAACCCATCCCATACTATGATTCTATTATTCAAACTTTACACTCACCTTTAAGAAAGAGAATAAGGAACTCAGAGAAGCACCAGTTTGTGAAGGTCATCAGCACACCTGGAAAACTCAGAGACTGCACCGTCTCAGAATCCACTTCTGACCATATGGAGAACAAAGAGGCAATCAGGAATAGTCAGTGCAGATTTAGCCAGCACAGATCCTGCTGAGCTGCCCAATTAGCTTCTCTGCAAAAACGATTGGCTGTATGGATGAAGGGAAAGCAGTGGCTTGGCAGCATTGACAGCTGCTGCCCGCTGAGTTTTAGTTCACAACCTGAGGACATGATCTGAGTGAATGGAGCATTGGGCTGGAGGCTGGTGGCACCTCTGGGCTGTAAGGATGGTGATCAGGGACTCAATGCAGAGATGGTGCCTAGCAGCCAACAAAATACACCAAGCACTCATGGAGGAGCCAGTATTGTTCAGTCTTTGTTGATACTCTGTGATGACAATGGAGTACAAACTCCAGGAGATGACACTGTGAGGGGTCACTGATGTGTGGCTTTTTAGCCCAAAGAGGTGTCTAGAAACTTACAGAAAGAAATTAGGTCTCAGTCAGAATAACCCCACAATTGCTACAGGTTGGGAACCGTCTGGCTGTCATAGTCCTGCTGAAAGGAAGATGAGAGTAGGGATGAGCATGGAATGAAGAGTCAGCAGGATTCCCTCACTGCAAATCAGGCAGACAACTTCTCCACTGCATTAGGAGAATGGTCAGCAGCAGATTGGGGGAAACAATCATCCCCCTTGAGCTGGGACACTGTGAAGTCACAACTGGAATCCTCTGTACCTTTTTGTCTCTCCCTGTTCATGAGGGGTACTGGAAAGCTGTAGGAGGTAGGTAGTGCTCTGGGGCATCTGATCAATTCATAACAAGACACTGAAGAAGGTGGGCTCTCTGGTGATGCTGAGGCAGTGGGGCTGTTTAACAGCATCCTGCTGCTGCTGCCTCAAGGACAGGTTACAAAATGATGGAACCACATGCAGACAGTAGCACAATAACAATGACCGCACTTACGCCTTGAGAGATTCAGAATGAAGATTAGACACTGTTTTTCTTCACTGGGAGAGTAGTGTGGCACTGGAAAAAGCCGCTCATAGAGTAGTGAATCTCATCCACTTGCAAGCTTCCAAGGCTGATCTGATCCATTATTGCTGATTGTCTTCACATAAGAGGTTGGATTATGCAATTCTGGACACCCCTGTTAACCACAGGACTGTCTACCATGAACTGGTGAATTTCATTCCATTTCTGTTATGCTACTCCTTAATAACAGCTTTTTGCTTTTATGGTGTCCCAGCCACCCTCTATACTCACAATGCCTCTCGATGCTGTGTCACTAAGCTAACTTATCCATGTACTTTTTTTTTTCCTGAGATCTTTACTGAAAAAAATTGAAATAGAGGAGCTCTAAAACTGACCTTGAAAAGACTGTGCATTTCCTCAAGCATGAAACTCCTAATTTACTATTACTTTTTTTGCCAGTCTTCCACATTTTAGTGGAAGTTTTCATATTAATATCTGTCTTCTTCAATTGAGTAAATAATTTCTCATGTGTTACTATAGCACTGCAGTTCACATAGTCTGCTCAACTGAAAGGTTGATCCTGCCCCCAAAAAAGCCACTTATCAAGGTGTCTAATGTGCTATTCTGGCATAATTTGGCAAAATTATGGAATCATAGAGCATGCTGAGTTGGAAAGCATCCACAAGGACCATCAAGACCAACTTCTGGGCTTGCACAGCACCATGCCCAGGAGTCTGTGTGTACACCCAGGATGCCCCGTCCCAGGGGCAGACCCTGGCCCTTTGCCTTGTTGAACTTCATCTGGCTGGTGACTGTCCTGTCCTCTGATTTGTCCACGTCTCTTTGCTAGGCCTCCCTGCCTTCCAGGGAGCCAACAGCTCCTCCCAGTTTTATATCAACAGCCAGCTTGCTCAGGGTCCCTTCCATTCCTGCATCCAAGGGATTTATGAAGATGCTCAAGAGCACAGGGCCTATCACATTACCGACATGTTTTCAAATTATCACTTTCAAATCTGCTTTGAATCCTTTATACTCCTGCAAGCACTCTGCATGTTCCTAGGTCATTCCCTTCAGTCCTTCCTTATTAGTCCTCAGCCCCATGGCATTACCCCAGACCATCAAACAACCCTCCTCTCAGGCTTGCAGTGGGTTCTCAAGTGCTCTCTCTACTCTAAGATAGAAATTAGTGGATTCCTTTTGATCTTCTCGTAAATTCTAGTTTACTAGATATTCTGGGAGCCACTTTGCAGGAGAGGGGAGAGCAGAGCCGTGTTATGTGCTTGGACATTCAGAGAGGCTCCCACAGTCATTCTGAGGTGCCTATGGGGGCTGGTAGGAAGAGGTTAAGCTGAGCTGTGCTTTGTGAGAGCAACTATGTCACAGAAGCAAGAGCAAAAATACATTATTCACCTCCTCAGGGCAGACCATTACTGCCTGTCGTATTCATTCAGTGCTTTGGTGAACTCCCAAAACTGAAATAATGTAGGAGGTGATAAAATATGGCAAACTGAGGCCAAGCTCAGGTGAGATGAGCACAGGGAACACTCTCTGCGTGCTCCAGGAGTGTAGGCTCCACGGTGGGATGCCATGGTACCACCCCTCAGATTGCTGATGTGCCACACCGGCCCTGAGCCCTGAGTCAGGAGCATCCTCCCCAGCCTGGCCCTGCCCGTTCCTGCCCTCATGCCCAGCAGCAGGGAGGTGCCTGGGCACCTTGGCCCCTCCCTGCTGGATGGCAGCTTGTCCCAAAGCTGGCAGTGGCCCCTGGCAGGGCAGATGGGGCCCAGAGGCTCTGCCCTGCAGGCTGGAGCCTGGCTCCAAGCCCCAAACAGGAAGGAAATCCTTCTAGGACGTGCTCAGGCTCCGAGTCCCGGATGTTTGCAGCAAGCAAAGGCTTCCTCCATGCAGAATGGAGGTTAAAAATAAAACAAGGCACCTGCTGGGAGCATGCATGGCTGGGGCTGCAGGGAAAGTGAGGGCACAGCGCTCCCTGAGACAGGGAAAGTCTTCTTCACGTGGGATCCCAAGTGTGCCTCTGCCATTTTGAATTCCCTTAAAAACCGTGAAAGAGAATCCATTAAATCCATGGACAGAGAAGGCGCTGCAGGGTCATTTCACCCACAAATGGAGCTGGTACCTCA